>NC_080426.1:17902163-18240854 GCF_029873635.1 Malania oleifera | reverse complement strand
CAACTTAATATGACAGTATATGTAACGACCTCAATTTCTTAATATAAAATATAACATAATAAATGGAAAAGTCAAACCGAACCCGTGGGTAACGGGGACACCTGTTAATCTCAGCAGAAACCTAAGCAGCAGCAAGTATAAAATTTCAATCATCCAACCATAAAACATAATACCAGAGTTTACTACAATATCATAACACTGTATTTTTACACATCCTCATAAACATCAAAATAACTCTAGGGTCAATCACAAAATAACTCTAACCCTAGTACAAAATCTTACCCTCCTAACGGGGTAATAACACTGACTCAACAGCGGTTATGACCCGCCGGTCACTCAGGGTCTCTTGAAAAATACATTTAGTTTGGGGGTGAGACACTTCTCAGTAAGGTAAAATAAACTAAATACAACTGTGTGGCAACATGAACATTTAATGCAATTATACATATACAATACATTTCATATATTTGTAGACATTTATCGTAACATACTGAATAATCATTTACTTTCATACTTACTAATAAATCATGTCGTACGTAAAACATCTGTTATAACATATAATACTAAAAACATACCCAGGATGAATAGCTAACTAATGTCAAGTATTACCCCCTATGACGAGTTGTGCAGCCCGAAAGCCGGACTCGACAATGGTTGGTCGACCACTGCCGAGTCAAATATGTCTGTAAGTACGATGGGCCCGCCATACCCTGGTTTAGATTGCTAGGTGGACATCCACACTCTATTGAAGGCCACATCGACTATCCATCTCCCACCCCCTCGTGGGGTGGTTAGCACTAATCTGAACATAGATATCTGATCTATATAGCTACAGTACTGAGCTCCTGAACTAAACTAAACTAACATTCGGGTTCTGATAGTAAAAGATTATATAGCATCTTTCATAATTACGGCCTCATGCTGAACATATCATAATTACGACCTTGTACCGAACATATCATAATTACAGCCTCGTGTCGAACATATCATAATTACGGCCTCGTACTGAACATATCATAATTACCTCATTCTAAAAATAATCATTTTATCATGCATTTATCAAAATCATAATATACTGTATACTTCCATAATTTCTCAAATCATACTACATTCATATCATTATCATATCATAATATTTCTCCACGTAAAATAATGTTCATGCCACACATTTGGCGTATGAACCATATAATGTATTCTAAAAATCATGATTTCAAGCATCTCATACATATATACACGTTTCAACATAATAGCAGTATTTTTTTCAAACGTACATTTATTCCATAATATTCAAATATCGTAAATATTTTTTAGGAAATCAAGTTGCTCGTAAATAATAATATTTAGCGTGAAAAGTAACTGCTTTAATTTATTCCCTTACTTGACTACTGAGAAAGCCCTTAAAATATCATGGTCTAAGCCCATAGGATTTCCTGATCAATACCCTGAAATTAAAAACTTTTAGTATTAAACTTCAGTATTTCTACGTGTATATCATTTCTTATAACTACCATAAGACCAAATTTGTCTTAAAAAGCCTTACCTCAACTCAGGGATGATTTCCAACTTACTTTCACCAACGATCCGCTTTGGCAGATTTGGAGAGAACTTCCCCAGGAGCGTTGTGGTGACTTCGAATTGTCAATTTGGCGTAAATCTGGCCCAAAATCAATGAAAGAGAGAGAGAGGGCCGAAGGGGAGAGAGAATGGAGAGAGAGAGAGAGAGAGAGGAGAGAGTTAGCTTAGTTAAGAAGTTAAAATCAGGATTTTTTTATATATATATAACTAGATTCGTCGACGAGTCACGTCATTCGTCGACAAATCCTTTAATAATTTCGTCGACGAAATTCAGTCTTCGTCGATGAAATTCAGTCGGCTTAAAACCTCTCTCGGTATTTCTTCATGGACGAAATTCAGTCTTCGTCAACGAATTCTCTTAAACCCTCATCGACGAATCCCCTGTATTCGTCGACAAATTCTTTGGTAGTTTCCTTTCCTCTTTATTATTTAAATTCCATTTTTATTCGGGTTGTCACATTCTCCTTTCCTTATAAAATTTCGTCCTCGAAATTTACTATCCACGTAATTTATCATCTCTTAGGCAAAATGGTCTACTTATTTTATTACTTACCCTCACTTATGGTGGAGGAATACCGTGGTTACAACTCAAGTTCTGGAAGATTACATGTACTAAAAGAAAATTCTTCCAAATCTAAATATCTCATACTACTTATAATGTTACATGTACCTGTACAAGAAACATTTCATATTTACTCACATTTCAAATTACATTTAAACTTCTTGGAATAGTTGCGAATATTTCTGTCTGATATGCTCCTCAAGCTCCCAAGAAGCTTCTTCTATAGCATGATTTCTCCATAGAACTTTTACTAGAGGAATCTTCTTACTACGTAATTCCTGTTCCATTCGGTCCAGAATCTGCACTGAACCTCCTCATAGACTAGCGAGTCACTGAGCTCTGACTCACCATAGCTGATAATATGAGAAGGATTTGAGACGTATTTCCTCAACATAGATGCGTGGAATATATCGTGTATCTGGATAGTGAAGGTGGTAAAGCTAGCCTGTAAGCTACCGACTCACTTTCTCTAAAATCTCAAATGGACCGATAAACCTAGGGCTAAGTTTACCCTTTCTACCAAATTTCATAACTCCTTTTAACAGAGCTATCTTCAAAAATACATGACCGCCCACATCAAACTCCAAATTCCTGCCGCGATTGTCGGCATAACTTTCTGTCGGCTCTGAGCTGCACTGATTCTTTCCCTGATAAGCCGAACCTTGTCATATGCTTGCTGTACCATCTTTGGGCCCACAACTTGCTGCTCACCCATCTCATCCCAATACAAAGGAGATTGACATCTCCTACTGTACAAGGCCTCAAATAGTGCCATGCCAATACTGGACTGGTAACTGTTATTGTACGCGAACTCCACCAGTGGTATGAACTGAGTTTAGCTATCCCCAAAATCTAATGCACATGCATGGAGCATATCCTCTAGTGTCTGTATCATCCTCTCAGTTTGTTCATCTGACTGAGGATGGAATGTCGTGCTAAACAATAACTAAGACCCCAGAGCCTCCTACAAGCTCCTCCAAAATCATGACGTGAATCGCGGGTCTCGATCTGACACAATAGATACAGGCACCCCATGAGAACGAACTATCTCTTGAACGTAAATCTCTACCAATCGGCTGAGGGAATAGTCGATCTTGATAGGGAGAAAATGGGCAGACTTAGTCAACCGGTCTACTATCACCCAAATCGCATTCCGGCCATGTGATGTCGAAGGCAGCCCTGAAATGAAATCCATGGATATATGATCCCACTTCCACTCTGAGATAAATAGCGGCTGCAACTGGCTGGCCGGCCTCTTGTGCTCGGCTTTTACTTGCTGGCATGTCAAGCACTGGGCTACATGCTCGACAATCTCTCTTTTTATACCACTCCACCAATAAAACTCTTACAGATCCCTGTACATTTTCATACTACCGGGATGAACTGTATATAAGGATCTGTGAGCCTCATCTAAAATAGTCCTCCTAATGTCAGCATCAGCAGGAACACACAGTCTGGAATGGAACCACAAAGCTCCATCATCTAAAATGCAGAATTTTTCTCCCTGACCACTCTGCACTCTGTCCATCACCTCTACTAATTCTGGATCTTCTTTCTAGGTGACTTTAATTCTTTCCTGTAGAGTAGGCTGTACCACTAGGCTGGCGATATATACTAGAGTATTACTCTCTATCAATTCGATGTTGAGTCTCTCTAGATCCATCATAATCGGGCGTTGGATCTCCATAGTTGCCAACGATGATACTCCAGACTTTCTGCTCAGTGCATCAGCTACCACGTTTTCTTTCCCTAGGTGGTAACTGATAGTACAGTCAAAATCCTTAATCAAATCTAACCACCTTCTTTACCTCATATTCAATTCCTTCTGGGTGAAGAAATACTTTAAACTTTTGTGGTCGGAGAAAATCTCATACTGCTCACCGTACAGGTAATGCCTCCAAATTTTCAATGCGTGTACCACTGCAGCCAATTCCAGATCATGGGTAGGGTATTTCTTTTCATATTCTTTCAACTGTCTAGACGCAGACGCCACCACCCTACCATGCTGCCTCAATACACAACCAAGTCCCTTCAAGGATGCATCACTGTAGATAGAATAACCCTCACCCCCAGATGGGATGACTAATATTGGCACTGTGACTAACCTTTACTTCAGTTCCTGAAAACTCTGCTCACAGCTGTCGTTCCACTCAAATCTAGCATTTTCCTAGTTAATCGTGTCAAAGGCCCTGACAAAGTTAAGAATCCCTCGACGAAATGACAGTAATATCCAACTAACCCCAAGAAACTCCTAATCTCCTAGACGTTCCTCGATCTAGCCCAGTTCACTATCGCCTTAATCTTGTTGGGACCTATATAAATTCCGTCTCCTGAAAAAACATGCCCTAAAAATACAACTTTCTCGAGCCAGAAGTCACATTTACTGAATTTTGCATACAACTTCTTCTCTCTAAGCATCTGCAAAACCTACCTTAAATGCATCTCGTGCTCCTCATAGCTCCTCGAATAGACCAGTATATCATCAATAAAAACAACTACAAACTGGATGAAAAATCCTATTTATCAAATCCATAAATATTGCAGGAGCATTCGTCAGACCAAATGGCATAACAAGAAACTCGTAATGCCCATACCTGGTCCTAAAGGCTGTGTTCGATACATCATCTGCTCTTACCTTTACCTGATGGTAACCTGACCTGAGATTGATCTTAGAATATACCTGTGTACCCTGGAGCTGGTTAAATAAATCATCTATACGGGGTAGAGGATACTTATTCTTGATGGTCACTTTATTAATTTCCCTGTATTCTATACACATCCTCATAGACCCATCATTCTTCTTCACAAACAGCACTGGAGCTCCCCACGGAGATACATTAGGTCGTATGAAACCTTTATCAAGCAAATCCTACAACTGATTTTTCAGCTTTGCCAACTCTACTAGCGCCATTCGGTACAGTGCTTTAGAGATCGACGTTGTACCTAGAAGTAGATCAATAAGAAAATCTACTTCACGATCAGACGGCAAACCTGGTAATTCATCTGAGAACACATCCGTAAATTCTTTTACCACAGGCATATTGATAAGTTTTAATTCATTTTCTGACATCTCTTTCACAAAAGCCACGAATCCCAGACATCCATTTTAGAGCAATCTTCTCGCCTGAACAGCTGAGACCCTCTAAGGTAAGGATTGCACTCATGACCCTATAAATCTGAATTCTGGTTTCCGTGGAGATCTGAATATCACTTCTCTTGCATGATAGTCTATAATAGCAGAATTAACTGCTAGCCAATCCATGCCGAAGATAATGTCAAACCTGTGCATGTCCAGCACCACCAAATCAACAGATAAAATCTTCCCCTGAACATCAACTGGACAACCATGGAGTACTCTACTACATCTCATTATTGACCCGATCGGTGTAGCCACTAATAACCTGACATCTAATGATTGTGTTTCAACCCCACAAAATTTAACACACTCCAAGGGCACAAACGAGTGTGTGGCACCAGAATCAAAAATTGCAATAACTTTAAATGAAAACATATTCACCGTACTTGTCACCACGTCGCCGGCCGCCTTAGAATCGCCCGGCGTCAAAGCGAAAACCCTGGCTGGGGCCATATTCCTCTACTAGCCTCCACATAGCGCCTGGTATCCTCCTCGAGCAGGTCTAGGAGCAGGGGCAGGACCAGTCTGTGTCGGACACTCCCTCATCATATGTCCTGGCTCCCTGCACCTGTAGTAGAGACCTCGCCTGGCACGACACTCCCCCAGGATTCTCTTCCCGCAAGATTGGAAAACTGGAGATGGTTGCACACCTTAGAAACCGCAATTCCCGGTCTCTTGTCTCTGGTCTCTATAATAGCCACCTCTCTTCTATGAACCACATCTAACCCCCTGCTGGGAACCAGAAGGTATGGATCTCTTCTTTTGCCTTTGCTCCTCAGCCTCCAATCGCTCACCAATCTCTGCTATGGTGGCTCTATCCACTAGTTCAGCAAAATCCTGCAACTTCAAAATCGATACCTGCTTGTATATTTCTCTCCCTAGGCCTCTCTCAAACTATCGTACCTTCTTCACCTCATCTGGAATGATGTACGTGGTGAAGTGAGATAGCTCGATGAACCTCGCCGCGTGCTGCTGTATTGACAACTGTCCTTGCTTCAAATTCAGGAACTCTTCAATCTTAGCCTCCCTGGAAGAGGCTGGAAAATACCCGTCGAAGAATATTTCTTTAAATCGCTCCCACGTCATCTCCACAGGTATAGTCCTCTGCTGCTCTAAAAGTTTCACTACTGTCCACCATCTCTTGGCTTCCTCAGTTAGTCTATAGGTGGCAAACAACACCTTCTGATCCTTTGAGCACTGCAGTACTGCAAATATTTTCTCTATCTCCTGCACCAAGTTTTCAACAACTGCAGGATCTGTCCCTCCTGAGAAAGCCAGAGTACTTATCTTAATAAATTTCTCAATCGAACTACTGTGGCCTACCGATGGACCACCCAGTTCCTTCGAACTCCTAGCAATTTCTGCCATAACCTATTGTGCCACGCTGCGTAAAACGGCCTCTGAATCACTACCCGCAGCGCCTGAGGGTCCAGCACCCTCACTCCCACTGGCGTGGGCACTATTGCCACCAAGGTCCATCCTGAAAAACATGTAACTTAACTCAAAACCCTTTCACTATTCATGTCACTCATCTCATATAATATATTTCTCCTAATTAACTCATCACTCCTGATCTTAATTCAAGGTTCAATCCTGCAACCTAGATACCTAATCCGACGATAGTTTACAATGACTTTCCTAAAATCGTCACCCTAGGAAAATCACACAAACCACCACGGAAGTCCTGCATCTAGACTACAAAACCAGACCTCAAATTCCTTTATCCTATACTCTGATATTATTACTGCTGCACTCTAGAGTCTACTGAACCTAGTATCCTAGGCTCTGATACCAAATTGTAACGACCTCAATTTATTAATATAAAATATAACATAATAAATGGAAAAGTCAACCCAAACCCGTGGGTAACGGGGACACCTGTTAATCACAGCGAAAACCTAAGCAGCGGCAAGTATAAAATCTCAATCATCCAATCATAAAACATAATACCAGAGTTTACTACAATATCATAAGACTATATTTTTACACATCCTCATAAACATCAAAATAACTCTAGGGTCAATTACAAAATAACTCTGACTATAGTATAAAATCTTACCCTCCTAATGGGGTAATAACACTGACTCAACAGCGGCCACGACCCGCCGGTCACTCAGGGTCTCTTGAAAAATACATTTAGTTCGGGGGTGAGACATTTCTCAGTAAGGGAAAATAAACTAAATACAATTGTGTGGCAACATGAACATTTAATGCAATTATACATATGCAATACATTTCATATATTTGTAGACATTTATTGTAACATACTGAATAATCATTTACTTTCATACTTGCTAATAAATCACATCGTACGTAAAACATCTGTTATAACTGATAATACTGAAAACATACCCAGGATGAATAGTTAGTTAATGTCATGTATTACCTCTTATGACGCGTTGTGAAGCCCGAAGGGGGGACCCTACAATGGCTGGCCGACCACTGCCGAGTTAAATATGTCTGTAAGTACGATGAGCCCGCTACACCCTGATCCGGACTACCAAGTGGACGTCCACACTCTATTGAAAGCCACATTGACTATCCATCTCCCACCCCCTCGTGGGGTGGTTAGTACTAATCTGAACATAGATATTTGGTCTATATAGCTACGGTACTGAGCTCCTAAACTTAACTAAATTAACATCCGGGTTCTGATAACATATAGTACAAGATTATATAGCATCTTTCATAATTACGGCCTCGTGCTGAACATATCATAATTACGACCTCGTGTCGAACATATCATAATTACGGCCTCGTGTCGAACATATCATAATTACGGTCTCGTGCTGAACATATCATAATTACGTCATTCTAAAAATAATCATTTTATCATGCATTTATCAAAATCATAATGTTTTGTATACTTCCATAATTTCTCAAATCATACTGCATTCATATCATTATCATGTCATAATATTTCTCCACGTAAAATAATGTTCATGCCACACATTTGCCGTATGAACCATATAGTGTATTCTAAAAATCATGATTTCTGGCATCTCATACATATATACATGTTTCAACATTATAGCAGTATTTTTCCCAAACGTACATTTATTCCATAATATTCAAATATCGTAAACATTTTTCAGGAAATCAAGTTGCTCGTAAATAATAATATTTAGCGTGAAAAGCAATTGCTTTAGTTTATTCCCTTACCTGGCTACTAAGAAAGCCCCTAAAATATCCTAGTCTACCCCCCGTAGGATTTCCTGATCAACACCCTGAAACTGAAAACTCTTAGTATTAAATTTCAGTATTTCTATGTGTACATCATTTCTTATAACTACCATAAGACCAAATTTGACTTAAAAAGCCTTACCTCAACTCAGGGATGATTTCCAACTTGCTTTCACCAACGATCCGCTTCGGCAGATTTAGAGAGAACTTCCCCAAGAGCGTCGTGGTGACTTCGGATTGTCGATTCGGCGTAAATATGGCCCAAAATCAATGAAAGAGAGAGAGAGGGCCAAAGCGAAGAGGGAGAGAGAGAGAGAGAGAGAGAGAGAGAGAGAGAGAGAGAGAGAGGAGAGGAGAGGAGAGTTATCTTAGTTAAGAAGTTAAAACCTGAATTTTTCTATATTTATAGAACTGGATTTGTCGACGAGCCACGTCATTTATTGACGAATCCTTTAATAATTTCGTTGACGAAATTTAGTCCTCGTCGATGAAATTCAGTCGGCTCAAAACCTCTCTCGGTATTTTTTTCATCGACGAAATTTAGTCTTCGTTGACAAATTCTCTTAAACCCTCGTCGACGAATCCCCTGTATTCATCAACGAATTCTCTAGTAGTTTCCTTTCCTCGTTATTATTTAAATTCCATTTTTATTCGGGTTGTCACAGTATAGAAATAGTACCTGTCACCACATCACCTGCTGCCTCAGCGTCCCCCAGTGTCAAAGAATAGACCTATGTCGGGACAGTGTTCCTCTGCTAATTTCCTCAAGGTGCTAGATTTTTTCTCTGGATTTATCTAGGAGTGGATGGATTATCTGGTTGTGCTCAATAGTCTTTGGAAATATGTCTGGATCTCCCACATTGGTAGCAAACATTCTCTCCCACACAGCATTCCCCCATGTGCCTCCTATTACATCTGGGACAAATAGGGCAGGTCTGAGCCCCCTGATACACCCATCTTCCTATCTTCTATCTCTGTCCCCCACTGTTTCTCCTCCTTGAACCTTGGCTAGGACCCGCCTGAAACTCAATAGGCATAGGCCTCTTCCTCTGACTCTGCCCCTCTATGCCTCTCTGTCGACTGGTCTTAGCTACGGTGGCTTTATCCACCATCTCAGAAAAATCCTGTATCTGCAGAACCGCCACCTGTTCATACACCTCCAGTATCAGTCCCCTCTCAAATCTCTAAGCCTTCCTAAACTCATCTAGGATCATAAAGGGAGCAAAATGGGGTAGCTCCACAAATTAGGAGCATACTGAGGCACTGTCAGCTATCCCTGAATCAAATTCAATAATTCCTCCATCTTGGCATCTCTATTTGAAGCGGGAAAGTAGCGGTTGTAAAATATCTCCTTAAACCTCCCCCAAAATAGTACTACTGGTGTTGGCCTCTACTCCTCTAGAAGCTTCATTACTGACCACCACTATTCTGCCTCCATTGTCAACCTAAAAATGGCATACATCACCCTCTGTTCGTCGGTGCAATGCAGTACTGTCAAAATTTTCTTAATCTCATGTAGCCAATTTTCTGCCTTAATCGGATCTGTGCCTCCCAAAAAAGGCTGGAGGATTCATCTAAGTAAATTGTATGATCAAACAGCCCTAATCAGCTGGTAGACAATCCTGTTCTTCAGAACTTCGTGTTATCTCAGCCATAACTTGCTGAACAACACTGCACAGGACTGCATTAGAATCGCTGCCGCTCATACTAGAGGACCTCACATCATTACCACCTCCCGCATGAGCATTGCTGTAGTAACCTAGAAAAAAAAATTATTAAGAGTAATTATTAATTAATTAATTAATTAAATAAACAAAAAAAAAAAGGAATAGTATGAAAGAAAAAAAACTAATTGAAATATATATATATATATATATATATGTAAGTTTATTATATTGTATATATAAGTTAAAGTGGATATGTATACTTAAAAGCTTCTTCAGGAAGCTTGATCTAATGTTAAAATTGGATTTTATAGAAGCCAAATCCTGAAGCCTGTGCTCATCTCTGCTTCTCTCTATCTTCGTCTCACTCCTCCATCCTCCTCCTCTCTCTCCTCAATTTCGTCAACCTAACTAGCGTCTATCAGAAAACGGAAGGTAGCGTTGGATTCCTAACTCCGCCACCGACATTCCTACTAGAGTGGATTTTTCATAGGAGTGGCTTAGGCACCACTCCTGGGATAAGGTTACCTTTCCCTATTTTCTCAATTTCTTCATAAATCTGCTATTAAATCGATGATCAGGCACCACCACAGGGTACTAGTCGCGATCATCGTCATTTTGGCCAGAGTAAATTTCCAATTTGGGTTTCTTAAGCTCCACTCCAAAGCGAGAGTGAGATTTGGAAAAATAAGTAAATTGGTTATATTTGAGGGTATAATTATTTATTTGAAATTTAAGGGCTTAAGAAATATTAAAATAGTATTTTATTTAGGGTTGATTTAATAAAACTAGGATTTTTATTTCAGGGCTCGGGTGAGCGCCGCAAGTATCTTTTTGGGGTCCCTATGGGCGTAGTTCAAGAAACCAAGCAAGGGGGAGATTATATATATCAAATCAGGTTTTTATGAATTAAATAAAAATGAACTATGTTATATATGTATATATGTTTTCATGTGGGTATAAAATGCCAACCATGTAAATTATATTTTCTGAGCTTAGGATTGCTTATTTAGCTATGTATATGTGAAAATGAACTGATGAAAGTGAAAAGTATTTCAGGATAATTATGTAAAAAATGAAGGTATATTTTCAGTAAATAAACGTTAAATATTGGTTGGCTTATTTTACAGGCAATGTATGAACTTTTCTGCTAAAATGTGTGGCATGAGTGAATAGTAATGCTTTTTGAACATATGTTATTTGTATGAGATGCAGACTATGTAAGAAATGCACTGTTAATGAAATGTTATAAGGACTATGTTGCTTGTGTTTGATAATGCAACCATGTATGCAATGACAGCTAAAAGGAGCTATAGACTAATTGATGATAGCTAAAAGGAGCTATGTTAGCAGATTCTAGAACATATCTATGTGGACTAACTGATGTACAGCTAAAAGGAGTTGTAGTACGAATGAATGAAATGAAAATGAATTAAATGGAAATGTGAATGAAATGGATGTGAAATGTGAAATGTGAACGACATAAAAGGTGAAAGGTTACATAAAGTGAAATGCTGTGAAATGCTAAAGTTATGAACATGAACAATTATGGATGTTTGAACAACGACAAACAAAATAATATATTGTGGTATTATCAGGTATTTATGCTAGTAGAACATGTTATGTTAGGGCGGAGCAAACTTTTCGCTCGAGGGTTTTTTGAGAAAGTCGAGTGCACTAGTAGTATCAGATGTAACAGTAGGTTGCATAACGTACTAGGACAGAGGGAAACTACTTGTATGGACGGGTAGATTTCCCTATTCTTAGGAGCTTTCGCCGATAAATTTTTGTATGAACTGTGTGAGTACGAGATTAATCTATTACTTTAGGGCTTACTGAATAAGGTGAGTGCCCTAGTATGCTTCAGTTGTGACCTTTGGATTTCCTAATGTATCAAAGCAGAGGGGTGCTACTTGTATGGGCGGGAATCACCCCTATCCTTAGGTAATCTCGTGGGTAAAATACCTTGCATGTGTTTGAATAGGATTAGAAAGTGATTTCAGAAATTATGTTAATGATTTGCAAATGATGAATGATATGTTATATACAAACCTTATATTGGTCACACACTGTTTTAATATATTGTTTCTTCCCTTACTGAGATGTGTCTCACTCGAATATGAACGTATCTTTTTCAGGATCTTCACGAGATCAAGCTTAGAGAGCTCAAGCTGTTATAACATTTTTGAGAAAAAGGGTATAATTTTGATGATATTTTGGGATGTATATATTTTATGTTTTATGCTTTATGTTTTAAGTCTTCTGAGATATGGATAGTTGTGAAACATACTGGTATGTGTGAATACTGAATGTTTCTGGAGATATGTGTATATATGAGAATACAGGTGATGAATAGTTATTTTGGATTATGGATAGAAACAGTAAACTCTGGTATTATATTTGTGGAGATTATATTTATGTTTTCCGCTGCGTACATGATGTTAGAATGTAGATTATCAGGTAAATGAATGGATTAGTAGCACTCCGGGCCCACGTAGGGGGTCGGGGCATTACAATTGCTATTTCCAAGGTCTATCCTGAAAATAGAATAGAAAGAATCTTAGAATTTCAATACCTTAATATGACAGTACTACTATCTAACTAAGAACCTTAAGATATCCCCAATTTAAGATTCCATTTTACTACTTAGAAACAAGAATCACTGATAGTTTACTATGACTTTCGTGAAATCATCACTCCAGGAAAAACACAGAAATCACCACAGAATTTCCTATTTCCAAGCCGCAAGATAGAACCCTAAATTCCACTCTAAACTTCCACAACGATATCCTACTGTGCATTTGATCCATTCTTTTTCCTACACTTCATCTAAATTCATTCCTATACTCTAGTATTGTTTTTTGCTGTACACTAAAGTCTATAGAACCTAACAATTTAGGCTCTGATACCACAATGTAACGCCCCGAAAATTTTGGCTATTTTTTTTTCATTTTATAAATAAACTCTGATACCATAAACTGTAAACAAAGTCAACCCGAATCCAAAGTGGTGGATGGGGAATATATCTATCATAAATACAACCTAACTATGCAGCAGAAAACATAACACATCAAACTTTATATATACAATACCAGAGTGTTAGAGTCTCTAATATATATACATACAGACTTCCCAAAAATCCATCAGAAATCCCAGGGATTTTCGAACATAACCCCAGACCCCAAGATAAACACGTACCCTGTATTCCTGAGATTACAACCTCGCTATCTCAGAGTTCGCTCCGTGTGTTTACCTGAATTGCCTGAAATGTTTAAGATTCCTGGGGTGAGACACCTCTTAGTAAGACGGAATAAGTTATACCAGTGTGTGGCAGATGAGTTTTACATAAATAAAATAATTGTTAATTTTATTTTGTAACTGAAATAGCAATTTAATACAAATACGTAGCACAACTCGCACCTATGCCATTTAAAATACACATTTTTTATTTGAACATACTTCTAGTTGTACTTCATAGTTTTTGTTTCTATAAATCTATATGTGTGTGTGTGTGTATAACTGTGAAAACTTTCTTGGATGGATAACTATAATCATGAATTAACCCCGCATGATCGGGTTATGCGGCTCGTGGACTGGACTTAACCATGGCTGAACTACTAGGTTAAGTCAACTATAACTCTTCTGTAGTACGATTGGCCTGCTCAAGCTGGTCCGGATTGCCAGGGAGCTACTTTACTCTTCACTGAGGCACAATCAACAACCGTCACCACACTCTATATGAGATATGTGATTGCACTATCTATACTGTATTAGCTACGTTACTGTGCTCTATGCTCTGCTTTGGTCTATCAGGGTTCTATTACTGTATAATACTATTTTTGTATATTAATATTTTACCATGATTATGTATAAACTGAAATACCATGATTCTGTAATAACTATAATACCATGATTTTGTAATAACTGTAATACCATGATTCTATAATAACTGTAATATCATGGTTCTGTAAAAACTGTAATATCATGGTTCTGTAATAACTATAATATCATGATTCTGTAATAACTGTAATATCATGGTTCTATAAAAGTTATATAAAATTCTATAACAAAATTTTGTTCTAATTCTAGTATTTCTCATGCCACACAATTTGAGTAATGCTCATAATACTATATTTTGTATGAGAAAATTGTATATTACTACTGTATGGGAAAATTATGTTTGTGCTGTATGAAAATAATATATCATCTATAGGGTTTTTCCTGAAGCCCAAATTTCTGAATTTTCTCGAATATGCATGCCATATAATAAATCATAAATTCCATACCCATAATTTCATAACCTGTAATATCCAGAAAATCATATACCGATATCTCATAATTTATACAATACTTTAATTGGTAAAATTTCTAAAATTAATTGGCACAACTTATTCCCTTTACCTGTTTCCTGGAACTATGCTTGTAAGGAATCCAATACTATGCCTGCGGCACTCACACAAAGCTTGTATCCATAAACCCTAATTCAATTAACTTAACCCCAGAATAATAGACATTCAACATACCTAGGCTCACATATTACCAATAATTAGCTAAACTTTAAAAATTAACCTCCTTACCCTAATTTTGAAGTGGTGTCTGAGATGCTCAATTCACAAAACTACTCCGGTTAAATTGTAGAGAATCGCCGCCGGGATCCCAAAATCATGTTTATCAGCTGATTCGAGCTAAAATCAAGTGAGAAATCGAAGAGAGAAGGAGGGAGAGCCGCAACCCTTGGAGAGAGAGAGATATTTAAATTTTCTTTAGGAAAAATGAGTTGCAGGACCTCCTTTATTAAGTGCTACTTGACGAAACCGTTTTAACTATTTTACCCATTTACCCGGCCGTAGTAACTCGAAGCCATCGATGGTTTTCTAAGCTCCCACAAAATCGTCAACGGTTTGGTCTTTACCAAACCAAATTCCTCTTTTCCATAATTATTTTATTAATATTATTTCCTAGATCTCTACATAACTAATCCCTTAGTTAGAAGGTCAATCAAGTTACCCTTTGATCTTACATAATTTAAAGAGATTATTTTTTTTTCAAGCGTTGTCTTACAAGTTTATGTTTTAGGCATATTCACCTAATTTTAAAATTATATATCTTATTATTAGCTTGATCTTTTGTTGGAGTAAAAGTCAAGCCTATCTGATATCATGTTGACATCAATAAAACCTTCAGGTACTACTCTAGAACCAAACTAATATAGTTCATAGTCCATGGTTACTTTTAAGAATCTAAATAGTTTGGATGTTGTAGCTTAGTGATCCTTAGAGGGGCTTCGATTCTCACTTAGAACAAACAAAATATTGAGTACAAATAGTCCATTACTATAGTATTCTTTATCCGCAAAAAAAAAAAATACTATTATAGGAGAGCACTAACTTATCTAATGCAAAGCTTAGTTTGATCAATATTTTATCAAGTAGAGATTTAGATTGACACAAGGTTGTGTATAATCTCAAGGACATGATAGACATCATTCAAGTCAAGTGTTTTACCAAAATTAAGTTTTAGATATACTTTTCCTTTACTTATCATTAACGAAGCCCATGAGCAAGTCTCATAGATAGATGAGCACATTATAGGGGTGTAGGCAATGAACATATCTCCTTGGCTGCAAATGTGCTTAGTAGCGTTAGTATCTACCACCCACTTTTTTCCTCCTAAAATCAGGTTGACTTTTGAGATCACACTTCTATGACTTTCTTTACCTTTGCTAGATTAGCCTATAGCTTTTTTTTTTTTTTTTATTATTATCAAAATGGGGTAAAATATATTGATCAAAAGAATACTTACAAATACAGTGGGCATTCCCAGGCCAAACAATATACATCATAACCCGGGCATACCCGGAGACCAATCATGGCCAATCCTTTGTAGCTAACAAAATCAATCTAAGTACAACACTCCAAGCAAATCAAACAAGATACATATCAAATTTATCAAAAACAACCCTATAGAAATTTTTTTTTTTATCACAATTACCAACTCTATAGGGGAGATTACATGATTTTCAAATCTATATCTATTCCTAAAGTGCCATATAAAGTACACCGTCGTAGCAAGAGCAATTCTTTTTCCCGCCGCATGGACACCATTACCTTTCACTTCTTTATGGATCCATTTGGTGGCAGCCTTAATGGAATACATAGATCGCCTAAGGCCCATCCACCCTTTAATTTCTCTCCACACTTCTTCCAAAAATTTACATTTGAAGAACAAGTGATCCTGTGTCTCCAACTCTTCCATACAAAACACACAATTCTGCTCAATTCCTTCCACTGGTAGTCTATCACAAGTAGGTAGTTTTCCTTAAACTCCAAGCCAAAGACAAAAGGCATGTTTAGGTAAGCTCCCATTGAACCACACCCCTTTCACCCATGGAACTCTATGGTTTTTTTCCCTCCAGAACTCATAGATTTTTTTTGCATTATTTCCCCATTTGTTCATCAATTCAATAGCCAGATCAATGCTACCAGCTTTCAGCACAATTTGGTTTTTCAACTCCATTATCTTCTTGAAAAGGCTTGAATCTCCTTTGTTTGGAGAGACATCCCAGATCTCGGTTTCCTTCAAGTAGTAGTGGTGCGCCCATTTTGTCCACAAACTATCCTTCTTTGAGTGAATATTCCAAAGAGTCTTTGTTAAGAGGGTGTTGTTCCAATTTTTTAGGTCAAGTATACCAAGACCACCTTTAGCTTTCGGCAAACATACCTCCTTCCAGGCCACAAGAGACCTTTTTTTTCCACCCCACATGAAAACTCTGCAAAGTTTAACTACATGCTTTAAAATATTCAGAGGAATCGGGAAAATCGCAAGCCAAAAGCATTCCATGCCCTGTACAATAGAATTAATAATCTCAAGCTTGCAAGCATAAGATAACGCTAGGCCTGGCCAGCTCTTGAGCAGATTGGAGATGCTGTCAGTGAGGGGTCTATAGTGAACTGAATTCGGCTTTGTAGACAGCAGAGGAATTCCCAAGTATCTAAAAGGAAAAGCACCTAATTTCATACCAAACAACGTCAGCACATCATCTAGATCCGAGTCTTTCATTCCTGCTTGGTAGAAATTAGATTTATTTAGATTGATTGTCAACCCTGAGCAGTAGGAAAAATCATTGAGGCACTTCAACAGATATTTGATAGAAGCATTATCACCACAAGAGAACAACATTAAATCATCTGCGAAGGCCAGATGAGTGATCCCCAAACTTTCACACTTCGAGTGAAATTTAAAGTCATTCTTGTTCTGTATAGATCTGAGAAGCCTTGATAGGTATTCAACGCACAGAACAAACAGAAGGGGAGATAAGGGGTCCCCTTGTCTCAAGCCCTTCCTCCCTTGGAAGAAGCCCTTAAACCTTCCATTCAAAGCAATAGAGAACGAAACAGTTAACACACACTCCATAATCCAGATTATCATAATTTCTGGGAATTCTAGCAGCTCCACCAAGAAACTGAATCATAAGCTTTCTTCAAATCCACTTTGATCATACATCGTGGAGAAATCCTTTTCCTAGCATGACCCCTAACCAGTTCTTGAACAAGATATATATTATCTAACATACATCTTTGATTGATGAATGCAGCTTGTGTAGGGCATATTAGATCATCGAGAACATGTTTTAATCTTGCAGCAATAAGTTTCGAAATACCCTTATAGATGACATTGCAACAAGAGATTGGTCTGAAATCACTTACAAAATTCGCATGGTTGAGTTTAGGGATCAAGGCAATGCAAGTGTGGTTTAACTGTTTCAAAAGTCTTCCATTTAGGAAAAATTCCCTGACAGCATTAGCAAAATCAGGCCCTACAATGTTCCAAGCCTTTGTGAAGAACCCTGATGAGAACCCATCAGGCCCAGGAGATTTATCCTCACCAATCCCAAACAAAGCCTCTTTAATTTCCTCGTCAGAAGGGGCTAAGATCATATTATTTTTTCTAGCATCACTGAGAACAGGGCCTCTTTTGATTACCTGTATATCAATTCTTGTACATTCATTTTCAGTACCCAGCAGTTGATAAAAGTAGGAAACAAATTCATTTGCCACCTCATCATAGGATTTAGTTCTTTCTCCATTCTATTTCATGATAGACGTGATGTGATTCCTGTTTTTGTTTCTTTTCAGCAATGCATGAAAGAAGGAGGAAACCCTGTCACTAGACTTTAAATATTTGCTCTTAGCCATAGGTGAAAGGAACAATCTGTTAGCCTCCCCCAATTTCTATGCTCTGTCTATTTGGTTCTCAGCACATTTTTCAATTCTTCACAGTCAGGGGCTTCATGTAACTTCTCTTGGGCCTCCAAGAGGTCATCACAAGCTTTCTGTGCACGAGATGAGATATGGGAGAAGTGCAAGGCATTAAGAGTACATAAAGGCTTCTTAAGAGACTATAATTTTCTTGTGAGGAAGAACTGACTACTCCCCTCAAATTCCTTCAGCCAACCCACCCTAACCTTGTCCTGTAAGTTAGGATGCGTGGCCCACATATTGAAAAATTTAAAAGGAGGTCTACCCAACTCCTGTTCAGAGAACAAAGAAACAAGAGCAACAAAGTGGTCAGAAATACAACCTTGAAATTGGAAATTAGCATGCACCATCCAGCCTATAGCTTGATTATATTCTAAATGGTGTTGTGCATGAGCTTACAACATATGCTGCAATTTTCCTTTCTTTTTTTTTCTCTTGAACTCTTGGTTGTTTGGTCTTTTGGAATGTTTCCTTCCCTTGAAGTTATCATGATTTTTTATAAGGAATTACTTTTTGGGTTTGTTTCCTTTTGTAGGACTTTAGTTTCTTCATTTGTCTTGGATTGAACCATCTTGGCTTGTGATGTTTCTTCCTTATTCTTCTCATATTGCTTCTGTAGATACCCCATTTTTTCGGGGTTTATATAACATAAATTGGGTAAAATTCATTAATTTAATAAATGAAAAAATACATAAAATTTTTGAATACATGGAAAAAAATGAATACATTAAAAATTTTAAAAAACAAAACAAAATGAAAATGCGGCAGAAAATCCAATGGGCCGGCAGCTTCAAACCTTCAAGAATCAAAGGAAAATGGAATTAGATATATAGGATTGCACAATTAATATGTGGGTAAAATATGAGTTTAATGCAAGCATAATATGAGCCATCACTTTAAATTGTATTGATCAGTTAAATGCTACGAAAATTGATTAAATTGGATCCCTCAAGCCTATAAATGGTGGGCTTCTAAGGGAAGATAAGGAGACATAAAGTCAGAGGCTGAGACATAGAGTGAGTAAAGAAAGGAAATTGTTTACTGAGAATTTGAGAAAGAATTGTGAGGGAAAGGCTAAGTGGCTGAGATTGAAGAAAATTGAAAAGGATTGAAGACTGAAGAGCAGCAGCAAAAGCTTGGCCAAAATTAAAGAGGCCCAAGATAGGGAAGGGCGGGATAGCAAATTCAAGAATGGAGGTTGGTGCTTTAAATTTCGTGTTAGCCAGTTTAATTTGATTGAATTTTGTAATTTAAGCTTAAATTTGAACAAAATCCTTGGACAAAAATCAAATTTCAAAACAAATAAATTTAAGGTTTCTTTTGTATATTTGACATGGATCTGAAAGTTTAGATCCGAATTTAGATCTAAGTACCCGATTATCCGAGACCCGATCTGAAAACCTAGGTCAACTTTGCCTGAGTCCAAGTCAACAGGTCCAAGTACTCATACCCAGATACTCCTTTATTTGACCCAAAAGACATAGGTCAACTTGACTCGGGTCTAGGTCCAACAACCCAATAGCTCACAGTCTAATTGGGCATAGCTCAATTTTAAATCCAAGCCCCTTTCCAAACTGCCCAATAACTAAAGCCCAAAGCCATCTTGCCCTGGTTATAGCCCAAACAAGCTTGTCCCAAATATACCAGAAACTTACCCCAAGCCCATTTAATCAAGCCCAGCTGACTAAACCTAATCCTAGCCTTCACGAAACCCTAAACTTTACCCAAACCTGAGCCAAAATCCAACCTAGGTTAGAACCCAAGTTAATAAACCCCAATCTTTGTTTGGTTCTTAGGAAAATGCAAGAAAATTCAAAAATAATTGCAAAAACCATATAACAACAGGAAGAAAATAAAAGTAGATACCTAATGTTTTGGTCTTGGATTTGTTGCTCTTTGCTCCTATTCTTAAATCAAAGCCTGTAAAAAAAAAGTGAGAAATAGAGATCCAAATTCCAGCGAGAAAAATAGGAGAAGAAAAAAGAAAGAAAAGAAAGAAAGATCATAGAGGAGAAAATAGAAAACAGAAAATAAAAAGAGAAAAAGAACACAGAGATAAGAGGAAAAAGAATAGGAGGGAAGAGAAAAGAGAAAATAGAAAGAGAAAAAGAAAATAGAGAGGACAAAAGAGAAAGAGAGAGAGGTGCGTGAGAGAATGCGAAGCAAAGAGAGGAGGAGAGAGAGAGAGAGAGAGAGAGAGAGAGAGAGAGAGAGAGAGAGAGAGAGAGAGATTAGTGAGAAGAGTGTGTGAGAGAGAGAGAAGAGACGAGAAAGAGAGAAAGGAGCACATGGAAGAGAGAGAGGGTGGAGAAAGAAAAGAAATGAGAGAAAAAAATAATTTTATATACAAACTAGTGGGACACGTGTCACCTTACGGAGGGTGACACGTGGCACAACCAATGCCATGTATTTGGAAGGCGACATGGCGCAATCTTGGCATCTAATATGTATTTTCTCTAGACGGCCGAATCACTACCATGTCAGCTGTAGCAACCTGCCTAATTAACTGATTTTTTTTTCCCATAATAGCAATTAACATACTCTGATACTATCGTGTTAACCTAAGCAGCGAGAAGCATAATCATACAAACATAACCTAAATCATTATATTCTATACCAGAGTTCTGAAAGGTTTTGCAATATATACAACATAACTGTATCCCAAAAAAAAATGCCCTCAACTAGCTAGGGTAATACAAAAATGCTCCCAAAAATAATACTCACTCTCTATCAGGGTACTACTGAAGCCCTTTTATTTGCGAGCCTGATCTACTCGCTTACCTGGATCACCTGAAAAATATATCAACACTGCGATAAGTCAACGCTCAGTAAGAGAAAATATGCTATTACTAGTGTGTGACAAATGAGCTACTACATATCATGAAATTTGTTTCATATAAACATGAATAACTGAGTACAAAAGTACAGTACAAATAATAAAACACACCACCTCTTTTCCCTATTGCTTAACATATCAGTGTTATGGTTATAGTTCAAAATACTTCTAGTGTATATAGTAGGATCCTTGTTTCTGTAAATCAATATGTAAGTAATAGTAATTGAAACTGTTCCCTGTGGCTATCTGTGTCATGACATGCCCCTCATGATGAGGTTGTGCAGCCCATAGGGTGGATTTACCCTGGCTGGCCAACCAGGAATAAATCACTGAACTCCGTCAGTCAACCTGCCCACCTCAACCCATATCTGGATGGGGAGTCTAACCTCTTCAAAGGCCTAGGTGGTCGACCGTACCAGTATATCTAAATAGGTGGTTGCACTCATATAGTAACATAGTATCTGTAGTAACGGTACCGTACTCTGTAGCTGCAAGTCTAATAGGGTCTGATATCGTATAATATATTTCTATATACATGTCTATCTGATTTACCATGATTTTGAAGTACTGAAATAACCATGATACTGCATAACGTACTGAAATCAAAATAATCATAACATGGAACTGCATATTCGTAATACTGGAATTCGTGTTATCATGGTACTGAAATATCGTAAAATCATGGTATTGAAATTCGTATAATTATGGTGCTGAAATGCGTATAATCATAATACTGAAATTTGTAACATCATGAAACTAAAGTCATAAACATATCCTCGTACCATATACATAATCATAAGCCACACCATACTAAAATACATAATTTTCGTAAATAAATAAACTGCATAATATTCAGAACTTTGCTAGCATAACATATTTCCCTTACCTTATCTCTGAAAAGCCCCTACTATACTCTAACCTGATACCCGTAGGGCCTCCTACAAAATACCCTGAAACCAATATTTTTCAGAACTAAACATCAGTATTTTTCTGCCTGTATCATTTCCTATGACTACCACGAGGCCAAAAGGAGACTAAAAGGCCTTACCCTGAATTTGGGATGATTTCCAACTCTGATTTCCTGATGATCCGCTCCGGCAGATGTGTAGAGAACTCCGCCAGGAGCGTCGTGGTAGCTTCGGATCATCGATCTGGCGACTGGTAGGGCCGAAAATGAAGAGAGAAGGGAGAGAGAGTCGTAGGAGAGAGAAAGAGCGGCGAGAGAAAAGGAGAAAAAACCCGTCTTTCCACTATTTATATAGCCAGGCTCGTCGACGAGACTCGTCACCTCGTCAACGAGTTCTTCATTAAATTCGTAGACGAAGCCCTGTGTTCGTCGATGAAATTCAAGCTATCCCAAACTCCCTCTCGGTACTTTCTCGTCGACAAAACCCTGTGTTCATCGATGAAACCTGGCAAAATTTTGAAATTATGATTATTTAATATTTTCTTCAAATTACAATGTCGTCAGTGAACACGGAGCGTTCGTCGACGAAGTCTACAGCCTCCTTCTATTTCTGTTTCTATTTTCTCTCCCTTTTATTATTTAAAAATGCTATTATTCTTTGGTCACTACATCAGCGATCTGCATCAAATCCCCAAAACGAACCATGTTTTGCCACTTAGCGGGTGATGTCATACTAACATCACTTGTTACAGAAAATTAAAAAATAAATAAATAGTAAAGTAGTGCCACGTGTCGCCACTAGGGGTGAGCAAACGGTCGGTTTGGACAAATTTGGGTAATTAACCAAAAAATTCGGTTAAATAATACTGTTAACCGAATCGACCGAATCACACCGAACTGAACCCGACCGAATTACCAATTCGGATAATTCGATTAACCGATTTTAACCAATTTTAACCGAATTTATTCAATTATACATTAAATAAAAATTTCATAAAGAATTTATTTTAATAATTGTGTCAATGCATTTACTCTATCACATAGGCTTATTTATTTTAAGGTGCAATAACTTTTATTTATTTATTTATTCTAGGTCTTCGCAAATCAAGTGGAAATAAAAAAGAAGACAATGTTTTTGTTATTATTGAAACAATGAAAATAAAAAAGATGAAAAAATTTTCGCTGAAAATATTTATTGTCGGCGTCGTCATCTCCTTCGACGACAACATTAATTTCCACAAGGTATATCCATGTTCATAATAAAAAAACAATTATATTCATAATTTATACTTAAAATCTAATTAATTAATAATTTGGTTAATCGGTTACCGAATTATTTTTTGTTGTTAACCAAACCGAAACCGATTAACCGAAATTTTATAAAATCCCAACTGAACTGACCAATTTCAGTCGGTTAATTCGGTTTTCACCGAATTATGCTCACCCCTAGTCGCCACGACTAGCTGACATATGGCCAACCGGGTTTGACCTGGGTCGACTTGGGTTGACCCAGTTCAAACCGATTGAACTCGTCTAACCCATCCCAAACCGTCAATTTATTTATTTATTTATTTTTAAAATCAATTTTTAATTAATTTTAAATTTTTAAAATTTAGAAAAATAGTAAAAAACAAATTAGAAAAAATTAGGAAAAAATATTTTTGAAATCATAACAAAACAAATAAAAATTATTTGAGTTATTTTGACTAGAATAACCAAAAAAATGAAAAAAAAAAACTAAAAATGAAGAAAAAGTTTTTAAAAATCATAAAAAATGCCAGAAAAAATGTTGAAAATTTTTCAGAAAAGTTCTAAAAAAACTTGGAAAAAATTTGAAAATATTTTAAAACTCTTTTTTATCAAATTTGATGAATTTATTTGATTATTATCTGTATATATATATATATATATACATTAATTTCCATCAAACTTTTATTATTATTATTTCTCGTCATTCTAAACTTTTCTCCAAGACGTTACGACACGAACTATTCTTCTTTGAAGTCCTCATGATCAAGTCTTATCATATCCTTACATTTGTTTTTTAGGATCATCTTATAGGCCTTCTAAGATGTGGGCAATTTCTTAATTAGTGCCCCAGTTTGGACACTTGTCTATTTTGTCCTTCCTTTGGTACATCCTGTACCAATCTTTAGACCCAACTCATCTTCTACATACTTTTTCACTAAGGTGTCCCAAATCTCTTTGTTGTGAAATTGACATATCTTCTACCATGTTAAAATCTAGGAAACTGGCATCCCTAATTACATACTTTTTCACTAAGGCATATCAAGTGTCTTTGGTTATGTTAAGAGTGCAGTACTGGATGTCATGGAACCTATTGGCCATTGAGCATGTAATTCTTGCACAAGCTAATCATTCTACTTCAAATAAAAAGAATCCTAGGTTGTACTTGAGGTATAAATTTCAAATTTTGGATTTGGCCATGTATATATTTATATGAAAATTGTATTGCATTTTGTACAAATGCATACAACTTGAATTCAAGATATAAACGTCAAGCATTTTTATACACTAGGTAAGTGAATTTTATTGAATTCTTTTGCTTGGCAATGCAAGTAAGAATATTGTCATTTTCTTGTGTAATCCCAGATTATTTAAAGACAATTTACAAATTAGGGGTAACATTGATATTTCATTTTCGATTCTCATATATTCAAGACAAATTTTATTATTATTATTATTATTTTTTTATTATTATTATTTTATCAAATTTATGATCTTCACTAAATATAATATTTTAGAATTGCAATTCTAATTAATTGCATTTTCACGAGCTTTGAGAATTTCTAATAGGGATAGGATGAGAGTTTTCACAAGCATAGTGGATTTCTCTTGGGTTTTTATAGGGATGCTCAATTTTGTTCTTCTCTTAATATAATGCAATATTTGGTATCATTATCAAAAAGTTACATAATTGAAATCAAGAATGAAAATTGAACATTAAAACTACCAACATATTTGATTAATATTTTCAATACTAAAACCAAATGAGAAAACTGATTGAACTCGTGTTCATTTTTTTCATTGAACTAAATAACAATTAAAAAAACCAAATGAACATTTATGTTCAATTTTAACTCATTTTTAGAGCTCAAAGAACAATGATATTGTAGGAAACAATTAGAAAATGATTTTAAAAACTAATTTTCGAATTACTATTGTTATTTTTTATAATTATTTTATTTAGACATTTGCTTAAAAATATTGTGGTAGCAACGGTCACAATGACTGGAAAATTGTAAAATTTAGTTCTTATTTATTTAATTATTGTAAATAGTTGAAAATTGCGAATAAAAATACAAATCTACCAACATAATCAAATGAATTGTCATAATATATTTTTTCACTCTATAATAATAATAATAATAATAATAATCCTCAATGGAGGAGCGGCTTTCACCCCCCCCAGATTTAGTGCTACACCATAATATCCAAAATGACGCGATGGTAGTTAGAGTGTTTAGGTTATCAAAAAAAAAATAGTGATAATAATAATAGAACCTATACATAGAATAATTTATAAGATTCTAACAATAAAAAGAACTTTTTCTACTCTATCTTAAGTTTACTATGTATTGCTATGTTGAGGTATAGAATACATTTCTATGGACTACAATAATGAATTATTTTAATACAAATTTCTCTTATGACATAAATTTAAAACCTTATTCAATAGAATCACTAAAAGCCTTTAAGTTTATAACATTAGCAGTACATAGAAATTACCAATGATGATCAAATACTATGGAAAAATTAATTCCTAAGACTAGTAAATACACATTCAACACAACAAATTTACATACACTAGTGAGTCTCTAGCTTCATGCCTTAAAATATTAGCTTATGGCAGATGCTGCACTAGTGCAAAATGCAATAACTCAGGGCAAATTTTATTTTTTAGTTTCTTCACATGTGCTAGATGTGACCTGTCCCTCCCTCTCTATTCTCTAGTTAGCTCAAGGTGGGGAAGTTGAAAAGGACAAAAAATCAACATATTTATTTTTGTCTAATTTTATGAAATCGAAACTTAAAAATAAGCATCTAAAAATTTTTTTATACCTAATTTTTGGATTTCTTGTTCACAATTTAAATTTTTTTAAAATTTATTTGAGTTTATATGAATTTGAGGCATCTCTTTGAAAAAATTAAGATACATTAATAGAAATCTATTCAATTCTAAATCTCTCTCTTTGAGTCTTTCTCTCTATTCTAAATATTATTGTGCGAAGGTTGAAACTCTAAGAAAGCCCAAGGAAGCTCATCGGAAGGAGGTAGAGGTTTCATTTAGATACCAAGCATAATAGTGGGATATGAAAGACTACTTGATACATCTTCATGTAAGGTTGAAAGAAAAGAACCAAGATATGGGAATAAACTTTTATTAATTAATTTTTCTTTCCTTTTTGTCACTCTAGTATCAGTTTTGAGTCCAGTAAGGATTCATGAGAAATTTACATAAATCGACTATAATTGTAGTGTAAAAAATTTAAACTCTGACTCTCTAAGTATTTAAATGTATCAAAAAATATAAAGCATTTTGTGAAAAAAAAAAATCTGACTTGGTAGCATATGGTGCATGTTGTGTGTAATTTCAGCTGATTGCAAATTCTATTTTCAGATTTTAATTAATTCCAATTCAGCTACAATAACACCTAAACATAAACCTGTTTATTTTAATGCGTGTATGTGTGCTAAGTCTGATCAAGAAAAAATATATGTTCACCAAACAATATTCAGCAAAACATAAACATGTCAATCACACAGTCACAATTCACAAGAACGCATTTACGTGGTTCAGCCCAAAAATTGGCCTACATCCACGGCAGAAACTCACCTCTAAGATACTATATTAAATCTGGTGGGAATAGATATACATACACAGATTTACCCCTTCTTGGCTTTTCAATTTCTTTTAGAAATTAGCCCAAGAATAATCCAAGAAATCCCTTCTTCGCTCCTGCGAAGAACCCTAGATCTCTCCTTATATTTCTTCCTAAATTTCCCTACAAGAAATTCCTCCCAAGAGTCTAGATCTGTGCATTACCTTCACTTACCCTTGCGTGAACTTCCGCATGAGGTTAGAGACACCCAACACCGCACCCATCTCTCGTCGTCTCCCTCTCCCGTCCGCTGCAGCTGGAAGGATCTCTCGGCGGTGGAAGGCTCACAGTTGCCGGTGCTCCTCTCTCGGCTGGGAAGGCTCTCACGGCTGGGAAGAAGCAATCTCGCTGCAGGCGGTTGTCCTGTTGGTGAAGGCTCGCGGCTGGTGGAATTGGAAAAACCCTCCTCTGCCCCTTCCGTCTCTTAAGCTGCGAAAAACAGAAAAATAAAGCAAGCCTTTGTTCTCCCGTATTCAGCCCCTGCCCCTGCTGTTTTTTTATTATTTACAATACATAGAGAGGTAAATTACATCACTGCCCTCCCCTTTACAAATAAAAAGAAACTGCAGCCATTAGATCTAGAACAGAATAGATGGCCGGATTTGTTTCAAGCCTTGACACTCCAACAGTGCAAAATTGATTTTGATTATGCATTGGAATAGTTTGGAAAGTATATTTTAACAAAAGATGTGATTAAAGATTAAAAAGTGAAAACCATTTCATTTTAGAAAAGAAAAACAAAAAAGAGACTATAGAGACGCGAGAGTAATAGAAGGATATCCATTTTTTTAGAATCTACCTGTTCCTCTCACAACTCACAAGCCCAGCCAACAGCTTGCAAGCTGGATTCATCCCTCCTAAATAAAAATAATAAAACTCAGAAATGTCCACGCCCATTCCCTTCACTCCCAGTCTCTGCTTCTACTCTCTCTCTCTCTCCCTTCCTCCCCCTCCCTCTGTGAGATTGTTAGGAACTCCTTTCCGATGAATTGTCTTCAGAATCTTCCCAGGTAAAGCAGATTTCTCATTTAGTATCCGATTCTTTTGGTATGTGTAGCCGATTTGATATTTGTGATAGTGGTGGTGGCTTGATTGCAGCTCATATGTTTTGCCCTTGCAAAGCTTCAAAAGCCATAAAAGAAAGCTTTCTTCCTCTGTCAGTGTTCTGGTATGTTCAATCGATGCCGACGTTATCGACTTTCGAATTCCTAATTCTGTTTTAGATCAGTTCCAGTTTTTTCCCCGCTCTATCTTTGATTCAATGCAGGGAAGGATGAATTCTACCGACCTGTGCCGGAGTATTGCTGCGAAGGTAAAATTTTGTAATCGACAGTTCAGCTGATTGAATTCAATTTTAATTATTGGTTTATTTAGGTTATAATTTTGTTCTGTTTTTCCTGTTAAACACGTATAGATGGAAATTGTTCTTCATGGAATTAGATATTTCCGCTGGCTTCAGATTTCTAGGGCAATAGTCTAGGAAATTTCGATGATGTGGGATATTGTTGATTTCGACTTATTTCTTATTTTAAAAACTATTTTCTCACTGTGTATATGCCATTTTTTTTCCTGCTCGTGTTTGATTTTCGTCCTCTACAAATACATCAATTTTCTGTTCACAAAATCTCACTTTAGGTAGTCAATTGACCTTTATTCTAATTGAATATGATTTTCTGATTATCTAGCATAGTATTTGAAATCAAAATGCACAACAAAGCAATGAACTCAACCAACAAACAAGTACAACAGAAACTATGAAAATATGATTGAGGGGGACAGATAGGTAGCTCCAATTCCATGAAAGTGATTAACAAGAGGCAGTCTGAGCCCCCCTATGGATGTATGATGCTTAAATGTAGCTCTTCGACAAATAGGTTGGATGGCTCCTTTTATGAATTGAATATGATTTGCAATGTTGCTATCTTCCTTGTGCATGCTACATCAGTTAGAAATTGGTGGAAGCTCCCATATCATAGTTTTTTATATAATGGTGAATATTTTCCCAAAAAAGGCCACATTTGTTGGAGTCCCAAAGATCTGAGTCTCCAACTCCTTTAGGTGCATATGAACTTTGTGCTACTGCACTCCATAATTTAGAACACACTTCACCAAAAAACACTCATCCACTATTTTCTCACCTAAGATTTTCTATCCCAGTTGATCCAGCCCAACCAATTACAATAGTGACAATAGTTCCTATGCCAAATCCATGTTCAATCATTTGAATTTTTAAAGAATTAATATCCCAATATACAACCTCCCCGAACTTACTAAAGTTTGGGTGTTATCTAGCCAGATGTCGGAGGAACACCCTTGACATATGTTAACATAGTAGTTGTGCCAATATAAGAAGGCCATGTTTGGTGATTGAATAAGGTTTTGATTTTGGATGCAAGATGTAATCTTAACCTATTATTTATTATTTTTATTGATATTTTCAACTTTTAACAGATACTAATATTGTTTAACTTAGGCAATCTCTGGTTCCACATCCGACGCTGAGATGAGTGGATCTGAAATAGAGGAGGAAAAATCTACGGCATATAGTCATAACATGACAGAAGCTATGGGTGCTGGTAAGCTCAGTCATACTCTGGGTTTGAGTTTAGGCATAGAGATATGTGGGTGGAAGCAACATGCAGTCTGCATGTCGAATGCATGCTTATTTCTTTGAGTCAAAATGTTTAGCCAGGGATGTGAACAGTGATGATATTTTTCACCAATCAATTAGTCTAATTGTCACATTTATTGCAACTTACAAAAAAGGATTATTGGTGATCTAGGTATTCTCCTCGAGAAACCAAGATTATTTGATTAACGTATTCATAACTTTGTAGTTGACATTTGGACTGCCTTATCATTCTGGTTAATATGAATGGACATGCACTTCAATTGCTCCCTCTCTTACATTGCTTCTAGTTGGTGTCTGTAGTTTTACTTACGTTAATTTTTGCTATAAATTGAGCAGTCTTGACATATCGGCATGAACTGGGGATGAACTACAATTTCATTCGTCCAGACTTGATTGTTGGGTCATGCTTACAGGTGATCCTTATTTCTAAATTTAAATATTTGAATAAATTCATTTTCTTAAACAATCACTTAACTTTTGCATTTCCCTGGATGGCAGACTCCTGAAGATGTTGACAAGCTTCGAAATGTCGGAGTGAAAACCATTCTTTGCTTGCAGCAAGATCCAGATCTTGAGTATCCTATAAAATTTGGCCTACTTCTGATTAGAAAAGATATGGCTTACTGTCTGTCTTCAGATTATCAAGGAAATTTGTAAATATTTGACTATTGAAATTTTGGGAAATGAGACAATTTCAAACAAGATAGTGAGATGACACTGGATTCCTTTACTGATTCTTCCAGATATTTTGGGGTTGATATAAGTGCCATACGTGAGTATGCAAAAACATATGATGACATCCAACACTTACGTGCTGAAATAAGGTTAATTTACATCATAATTTTATGGTTTTATAATCTGTATGCTGAACTACTTTATTGATTATTACTAAGTGCTAAATAGTGCCAGTAATGGTGCTTTGCTCAACTAAGCTTGTTTGTTTACTGAACGCACTTTGTTATATATAAATTTGTATATTTGATTTTGTACCGATTGCGCATTTAGATATTAGGTGGATGAGTGGTATAACTTAAAAAGGTAAATTAAGGAATAAACATATTCGCGGTAAGTTAGGCGTAACTCCTATAGAAGATAAGATAAGGGAAAGACGACTCAAATGGTTTGGGCATCTACAATATAGGCCAAATAGTGCACTAGTGAGGAGGAGTGATCTAGTTACTGTGAAAGGTAGTAGAAAGGGTAGGGGTGGACCTAAAATAAATTGGAATGAGATAGTGAGTAAGAATTTAATAGCCCTGAATTTGCCAGAGGAAATTGCCTATGATTGTGTAAATTGGCAGAGAATGATTCATGTAGCTGACCCCACTAGTAGGACTTATGGCTTGGGTTGTTGTTGTATTTATGATTTGGCAAATAATAGAATAGTAACAAAAAGAGCTTCAAATTTCACTTTAACAGATTCTCTAGTTGAATATGTTACTTTGTTTGATTTCATTTGGTGTTGTAAGAACCTACAATATAACATGAAAAAAAGGAATTTCTTGATGATTGAGTGTTTATTCTTGTTAGCAGACTAATTTCTAATGCAAGCATCATTGCCTTTATGTGCCTATGAGTGTGTGGGCAATCCTGTCACTTTAGATGGAAAGCTAATGTTTTATGGAGCAGGGACTTTGATGCCTTTGATCTAAGGATGCGGCTGCCTGCTGTTGTTGGCAAATTACACAAGGCTGTAAATCGGAATGGAGGTGTAACTTACATACATTGCACAGCTGGACTTGGGAGAGCTCCTGCTGTTGCGGTATGTTTGTTAGTTTTGTTTCTCTAATCTGACTTAATTCCTCTAAAGGTTTCTCTGGCTAAGAATGGGTGGTTAAACTTAGAGGATGTCATTATTTTTAGCACTATCATAATTTAGAATAAATGGGAGGCTTCTTGTTGATGTTTATATTTATTATGTTTTCAGCAGTTGGTGTTTGAGTAGCCAATCTTTACACCTTGTATTTTTGTTTATTTTGGAATGTTATATTGACAACTTACTTTTTTACCTGCACGATCATACAATCATTACAAATATTTCTATAAGAATCTAAATTCTAATGTATTGTGACTATGGGGGAAAACTGAAAATTTGTTGTTGGGCTCCCACAGTGGTGGTTTGCACTTGCATTCATAATGGTACATTATTTACCTCATATGTGCTGAAAGTTTGTTTTTGAACTGCAGTTGGCTTACATGTTCTGGGTTCAGGGCTATAAACTTAGTGAAGCTCACACTTTGTTGCAGGTAAATTTGCATTTGCGTTCACTCACCATCAAACAGTGTGATATCTAAATACTTTTCTTGCATAATAATTTTTGTATGTACTTATCAAATAATGATAACTGTTTGGTGCTAGTTATATCGGACATTAATTGATTTATGTGTGTATACATGTATGGTTAACTCAGTGTCATGTTAATTGAGCAGCAGTGTCATGTCATTGACGTTCTCAACTGTTGCACCTGCACATTGTTATGTTAGAATAATACTTATTTGAGCAACTTAGTTTAATGCCACAAACATTCTTGATCATTGCACCTGCATTGCAAAAGGAAAAAAAAAATTCATTAGGTTAGTATGATCAAAATCTTGTCTGGACCATGAACAGACCATTACCTTTGCTTGTAAACAAGTGTAAGGATCCAAAAGAAATTAATCAATAACTTGTTCAGTTCATACATTGGGATTTTTTAGTATTTTAACCAGGAGAATTCTGCTGGATTTATGTTAATACAGCGTATTGTTTCTGGGAAATTCATAGCTAATGAGTAAAGTCAGCTGCTGTGTGCCTAAGCACAGATCTTTAAAATGTCTCTGAAGTAAAATCTGTTTCTTGTCTTCTTCTTTTTGCAGAGTAAACGTCCAAGCTTTCCGAAGTTGGATGCTATAAAAAATGCGACTGCTGACATTGTGAGTCATCTTTCTCTTTTTCTTGTTATCCCTTGCATTAATACATGGGAAGTTTGCATGTTGAACTTTACAATTTGTTTCTTTTCTCCTAAAACTCTTGATATACGATTGCATATTAATGCTTTTAAAGTCAGGTACCTTACTAGATACTGGACTATTTTTGAATTGCCAGAGTGTAGAATTGCTTCCAGACATTTCTTTGTAAAAGCATTTAAAGTGTGAAGAGAGCCTTTGAATGCAAATGAACATTGGACATTGCTTCAGGGTCCTTTTGCCCACATCCCTTGTAACATTATACTTTGTCATTTTCTCCTCTTTGTTTGATAGTTTCATCATTTTTCTTTTTCAGTTCGTATGGTTGGTCCCCACACCCCCCCCCCCCCTTCTTTTTGCCATTGTTTGACTCTTAATTTCTGTCGAAATGCTGGAACTTCCCTTTTTATATTTTGTTGGTTGGGGGTGAGGAAAGATGTAGCTGGAGAGAAATTTGCCATATTCTTTTCCGGGTTATGGCCTTATCCCCCCAGTTTGGTTTGCAGAATGGAATTGAAGTAGGAAGTTGATCGAGGTAGAAATGGAAATAAGGAAGGAGTGAAATCATTGTTGGAATGTGATTACTACATTTGGTTAGTAACAAATAATGGCTGCAGGAATTGCAGTTTCAATTCCTTTCCAATGTTTGGTATTCTTCAGTGGTGGCTATAATATAATGAATAATAAGTCATTTTTCAAAAATACCCCTAATCTTTCAAATATATTACTTCAATTCAACATCATTTTTTTTTTTATAAAATTGCCGCATTTTTTGGACCCTAATTTTTTTTTTTTATAACATTTTTAATAGTAATAATAAACTATTTTTTTGTTTGGATTTTTCTTGTTTCTTTCAAAAGTAGTAATAATAATGTTGTTGTTGCTGTTGTTTTATCATCATTATTATTGTTGCATTTGATTTTTCTTTTTTGATATTATTATTTTTTGTTATTTTTATAATGGCTATTATTATTCTTATAATTATTATACAAATGTTTGTTTTTTTCTCTTTCAAAAATAATAGTAATAACATATGATTACTGCTATTATTATTATTATTATTATTGTTGTTGTTGTTGTTGTTGTTGTTGTCGTCATCATTGTATTATTGTTGTTGTTGTTATTATTATTCTTGTTATTGTTGTTATTATTTTTTGTTGTTTTTAGTGTGGGCCTTGGATCAATGGTAAGGTTGCTCCTTTGTGGCTGGTTAATCATGGGTTCGATTATGAGGAACCAACCTCTCTGCATAAAGCAGGGGTAAGGCTGCATACACTTTGATGCCCTCACAAAGCAGGGGGCCCTATGGCCAGGGGACGCCCTTTTTATAATAATATTGTTTAATTAATGTTGTTTGTATTATTTTTCTCGGTATTTTTTTTATTTTTTTGACTATTTTATTCTTATAATATTAATAATATTATTATTATTGCCATTATTATAGTCGGTGACATAGTTGAGAGACAGCCAGCTTGTGTGTTTTTGGAATTTATTATTTAGTGCAGGTTATAATTGTCTTTCGAAAAGGAGCAATTCCTATGTGTAAGAGAAACCACTGTTCCATTGAATGGGCGAATTGGCTTTCTGACAAAAATGTGATTCCATCCTCATTTATGCAAACCAAACATGGGAATGGATATTGGGGTCAAAATTCAATTTCTTTCCAGCTTTGATTCCACAAACCAAATGGGGGGTTATAGATGCGGGAATTGGATTCCATGTTATTGAGAGATGGAGTTCCTGCCGTGTTCTGCTGAAATTCAGTTCACAAGAAAGCAGCAATAACAGCTACAACATGAGCAATAATAACAAAACACACAATAATGTGCCATTAAACCTATATGAAATGAGAAAGGCATTTTGGCCCCTTTGGTGTTTACATACACTCATTTAGACTGTATATATTGGAACTTTTTTCCTGTCTTTCTTTGTTATATATATGGGGGAGAAATCATCTTTTGAAGTAAAATATATTTCATCTTAGGGCAGATAGTTTTCCCTCCAGAAAAGAAAATGAAAAAGAATAAGAAAATTAATTTTCCTAAAAAATATTTCCAAGGTAAAACATTTTTCGTTGAAAAATATTTTCCTGTCCCAATGAATGGTGTTAAAATTATATTTTCCCTCTTAATCATATCTTGGTTGGGGAGATTTGAATGCACGTAATGATATCAGCTTGGTAGGATACTCCATTATGCTGTGAATGTTAGGCTGTGAGTAATATTGGGACTGTAGGGCAGTGCAAGCTGTAGCCCTGTAATGCAACATCAGAGAGGAGAAATTAACTGTGAGCGGTGGCATTTTGAATGACAGTCTACAGTTTTTTACCTCAAATTAGGTCACCAAATTTTTTTTGACTTATCTTACAAGACTAAATAATAAAGCTTTTCATTCATGTTTTTACTGTACCATTTTATGCTCTGCCTTCTTTCAAATGAGGCTTAGATTTTAGTAGACTTTGGGTATTCTGTTGTATTTAATTTTTTTTTTCCCTTCTGTTCCTGCTTTAGAGAAGTATTTGAAAGCTTATTTATCATTCTTGGTTAATCTTTTTACTCAAAGCTTGCAGGCTTCACAAAGAAGCATGTCACATTGACATGGGAAGGTGACAACAGTTCCACTGTGGAAATTTCTGGACTTGATTTTGGATGGGGCCAGGTAATGATATTTTTTTGAATTTTTTTTCTTGAGCTCTAAAAACCATTCCAGGTACATTTAAAAGTTTACTTTGGTGTGATGTATATATGTTTGGACATTTTATAATTGGCAAGAGTCATATGCTGCTATCTTATAAGTGCAAATGCAATGATTTTGTCTTATTCTGGATACCAACTTTTTCTTGATCTTTTTACAATGTTTTTTTTTACCAATATGGCGAATTGTGTGTAACATGGTTGGTTGCATAGAGTATTTTCAAGTGATGCTCTGCCTTACCTAAACAAGGCATGTTATTCCTCATGTTCAGGCAATGGGTGAAAATGTTTCAACATGAAAAATTATTTTTTTCTCTCCGAATGATAAAAAATAAATAAAAATAAAAAATAAAAAAAATTCCATGCAGTTTTTGCATACATTTCTAGTGCTGTTTACTGTATTTCTAACATTTCATTCTTCATTGAAAGATTTGTATTGTTTTTCCACTCTTAGAAGTTCCCAGCCAGGGAGTATGTGTTATTGTGTTTTACATGCAAAGCGGAAGAGGAAACTAGCTGCTGCTCGATATTATTTTGTTCAGTGGCGAGGTAGTTTTGTGCTTTGCATCTCCTTTGTTTGATGTTCATGGGTTATGCAAGAGGCAGTATGAGTTGGCGGGTAGGTGTAACATGTGCAAAGTGAAAGGAAACCATCTGCCACTTGTTATTGTTTTGTTCAGGGGCAAGGGAGCTCTGGGCCTTGCTTCTTGCTTCATTTGGTGTTCACTGCGTTATGCCAACAATGTTGGAATGCTGGCTGCAGGAATGCCAGTTGAACTAGGTATGGACCGAATTTTTTCTTTTTCGTTTTTTTTTAATGAAAAATTAGAGAATTTTGAGAAAAATAATTTGCAAAGGAAGCAGAAAACAGGATACAGAAAGGAGACTTACTTTTGAGGAGAGAGAGGAAAATTAGGTGATCCTACAGGAGAAGAAAGATGATCATGATGTTGTGGCTGCCCTCTGATAAAATCCAATGTATGGTTCCTGAAGGATGCTTTGCTATGATATTTTCTCTAATTCTCTCAAATCAAGCATGAGAGTTCAAGACTTGTCTTGTAGAGGAATGATTTCTGTTAGTCAATGTATGTTATCTAGATTGTTTGGTTCATATGCTTGTTGGCTGTTTGTTTCAATGCTAGATGACAACCTAAATGCTTTCTGAAACAGAGATGACAACTGTGTGTTGGACATTGATTTTCTGTCCTCAGAGAAACTCAAGTTGAAAGGAGTGTTATGAGAAATATGCTTTTAGAATTGTGTTCTTTTACACATTAGAAGACTTGGGGATGATATAGTAAATGTTAATATGCTTTTAGAATTGTCTTCTTTTAGAAGACTTGGGAATGATATTGTGCTTTAATTCAGTTTCAATGAGTCATTTTGTCTGGTGATGTTTCCAGAGAGTACCGATGAAATATGATGAGGAACAAGGTTTCTGGATTCTTGAGAGGGAATTGCCGGTAAGGGCGTTTCCATTTTTCTGAGGCTGTAAATAATTTCATTTATTATTTGCTCTTATGATGTGTATCCTTGACTTGGCATTGTGCTTTTTATTGCTTGTGTTCAACACCCCAACTCTTTTATTTAACAAACTTCACCATCATATTCATTTAGGTTTTATGTATCCAGATTTTTAATCTATAACTCTGAAAATGATCACATGTGAATGCTATGCTGAAGTGAAAACTAAAGAATCTAGAATCACACTTTGTACTGGAGTAAAGAAGTATAGCATATAGAGTGACACTTGTACTACAGAACTGCTCATCATCTTGACCTCAGGTGCAAATATGCACATGCATGCTCATGCAGACACACAGGAATTTAATGTTATGAATGATTTTTTGTTACCCGAATTTTTCCGAAGGTGCGCGTGCAATGTTTTCTCTTACATCAAAAAGGTAAATCAATTCAAAAAGGCAAGGATTTGATGATTCAATGAGCATGCTTGTAGCTAGTGCGGTCATTTCTTTATATTTTCATGATATCAAGTTCATGGTTGTACTGGACTTTGTCTTATCAGATTAAAATGCATAAACTCTGCTACTCAGAAAGTAAAAAAATAAGATGGAACATCCTAAGAAACGGATATATGGTTTCCACTCACTAACAGATAAACAGGTTGAATCGAAAGGGGAAATTATTTCTCTCCTGTTTGTTAGAAACTCAATTCTGCACCTTTAATGGAGAAATTATGCCTGTTTGAGTGTAGAATGTTGCAGATTGTCGTACAGTTTATGGAAGTATGAATTCGCTGAAATAAAAATTCTAAAATGAGAAGAGGACAAGATGCTAATTTTTGTCTTGGCAGGAAGGGCACTATGAGTACAAATACGTCATTGATGGTGAATGGGTGTGCAATAAATATGAGCTTGTTACTCATCGAAACAACGATGGTCATGTCAACAATTATGTTCAGGTAAGTTCTAACCATCTAAACTAACAGCTACGAGAAGTCATTGAGGGGATCTTGCGAGGCTCTTCAAAAGACGAAATGAGTTCTTGCTAGATAATTGTTTGATTACTTCCTGTATAAGAAAAATCTCCTGTGCAAGTAGTTGGTTTAATGGATTATTTGGTTTTATAAAAAACATGTAGTAGCTTTAAAAAAAAAACTTAAGACCTTTGGTCAAGTCGACTATCAAATGCGTATATTGGTAAACTTATTCACTATATTTTTTGGTTGTGTAGGTTTTTGACAATGATCCAAATGGCTTTGTTGCTACAATGCGAAGGAGGTTAACTGGCAAGGATCCTGAGCTTACGCAGGATGAGCGACTCAGAATAAGGCGGTGTCTTGAAGCTTGTCCAGATGAAGAAGAGTAAGTCATAAATTTCATTAAGAATGTCTAGTTGTAAAATACTAAATGGATGGGCAACTCGGAATAAGGCTGCTCAGTTTCCTGTGGCATATGTGCCAATAAAGTTTTTTAAGAAAAGCAATTAGGAACTAGAGTGACCACTGTACAATTGTAATAAATACGAGAATATTTGCTTCAGTGATCCCATCTTTTATTTTGTTTTATTTTATTTTTTTTGACTGTAAATAACTCTGGGTTTAATCCTATAGAGATGATGAATAAATTCTCAATGGACATTTCATTCCAACTTGATGATACTGAACTGGTTCAATGTCATGAATAACAATATTAGAGCTGTTAAATTGATTTATTCTTGAGAATTGAATTAGTGTAGAACATCAAAACCTTGAATATATGGAAGAATCGTAACTGTTCTCTTGCTGATTAGTCATTTTTATTTGAATAAGCTGCCTGCTTGCATGTTTATCAGATGGATCTTTTATACTTCTCCACTGGCAATGGTGATTGCCTTGTGTAAAGGACACTGATGTCCCATTTGGAACTTCAAAAATCAGAAAAAAAGAAAAATAAAAAATGTATTCTTTCACGTTTAATTATCGAGTAATATATATAACACACACATGTATGTATAGTGTGAAAAGTTTTTTATTTTATTTTTTTGCATTAACATTTATTTTTTCTTAATCTTAAATAGTACTAGAACAAAGTTTTATTTTTAATATTTTTAATAATATCTAATGTGTGCGTACTTATATATATATACAGTTTGACAATTTATAAATGATAGCTGCCAACTGTCAATAATAATGGTTGCCACTTGAAAGAAAATAAAAATAAAAATCTTACTTGTATTGTGAATGAAGTGATGTTTGTCCCTTTTGCCACCTTCTCACATCACTCCCATGTCTTCTTCCATTCGTCTCCCTCTCTCAATTTCACTCAATTATTTTTCCTCTCTTCCTCCCACGACTATATAAGGAGGTGCAGATGCAGAGAAGAAGATATGCACAAGATACGCAGAAATGAGCAGAGAGCAAAGTGCAGGAAGAAAAACACGTAAAAATTGAGAAAAAAAAAATAAAGAAGAGAAAAGAGTGAGATATTTTATGTAAGGTAAGATAGTGGGAAATTTATACAAACCCAGATACATGTTGTAGTTTCTCTTAACATAGTGAATTACTGATATCATTCGTCCGTAGAGTAGGTATAAATCGAACCACGTAAATCTAGTCTTACTTCTTATTTATTTATTTATTTTTGCTTGTCTTCGTTACTTTTTGCTTATCCCCGTTTATTTATTATTAATTCCTGTATTATTTTATAACAAGTTATCAGTACGATGCTCTACCCAACTGATATATTTATATATAAACCACCTTAATGGACGACTTTATTTTTGTTTATTAATACTGCCTCAATGACTGATTTTATTTCTATACTACACATATATATTACCAATCTCCAGAAGAGATGGTAAAATAGTTTTCCTAAAGAGACTATATATTTAATTTCCTAAAGAGATAAGTCTCCTGAAGAGACAATATTTTTAATCTCCAGAAGAAATAGTAATTGTTTATCTCTTAAAAATGGTATATTTTTAATCTTTTGAAAAAATATTATATTATTGTTTCTGTATTTTTTCAGTTAGTATGTTTCGCTTTTCTAAATCGCTTTATTATTGTTAATTTATTCAGATGTCAAGTTTAAGCAAAGTTGAGTTTGTTCCCCTTAACATCAAAGGCAACAACTATCTCTCATGAATTCTTGATATAGAAATCCATTTGAATGCAATGAATTTAGGAAATACAATATTAGATGGAAATATCGCTACAGGATCGCGCTAAAGTCATGATCTTTATCCAACATCATTTAGAAGAAGAGTTAAAAACGAAATATCTCACTGTTAAAGACCCACTCGTCCTATGGAGAAATTTAAAGGATAGGTTTGACTATCAAAAAATAGTGATTTTACTAAAAGTTTGATATGAATGGTTGCACCTAAACTTGCAAGATTTTAAAACTATTAGCGAATATAATTCAACTCTGCATAAAATTAGTTCGAAACTAAAGTTATGTGGAGAAAACATTACTGATGAAGACATGTTAGAAAAAACTTTTACTACTTTTCATCCCACTAATGTGCTCCTGCAACAACAATATAGGGCAAAGAAATTTACTAAATTTTTCGAACTTATATCATGTCTTCTTGTCGCTGAACAAAATAACGAGCTTTTGATGAAAAATCATCAAATTCGTCCAACTGGTTCGACCACATTCCCTGAAGTGAATATAAACACATCTCATGGTCGAGGGCGAAGCCGCAGAATGGTCGTGGGTATAATTGCGGTCGTGATCAAATTAATTACTGGCATCGACGTGAGATAACAAACCGCTAAAAGAGGGATGACCCCCAAAAGAGGAATGGCCTCCAAAATCGGGTAAATGATCAGAATCAGCGACCCAAACATCACGAAACTGAGTGTTTAGATGCGAAGGAAAAGGTCATTAGTTGCGTACCTGTCGTACATCCAGACACTTGGTAGATCTATACCAAGCATCTATAAAAGAAAGGGAAAAGAGTAAAGAAATTGAAACAAATTTTGCCAATAATATTGTTCCAATGGACCGTGATACTGAACCTTCCAACTCTGCTTATCTTAACGTTGTTGATTTCCTTATAAATCCAGAAGAAAATAATGATGTAATATTTTAGGATATATATATATATAGTAAGTAATATTGTATTTTGATAAATTGCTGCTATTATCAATTATAGTAATAAGTTTTTAAAATATTTGTTGTAGTGTAAATTGTCTTAAAGCTTTGAGCAAGTCTAGGATGTCAATGGAAGAAGTTTGTTTAGTTGACAGTGCTACAACACACACAATGTTGACCTTATTGGTCACGTTCGGTTTTCATAATAACAAATACTTGTTGTATTTGATGAATGTTTGAGGATATGTGCAAGCATACGTTTGGCAGATCAATATGATGGCACAAGGAATTGAAGTTGAAGACTCAATTTATATTGTATTTTATTTCTTTATTCATTATGGGTCTGTAATAGTAAATAAGTTCTTAGACTGTAATAATTATATGCATCACCTGCATGGTATAATAGGTAAGCTCAAACAAAAAATGCCTAGAATGACTCTAGGACACTCACACATGCATATATATATGGCCATATGAATAGGGTGATTGTATAATTAAATTGAACCGAAATGCACTTAAGTTACATATTTGGTCGACCGTACTGTTCAAGTACAAATCCTCTCAGTCGACTGAACTGTTGCCAGGTCAACAGTTTGATCACTACCCGGTCGACCGAACTTGCCCAGTTCATTCTTACCCGGTCAACCAAACTCCCTCTAAGTCAACACTTTGAGCATATGGTCGACCAAGCCCAAAATGTAAACCAACGCCCTAGTCGACCGAGTTCCCACGTGTGAGAACTCAACGCCCCGGTCGACCGAACTAGTTAGTTCAAAAGGTTCCCGGTCGACCAAACCGCGCTAAATAGAAAAATCGACCTGGAACCTGGTTGTCCAGTCAACCAAACTTCTAGTTCATTTATTATCCGGTTGACCGAACTTGCACAAACTTGGTCAATTGAACTTTCTTTGGTTGATCGGTGCTCTTGGGTTGCCCCATTATTTTTACCGTGGTTAAAATATTTAAACGAGGTTAATTTGCTTAAAATATATTAAAATATTTATAATAATTCCCTATGTATCCTAGATGACTTTAATCAAGGGGAAGTCTATATATACCCCTTCATTTGGAATGATTAGCACTAGATTAGCAAATTTAATTAGTGATTTTTCTCTGAATTCTAAAATCATTCTCTTTCACTTTCAAGTATCCTACACTCATACTTACCTTGTCATATTGCCAAAAATCCGTTTGTAAGTTTGATTTGAGTGTTCTTATCCTATAAGTTTGCTCTTTCAAGTTTGTGATTGTTTGATATTATTTTATTTGAGAGCAAGACCTCAAGTTTTCTTAAGGGACTTTATTAATAAGTCTCTCCTAAGAAGACTTCACTTGAACTTCTGAGTATTGCACTATCATTGCAATATCTTAAGAAGTTCTTATTTAATTTTGGTTGCTAAAAATCTTTTCAAATCATTTTCAAATATCTCGTGTGTTTCATTTTGAGAGAATTTTTGAAGAGATATTTGTTTATGTTCTAAAGATATTTGTTACAATATTCCTTGAGTAATATTATTTGTTGAACACAAAGATCAAATCCTTTTTTGCAAACAAAATCTATACATCTCTTGAACTTTATACATTAAGAAAAACTATTCGTTAAGATATCTGAAGTGTGACTAATATCTTTGTTTGAGCATTGTGATTGAATATATTGTGTGATACAAAGATCATATTATTTGCACTCTCACGCACTGATTACAAAGCTTATATAAATATTTGAGAGTAGACATCTAAGACCACATTGAGCTTACTTCGTTATATCATTTGGTGGTGTATGTGATTGCTTAGATTGGGTACACATCTGTTTTACATGAAAGCATAATCATTGTACCAAATTCATTATTGTGAACATACTGTTGTGTTTCCAGGCGTGGCCTGAGGGGGCGGTAATCCAGCCCGATTGGTTGTAAAAGTTGAGGTCAGCCCTGTGCTAATTGACCTGGTTTGTTTAGGTGCCGTTCCACCCGTTTCAATGAGCAAGTATAGTGGTAATCCTTGTGCTTGTTAGCCAAGGCGGAGACGTAGGCAATTTTCTAAATCTTGATAACATTTTTGCGTGTCACTTCTCTTTACTTTTTCTGGTGCATGCGTAATTAATTAAATTGTGTAATTTAATTTCTGGTACATATCATAATTGATTTACATTACTTGTATTAGATTGACCGTAAGGTTGTGAATATACTGCTGTTAGGTTACTCACCTAGGGCATTAATTTTAAAAGTACCAATTCACCCCCTCTTGGGATCACGGTGAAGCTAACAATTGGTATCAGAGTCACGTAGCATAGACTAGTAGTTATTTTGCAAAAGATCTTATATGGCTCATAACTCCGTGACCCCTTTCCCTAAGAGACCATCTTCCACACGACCTCCGATTTTCAGTGGTGTTAATTACACCTTCTGGAAATAGAGGATGTGCATCTACCTCCAAAATACAGATTAGAAGGTGTAGAGGATCGTTTCTAAGGGAAATTATGTCCTTATAAAAACAGAGGGTGTAACTAGAGTTCCTAAGACTGAGGAAGAATATGATGATGATGATATGAAAGTTGTTAGTTTGAATGTCACTGCTATGAACATTCTGTATTGTAGTCTTGATGTAAATGAATTTAATAGAATAATGACATATTCTATTGCAAAATAAATCTGGGATAAGTTAGAAGTCACATATAACGGTACTAGGGATGTGAAAGATAGTATGATAGATATGCTGACTAGAGAGTATGAGGCCTTTAGGATGAATGTAGGTGAGTCCATTTAGAGTATGTACACTAGATTCACACACATCATAAACTCACTACATGCATTAGGTAAGACCTATCTCACATATGAGATGATTAGGAAGATCCTTAGAGGCTTACCTCTTATTTGGGAAGCTAAGGCTACGACCATTGCTGAGGGTAGAGACCTTAAGGCCATGACCCTGGATGAATTGATAAGTTTCCTGATCACCTATGAATTAGCCATAAATGAGAGACTCAATGAACATAATAGGGCGAAGAAAGTGACTGCATTGAAAACCTCCACTAACACATTTAGTGAATACAGCGAACCTGACACTAATGATGATATAGCAATGCTAACTAGAAAATTTAGCAAATTCTTTAAGAAGAATTGAAAATCATACAAAAAATATAGGGAGTCTGCATCTGAGAATGGAGAGTCTAGCAAAAGAAAAGAAAAATTAAATGCTCTCACGTGTTACAATTGCAACAAAGTTGGGTACATCAAGTCATACTGCCCACTATTGAAAAAGGAGGTTAAGAAAAAAAAGAAAGTCATGAAGGCAGGCACCTCATGGGATAAATTGAGCAACAGTGAATTAGACTCAGACTGCAGCGACTCAGAGGTTGCTAGTCTGTGCCTAATGGCACATGGTGATGAGGTATCGTCCTCTTGTTCTTTATCTTCATATTATTCATCTAATGATTGTAATTCTGATTGCATGCCTACGTTTAGAGAATTACAATTTGAATATATTCGTGTATCTAAACTGTTGAGTAAAATGACCAAAGAAAATGATAATTTGAAAAAGAAATGTGAAAATTGGTCAAAATTGTTTGGTATTGCAAAAACCTCTCTCGTTTCTATTTTGAAAGAAAAAGATGTGACTATTACTGAACTTGGGAGGAAATTGGAGGATAGCTCCAAAATTACTTTTAAATTCACCAAGGGCAAGTGCAATTTTGAAAAACTATTTGGTGCCCAAAGAAATTTTTTAAGTAAAGAGGGTCTAAGTTTTAATGGTATTGAAAATGTTAGACGATCTAATCTTTACTTGGGACATTTCATGCGTGAATCGAAATCTCAAGTCCCTCCAAAAGATCCTAAGTGTAAAAATGTTTTAAATGCAAACGAATTGATCATATTCAATTTGATTGTCCACTTAGGAATAAGCATGCAAAAATTGGAAGAGTATAGGTAGTTAAGGGTGATCCAGCTACTAACCCTCGTGGACTCAACAAAATTTGGGGACCAGCATCAGTTACTTAGTCTATTTTGCAGGTATGTTTAAGATCGTCCTCCTCCAACGACAAGTGGTACCTGAATAGTGGGTGCTCACGACACATGACCGGCGACAAGGGAAAATTTGCATCAATCATTCCCAAGGATGGAGGATATGTGACATTCAGTGACAATGCAAAAGGATGCATCATCGGGGTAGGTAAGGTTGGTAAAAATCTTTCCCTTATTATTGATAATGTTTTATTGGTTGATGGGCTGAAGTACAATTTATTGAGCATAAGTCAATTGTGTGATAAAGGATATAAGATACCATTTGAAAATGATAAATGCATAGTTGAAAATAAATCAGTTCACAAAGTGCTTTTTACTGCGGATCACCATGAAAATGTTTATACTACCACTTTTGATAACTTAGTTTCACAACAAGTAACTTATTTTTCTGTAATAAATGAAGCTAGTTAGTTATGGCATAGGCGCTTAGGACACGCTAGCATAGACTTATTGTCAAAACTTGTAAGAAAAGAATTAGTGAATGGCTTGCCTGAAATGTCATTTGTAAAAGACAAAATCTATGATGCATGTCAAATGGGTAAGCAAACAAAATCTAATTTTAAGAAAAAGAAATTTTTATCCACCACTAGACCACTTGAAATGCTTCACTTGGATTTGTTTGGTCCTAATTCTGTGCAAAGTCTTGGTGGTAAATCATATGCTTTTGTCATTGTTGATGACTATTCTAAATTCACATGGATGTTGTTTCTTTCACATTAAAATGAATCATGTGAACAGTTTACCAAGCTTTGTAGGAGAATTCAAAATGAAAAAGGCTATAAGATAACTCATATAAGGAGTGATAGAGGAACTGAATTTAAGAATGAAGGCATAGAAAATTATTATGACCTAGAGGGCATATCACATAACTTTTCTACACCTAGGACCCCTCAACAAAATGGTGTGGTAGAAAGAAAGAATAGGTTATTACAAGGAATGGGTAGAACTATGCTGAATGAACATAACTTACCTAAATATTTTTGGGCAGAGACCATAAATACTGCTTGTTATGTCATGAATAGGGTGTTGATTAAACCGTCAATTAATAAAACCCTTTATGAATTGTGGAACAACCATAAACCTAATATTTCCTATTTTCATGTGTTTGGTTGTAAATGGTTTGTGCTTAGGGATAATGAACATCTAGGGAAATTTGACTCTAAATCTGATGAAGGCATTTTCCTAGGTTATGCTCTTAATAGTAAAGCATATAGGGTAAAAGAACATTGACTGTCATTGAATCTATCCATGTTGTGTTTGATGAATCTAATCAATTTTCTAAGAAAGATGAAGAAGAAGATATTTATATTAGAAATACTTGGATAAATTATCTATTGAAAACAACGCAAGTGAAAATTCAGAAGTAAATGATAAATTATCTGAAGATAATGAAAGTGAAATTCAGGAATTCCCTAGAGATTGGAAATTCATTAGGAACCATCCTATAGATCAAATCATAGGTGAACCATCCCGTGATGTAGTCATAAGATCCTCCTTGAAAAACCTAGTGAGTCATTCTGCTTTCTTGTCCCAAGAAAAACCTAAAAGTATTAAAAAAGCTATAAAAGATGAGTCTTGGGTGATATCCATGCAAGAAGAACTTAATCAATTTAAAAGAAGTAAAGTGTGGACCTTAGTTCCTAGACCTAATGATCATAAAATTATTGGAACCAAATGGGTATATAGAAATAAGAAAGATGAGAATGAGGTAGCAACTAGAAATAAAGTTAGACTAGTTGCCTACGGTTATAATCAGGAGGAGGGGATCGATTTTGATGAAACATATGCTCCTGTTGCTAGATTAGAAGCCATTCGTATGCTGCTTGCTTATGCCGCTTTTAAAAACTTTAAATTGTTTCAAATGAATGTTAAAAGCGCTTTTCTAAATGGTTATATTAATGAGGAGGTATATGTAGAACAACCACCCAATATTGAAAATCATAAATATCCAGATCATGTTTACCAGTTATTTAAGGCCTTTTATGGATTGAAACAAGCTCCTAGAGTTTGGTATAAGAGGCTTAGTCGTTTTCTACTATAAAATGAGTTTACCCGTGGCAAGATTGACACTACACTTTTCATCAAATCCAAAAATAATGATATGCTCCTTGTTCAAATGTATGCCGACGTTATCATTTTTGGAACAACTAATGATGAATTGTGTAATGAGTTTGCCAAATGAATGCAAAGTGAATTTGAAATAAGCATGATGGGTGAACTTAGTTTCTTCTTAGGGCTACAAATTAAATAAGTTGAATATGGAACTTTCATATGCCAATCTAAATATGTTAGGGACTTGTTATAGAAATTTAATATGGAAGATTGTAAAATTCTTGGTACCCCTATAAGTTCTTCTATTAAACTTGATAAAGATGAGCAAGGAATCCCTATTGACGTAAAATTGTATCGTGACATGATTGGGAGTCTTCTATATCTCACTGCTAGTAGGCCTGATATTATGTTTAGTGTGTGTATGTTTGCTAGGTTTCAAGCTGCTCATAAGGAATCCTATCTATTAGCTGTTAAACGAATCCTTAGGTATCTAAGTGGAACTATAGAGTTAGGCTTATGGTACCCTAAGCATACTACCTTTGAGATTTTGAGTTATACTGATGTTGACTTTGCCGGTAGTAAGGTTGATAGAAAGAGTACCAGCGGCACTTGTCACTATTTAAGACAATCTCTCGTTTCTTGGTTCTGTAAGAAACAAAATTCAGTTGCCTTATCCACAGCTGAAGCAGAATATATTGCGGCTGGTAGTTGTTGTGCTCAAACTCTTAATATGAAACAACAACTTATGGATTTTGGATTGCACTATGATACAGTACCAATTAAATGTGATAATACCAGTGCAATCAACATCTCTAAAAATCCTATCTCACATTCACGAACTAAACTCTTTAAATTAGACATCACTTCCTTCGTGATCATGTGCAAAAAAGGGATGTGGCTCTTGAGTTTGTATACACCAATGAACAGTGGGTGGACATTTTCACTAAACCACTTTCAAAAGATAGGTTCATTCAAATTAGACGTGAATCATGGCTCATGCATAGTAGAGAGGCTTCTTAGAGATTTCATAGTTTGCATAAATTTAGGGGGAGCTTTCAAATAAGTTTAAGAGTCTAACAACTAATATACTGTCGATATCTTGTATTGGCTTAGACTTTTTGAAACTTGATCATTGTTTGTAATGCATAATTCTCATATCTACTATATGATGATAATGGACTTTATGTTTTATTACATAGATCATACTGGAACTGTTTGAGTAGTTGTGGATAAATTGTTAGGTCTTATACACTCAACACAGGTCATTTTTTATACAATATTTGTTTTAGAATGTCCTCTTTTCAAACGGCACTCTGTTGAAATTTTTCAAAATTTTTCCAAAACTTATTGTATATAAAGATAATTTTTACCCATTGCCTAGAATTGTTGTTTTTATGGCCTTTTTTATTGTTGCCAAAAGGGGGAGATGAAGAGAGCAAAAAAATTAGGTTGAAATTAGGATGCACTTAATGCATATTGTGAGGGGGAGCCATCTATGGCAATACCCATATTTTTTGCATAATGTATTTGTCATCTTAAAAAAAGGGGGAGAATGTTGACCTTATAGGTCACACCCGATTTTGATAATGACAAATATTTGTTGTATTTGATGAATGTTTGAGGATGTGTGCAGGCATAAGTTTGGCAGATCAATATGATGACACAAGGAATTGAAGTTGAAGACTCAATTTATGTTGTATTTTATTTCTTTATTCATTATAGGTCTGTAATAGTAAATTGGTTCTTGGGCTGTAATAATTATATGCATCACCTGCATGGTATGATAGGTAAGCTCAAACGAAAAAGGCCTAGAATGACTCTAGGACACTCACACATGCATATATATATATATGGTTATACAAATAGGGTGATTGCATAATTAAATTGAACCAAAATGCACTTAAGTTACATATTTGGTCGACCGTATTGTTCAAGTACAAATCCTCCCGGTCGACTGAACCGGTACTGGGTCAACAGTTTGACCATTGCCCGGTCAACCGAACTTGATAAGTTCATTCTTACCCAATCGACTGAACTCCCTCTGAGTCAACACTTTGACCATATGGCCGACCGAACCCAAAATGTAAACCAACGCCTTGGTCGACCAAGTTCCCACGTGTGAGAACTCAGTGCCCCAGTTGACCGAACTAGTTAGTTCAAAAGGTTCCTAATCAATTGAACCGCGCTAAATAGAAAAATCGCCCTAGAACTTGGTTGTCCAGTCGACCAAACTTGCACAAACTCGGTCAACTGAACTTTCTTTGGTCGACCGGTGTTCTCGCGTTGCCCCATTATTTTTACCGTGGTTAAAATATTTAAAAGGGGTTAATTTGCTTAAAATATATTAGAACATTTATAATAATTCCCTATGTGTCCTGGGTGACTTTAATCAAGGGGAAGTCTATATATACCCCCTTATTTGGAATGATTAGCACTATATTAGCAAACTTGATTAGTGATTTTTTTTCTGAATTCTAAAATCATTCTCTTTCACTTCCAAGTATCCTACACTCATACTTACCTTGCCATATTGCCAAAAATCTGTTTGTAAGTTTGATTTGAGTGTTCTTATCCTATAGGTTTGCTCTCTTAAGTTTGTGATTGTTTGATATTATTTTGTTTGAGAGTAAGACCTCAAGTTTTGTTAAGGGACTTTATTAATAAGTCTTTCCTAAGAAGACTTCACTTGAACTTTTGAGTATTGCATTATCATTACAATATCTTAAGAAGTTCTTATTTGATTTTGGTTGCTAAAAATCTTTTCAAATCATTTTCAAATATCTTGTGTGTTTCATCTTGAGAGAAATTTTTGAAGAGATATTTGTTTATATTCTAAAGATCTTTGTTGCAATATTCCTTGAGTAATATTATTTGTTGAACACAAAGATCAAATCCCTTTTTGCAAACAAAATCTATACATCTCTTGAACTTTATGCGTTGAGAAAAACTATTCGTTGAGATATTTGAAGTGTGGCTAGTATCTTTGTTTGAGCATTGTGATTGAATATATTGTGTGATACAAAGATCATATTATTTGCACTCTCATGCACTGATTACAAAGCTTGTATAAATATTTGAGAGTAGACATCTAAGATTACATTGAGCTTACTTCATTGTATCATTTGGAGGTGTATGTGATTGCTTAGATTAGGTACACATCTGCTTTACATGAAAGTATAATCACCGTACCAGATTCGGATGTAGTGATTTCAAAAAATATAAAAAATAAAATAAAATAAATAATAATAATTAATTAATTAATAAAATTAAAATAAATTAAATTTAAAAAATTTTATTACATTCAAATTTTAAATTTTTTTATTAATTAAATAAATTATTATTGATTAAATATTATATTATTATTATTATATTAATATATATATAACATAAGTTACCTAAAGCTTTAAAGAAGCTTCAGGTGGATTGCAGAGACGTTCAGCGCCCCCCCTCTCTCTGAATTTCTCTCGTCTCCCCTCAATCTCTCTCTCCCACTCTCTTCAATTTCTTGGTTGATTTTCACTCAATCGAAAATCAAGGAATACCGCTAGACTCCATTTTCCATCGTCGTCATTTTTACTAGAGTGGATTGTTTGTAGGAGCAGCGTAGGTGTATCTCCTGGGGTAAGCTAAATTTCCACTTTTACCTCAATTTCTTGTGAATTTTAAGCCCAATTGACAATCGGACATTACCATGAGAATCTAGGAATAATTCTCTACAAGTCTAGCAGAGCGGATTTCTCGTGGGGTCGTCGTAGGCATAATCCCAAATTTGGAATAAGAAGGTTATTAACTGGCTAATTATTATTTAATTAGTGTTGATTTAGAAATATTAGAATATTGGGCATTCTGATGTTGAAATAGGGTTTTTGGAATTTAGGGTCCGGGTGAGCGCCGCGGATGTAATTTCGAGACCTCGCAGGCATAATTCAGAAAATCAAGTGAGGGTGTTAAATATTAGTTTAAATGTTAATTTGGGGTATATGGAACATAGGGAAGGTTATATAGGTATTATTTTGGAAAATGAGTTAATAAATCTGGGAAAAACGCGAATTGCAGGATTTGAGTTTCGGGTGCCAAGGGCGTAGGATCTGGATTTTAACGAGACTCTCAGTAAGCCAAGTAAGGGGAATAAATTATAACTGTATTTTTATATTATTGATTGAGTGAATTGGAAAATAAAGTTATGGCATTTTCCCTTATGAAATTAATACATTATGAATATTAGATGAAAACTGTGTGGCGTGCGATGCATAATGAAAAATGTGAAATATAATGATGAGTAATTTCTGAAAAAATAATGAAATGAGAATTATTGATATGTTAGTGGAAAATAATAAAATATGGTATTTATATGTGAATAGAAATGATTTTTATGAAAATGAGATTATGTAAATTATTTATATGGGTTTGAGAAAATATTGAAATACGTGAAACACTATACATACTATTATGAGATGAATTGAGATATATTAATATGAGATTAATGGTGTATATTGGTATAAAAATATTGAAACGTGAAAATGAGAACATGAATTCTGAAATGTATATACTGAAATGTGAAAATGAGAATGAAATTAGGAATAGCTTCCTAAGAGGGGGGGTGAATTGGCTTTTTAAAAATTTCTTTTGACTTCTTTTAAGAATCCTTAACTTCTTTAAACACTTAACCAATTCTTTAACTTGTTTGTTTAATTTCATCAATCACACAAGAACTTAGTTCTTTTATCCAATCAATAACACAATTAAACAACCAATCAATTAAACACAATCTTCAAACCAAACAATCAATTTATTTGCCAAGTACAAGTTAAACATCAAACAACCAAACCAAGATATAAGGTATTCAGCACTTTGGTAATATAAGATCTTAAGATTGTTTGTTTGTTTATATAAACCCCGTGATTATGAATTTGAAAACCTTGTGAAGAATGTAATTTAATATTCAACAATCCTTTCACAAACACAATAAAGCTTTTGTAGTTAGCCCTAGATATAAATTTTAATCAAGCCCTATATATATGGATTTTCTTAATATGATGTTCAATACAACATTCAATCACTCTTTTCAAATATTCAAAACTCAAATAAACTTTCAGTTAATTTATCTTTGAGTGTTTAACCAAGAAACGTACTCCTGTATGGTTTCCACAAGATATGGTTTCACCAACGTACTCCCTTTCGGTTTCCGCAACCCAAATCAAAATTAATCTTTAAGTTTACTTGATTTCCAAATATGCGTAGTATATTTGATTTTCAATTTAAATCATCCAAGCAATTTTAAATATGTACTGAAAATAAAAATAGGGAAAGAGAGAGTGAGACGGAGATTTTTATGAGGTTCGGCTTATATCCAGCTTACATCCTCGCCTTTGGCAAACCACCAAAGGATTCACTAAACCTGTTCCATTGACAGGTGGAACAAAACCGATTACAACATTCCTTGGTTAAGGCTAGAGCCTACCTTCTCCAAACGATATTCTCTCGTTCGGTCACTCCTTACATAGGCTAGAGTCCGCCTCTCTAAGCAATATCCCCTTACTTAGCCAACGATCCAAACACCTTGGAAAGTCAATGAACTACAAGAAACACAAGATAAAATCTGCGTACAAGTATACTCTCTCAAAGAACAAGTTAGTACAATTTTAGCACTATATACTTCAATGTAAAATATCAATTAAAAATAAAATGAAGTTCAAGTGTAGAATTCACCAATATCCTTCTTAGAAGAGGATTAGCAGTAGGAATTCAAAGGAATAAGGATCAGCACTTCAAAAATCTCAGCAAAAGAATTTTTCAATGAGTGAGCAAGAGAACTTAGGAAGAACAAGAGTACTTTCAGCTTCTCAAAATAGATTTTTCAATTCTTGGATTTTTATTTGTTTTGAAAAACCATGTATTTATAGGCTTTCAAACTTGCCAAAGTTTCCTTAAAGAGTTTCCCTATTTATTCGAATATTTAAGGTTCAAACGGTTATAATTTAAAACATTAGAATTTTAAAAATTTGCCCGTTGAATAGTTTTTAAATGTTTGACAACAGTGACCCCATTTCAGTATTTTGGACATAACTTTTTCTGTATAACTCCAAATTAGGTGTTATTGGTGTCAAAAGAAAGCTAAGAGAAAATAATACAACTTTTTTGTTTACCACTATTTAAAATAATGAGTTTTTAATAGAGAAAAATTCACCTCAATACGGCTGTATAAAAACTGACAACATTTGGGAAAAAACTCTTTTTGGTGCTCTTTATTCCAAAAATGATTCTAACCTTTTTAAAATAATTTTTGACCTTATAAAAATATTATTCAGGTATTTTAAAAAGTATCTAGGTCTAAGAAGTTAACTTAAGAGCTTCAAAATATTTCAAACGATATTTTAAACATTAAAGCACTTACATGAGACTTCTAAAATATTAACATTCTAAGTTCTTGAGTCTTCATGCTTTGTCCTCGGATTGAATCCATCTTTTCTTCAAACTTCCATATTATTTAAGCTTTCTTACTTTGCCTTTCTTTGGATCTTTTGACTTAAATATGCCTTGGCTTTCAACAACTTATTCATGTCCTCATGTTCTTCAACAAGTAATTCATGTCTTGGCTCATTTAAGCTTCATTTGATCCTTGTGAGCACTTTGACCTTGCTTCCATCATATTTGATCCTCGTGGCCACTTTGACCTTACTTTCACATATATGAACCCTGAAATATCATTACTCACACAAATACATTAAATTTCACTTGTTTGTTAGCATCAAAAGAAGATAACAAGATTTTAAGCCTTGTAAGGCCAACAGAGAAATATGAATACTGCAATATGGAATTGAAATGTGATTATTGAATTGGGTATACTAACTGTGAATATTAGGAAAATGTGAACGTTACAAAGTGCAACTGCTGCAACGAAATCATTGAAATATTATTGATGAAATGCCAATACAACATAATGATTGTGGGTATGTGGTAGTGATAACCCTGATGGATGGTTATAAAAACTCTATTGATGGGTTGTGATATTGAGCACGGTACCGTTACTAGTGGTGTACTGTAATCACATGGACTCTTTGAGCATGTGGCGTGATAGTTGACTGAGCTGTTTAGTAGAGTTGTTGTGCCCTTTGAGTCTGGATCAGGGCTATAGGACAGTCAGTCGTACTACAGATGCGAAATATGTGATATGATATTTTGATCTAACCGGGTCGGCCAACGGCGGTTAGATCCAACCTTCGGGCTGCACAACCTTGACCATGGGGGGAAGTATGGCATGGAAAGAAAGATCCTCAGGGTAGCCATGAGTTATAGACGCGATGTTGGTACTAGATACCAAGGATACTCATGAGCCAGATAGTGAAATGGAAACGGAAAGTAAAAGAATGATAAAATGGGCTAAAATGCGAAATGAAATAAATAATGGAAATTGAGAAATAGGGAATGATAAAAATGAGAAATGGATCCGTGTGAGTTAATAATATAAATAATTAAGGTGAAGTGAAACTCTCCGCTTGAGGGCTTTCTAAGTAAGGTGAGTGCCCTGATAGGTAGCAGATGTGGTCATATCTGGCTGCATAACGTGTTAGGGCAGAGGGAAGCTACTCATATGGGCGGGTAATCTTCCCTATTCTTAGGGACTTCATTGGTAAATATATGTTGGAAATGAATGAAATTAAGAAATGGTTTTAAAACTTATAAAAGTTTGTGTTGTATATCTATATGATTATGAGAATATGTTTATTAGTGTATTTTTGTCAAATGAAATATTGATCTGAAAAGTAAAGTGTGTTATAACTGAACTCATATGGTCACACACTGTAAATAATTTATTCCTTCTTACTGAGATATGCCTCACCCAAATTATCTAAATTTTTCAGGAAACAGAGATAGGCCAGGTGATAGAGCTCCAAGACCATAGGGAGCTAGGACCCTGACACACAAGGTGAGTTCTTGGAGTAGGGAGGTGTAATTCCCCTAAGATTGTATTGTTTTTGGGTATGTGATGGTAATGTGTGTGTGTGTGTGTATTTATATATTGATACTCTAGGTATTGTATTTTTACTGTTGTGTATATACCGTCTTCTTCTATTAGGTTGTATAAATGAAATGACTATTTACCCGATACCCAATGCAGGTCGGGTCATATGGGTGGTAACTGGGTTGTTGACGTGGCTGATTTTTGAATATTGTTGATGACAAGTGAATATTTATTATTGTTTATAAAAAAAGTTTGTATGAAAATCAGGGCGTCACAGTTTGGTATCAGAGCCTAGCTTGTTAAGTTCTATAAACTTTAGTAGACAGCAGAATACAATACCATAGTATAGGAGTGGATTTCAAGGGAAATGGGAGATGGGTATATTGAAATATGAGTTAGTGATTGTTAGAGGATGCGGTGAGAATTTAAGGTTCTATCTTGCGGCCTAGAGACAAAAGTACTGGGGTTGTTTCTGTGTTTTTCCTAGGATGACGATTTTAAGAAAACCATGGATACTATCGCTGGGTCTTGTTTCTGAGTGGTAGGACTGAATCTTAAATGGCGATTAAGGATGTGGAGACAAATGGTTGTAGAAAAGTAATTTATGAATTATAGTAGTGTATTGGTTTTGTGATAGTAATTGTATGGTGAGATTAGTTGCTCCCCTTTGCAAGATGGATCTGGGGAACAGTAACATGAGTATGAGAGGTGATGAAGTAGGACCTTCCAGTATGGATGGTGGAGACCCTGACACAGTATTGCATAGCGTCGTCCAGCAGGTGATGGTTGAGATGGCTAGGAGCTCAAGGGAGCAGAACTACACAATTGAGCAGTTCACGTGTATGTGACCCCCATTTTTACTGGAGGAGCAAACCCACTAGTAGCAAAGAACTGCGTTCAAGACATAGAGGACATACTGGCAGTTCTCTCATGTACAGACAAGCAGAGGGTGTTATTTGTCACATTTAAATTGACCAAGGAAGTAAAGCGCTAGTGGAGGTCAATGAGATTATTAGAGGAGTAGAGGCCTGACCCTATAGCGATGACGTGGAGTCGCTTCAGGGAGATTTTCTTTGAGCGGTAATTTCCCGTTACGATCAGGAGTGCAAAGGCATCAGAATTTTTTTATCTGATGCAAGGGTCTTTGACGATGCAGTAGTATGCAGTGAGATTCATTGAGTTGTCCCGGTTCGTCCCGTATCTGGTGTTAGATGAGGAGAGGAAGGCAAGAAAGTTTGAGGAGGGCCTAAGGCAGAACCTGTATGAGCAAGTGGTAGGTTTCCGAGCTCAAACCTTCTCAGAGATAGTAGACAGGGCTGCAGTGATTGAGAGCGACCTACAGAGAGGTGTAGTAGCATAGAGTCAGAGGAAGAGGCTCGTGCATTCTGATTTCCAAGCGGGGTCCAATAGAGGGTCGTGGAGGAGATATGATAGTAGAGGGGGACAATGGCAGGTAGGAGGAGATCGAGAAGTATATAGCAGACAGATGCCCCCTCCTTGTCCAGATGTTTCAGGAGGCACCCAGGAGAGTGTCGAGTGAGGGAGGTTGTCTGTTATCAGTGCCACCAGTCTGGGCATATTGCGAGGAACTATCAGGCACTGCCAGCGGTAGCGGCTGCTCCTCAACCATATAGAGGAGGCTATCAGGCACCTCAAGGTGGACAGCAGAGGAATGCTGCTCCAGCCCGAGTTTATGCACTAATGCCAAGAGATGCCGAGACGGCAAGAGATGTGGTTACAGGTACTTTTTCAATATTGTCATTTAAAACTACTGTTTTGTTTGATTCAGGGGCGACTCATTCTTTATCACCTGGGAATATGTGACGTTGTGTGGGTTTAAACCTCAACAGTTAGATATTAGTCTGTCTTTTGCTACACCGACTCGGGTTGTAGGGATATGTAGAAAGGTACTTAGGGACTATCTAGTGGGTATTCAGGGGAGGTCCTTGTTAGCTAATCTGGTGGTTTTAAATATGCATGGGTTTGAGGTAATCTTGAGAATGGACTAGCTAACTGCCCACTATGCCAGCATTGATTTCCATCAGAGAGAGGTAGTATTTAGACCTCCAAAGGGACAGGAGTACAGATTCGTGGGATCATGTGTGCGCACCCCACCTCAGTTACTATCCGCCATTCAGGGTTATAGATTGCTATCAGAAGGCGCTCAGGGATATTTAGCCTATGTGAAGGCAATATCAGAAGGGGAGTTGAGGGTAGAGGATATCTCAGTGGTAAGGGATTTTCCTGATGTATTCCTCGAGGATTTGTCAAGACTACCTCCTGATCATGAGGTAGAGTTTGTTATTGATCTGGTTTTAAGGACAGCGCCGATTTCGAAGACGCTGTATAGAATGGCACCGGAAGAGCTGAAAGAATTGAAAGAACAGTTGCAGGAACTGTTAGATAAAGGGTTTATTCGACCCAATGTGTCACCCTAGGGAGCACCGATTTTTTTTGTAAGGAAGAAAGATGGGTCGATAAGGTTGTGCATTGACTATAGGGAAATAAATAAAGTAACTATCAAAAATAAATACCCGCTCCCGCATATCGATGATGTAGCGACCCTCCATAAAATATAACATAATAATAAAAGTGGTCGACCCGAACTCGTGGGTAACGGGGAAACCTGTCAAACACAGCAAAAATCTATGCAACAGTAAACATAAAATCCAAACATCCATCCATAAAGCATAATACTAGAAACATAATACCAGAGTTTACTACATCTCCCAATACTGTACATATATACAACCCTAAAAATATCAAAATGACACTAGGACCATATAACAAAAATTTACTGATCCTAGTACATAGCTTACCCTTCTATTAGGGAAGCACCAATCACTCAACGGTGTCCCTGACCCGCCGGTCTCTCAGGGTTTCCTGAAAATCATTTAATGTTGGGGGTGAGACACTTCTCAGTAAGGGAAAATAAACTAAATACAGTTGTGTGGTAACATGAACATTTAAAGTGCTTATACATATACAATACATTTCATAACTCTGGAAATAATCATAATATCATACTGGATAATCATGTACTTTCATATTTGTTAATAAATCATAACATACATAAGCATCTGTTATAATTGTAATACTGAAAATATACCCAGGATGAATAGCTAGCAATGGCATGTATTATCCTCTATGACGGGTTGTGCAGTTCGAAGGCGGGACCCGATAATGGCTGGCCGACCACTGCCGAATCAAATATGTCTGTAAGTACGATGGGCCCGCCACACCCTGGTCCGGACTGCCAGGTGGACGTCCACACTCTACTAAAAGCTACATCGACTATCCATCTCCCATCCCCTCGTGGGATGGTTAGCACTAATCTGACATAGATATCTGATCTACACATATAGTTACGGTACCGAGCCCTAAACTGAACTAAACTAACATCCTGGTTGTAATAATATAAAATACATGAACATACATAACATCGTCAAGGCCTCGTGCTGAGAACATAGATACGGCCTCATGCCAAAATCATAAATACATGGCCTCGCGCCATAATCGTAAATACGGCCACGTGCCGATAATATAAATACGGGCTCGTGACGATAACATAAATACATGGCCTCGTGCCAGATACATTTCAGGTATTTATATTCTAAAAATAACTCATTTATCATATATTTGTCAAACTCGGTATAGCATAACTCGTCTTTTCAAAATACTTGAAAATATGCTTTGCTCGTAAAATCATTCATATTATGATTCACTTCACATAAAAATAATGTTCATGCCACACATATGTCGTTTAAAGTCATGCTTCTTATTCTAAAATCATCATTTCTAGCATCTCATACATACATATATATTTTAATCATAATAGCAGTATTTTCCAAACTTACATTTCATATAAGATAATCAAATATAGCATATGTTTTCCTGAAAATAAATGTGCTCATAATTAATAAGAACTTGCGTGGAAAATAACTGCTTTAATTTATTCCCTTACCTAGCTACTGAGAAAGCCCCCAAAAATCCTAGGCTAACCCCCGTATGATTTCCTGATCAATACTCTGAAACTCAAAACTCCTAGTATTAATTATCAGTATATTCATGCGTACATCAATTTCTATAACTACCATAAAGTCTAATTTGGCTTAAAAAGTCTTACCTCAATCTAGGGATGATTTCCGACTTCGTTTTCCCAATGATCCGCTCCGGCAAACTCGTAGAGAACTCCGCCAGGAGCGTCGTGGTAGCCTCAAATCTTCGATCCGGCGTAAAACTAGCCCAAAATTGAAGAGAGAGAGTGAGAGGGCCGAAGAGGAGAAAGAGAGAGTGGAGAGGAAGCTTCAAATGAAATAAAAATCAGATTTTTAGTATTTATGGACAGCAGAATTCGTCGATGAGCCCGACCTTGGTTGACGAGTTCTTCACAAATTTCGTCGACGAAATCCAGTATTCGTCGACGAAATTCAGTCAGCTCAAAACCCCCCTCTCAGTATTTTCTCATCGACGAGGCCCTGTGTTCGTCGACGAAATCCTTAAAGCCTTCGTCGACGAAACCCTGTGTTCGTCGACGAAGCTTGGCAGCTTCCTTCTTTATTTTTGTTTCCATTCCCCTTTCTTTTATCATTTAAATTCCATTTTTAATTCAGGTCGTTACAGATGATTTGTTTGACCAATTACAGGGGACACAGATCTTTTTGAAGATAGACTTACATTTCGGGTACCATCAGGTGAAAGCCAGGATAGAAGATATTCCAAAGATGACATTTAGAACACGGTATGACCACTATGAATTTTTTATTATGCCGATTGGTTTGACAAATGCTCCTATAGTGTTTATAGATTTGATGAATAGGGTCTTTCAATAGTATTTGGATCAGTTTGTGGTAGTATTTATTGATGATATACTGGTGTATTCGAAGAGCCCATAGGAGCATGAGGAGCATCTGAGTATAGTGCTTCAGGTGTTGCAAGAGAAGAAGCTCTATGCGAAGCTCAAGAGGTGTGAGTTTTGGCTGGAACAGGTTACCTTCCTTGGACACGTTATATCCAAGGGTGGTATTTTTGTTGATCTGAGTAAGATTTAGAAGGTAGTAGACTAGGTACGACCAAAAAATGTGCACGAGATTAGGAGTTTCCTGGGACTGACTAGGTATTACCGTAGGTTTGTTGAGGGCTTCTCTAAACTATTAGACCCATTGACCACTTTGACGAAGAAGGGAGTGAAGTTTGAGTGGTCTGATGATTATGAATAGAGCTTCTAGGAATTGAAGCAGCGACTCATCACTGTGCCTGTGTTGACGATTCCTTCAAGAGAGGAAGGGTTCGTAATTTACAGTGATGCATCTCATAAAGGGTCTGGATGCTTGTTGATGTAGCGAGGGAGAGTGATAGCCCATGTCTCATGATAGTTGAAAGAATATGAGAAGAACTACCCTACCCACGATCTAGAATTGGCAACGGTGGTTTACGCGCTAAAGATTTGGAGGCACTATCTGTATGGGGGTAGGTGTGAGATATTTACTGACCATAAGAGTTTAAAATATTTCTTCACATAGAAAGAATTAAATATGAGGTAGAGGAGATGGATGGAGCTAAAAAAGGATTACAACTGCACTATCAGCTACTACCCAGGAAAGGCTAATGTGGTCGCTGATGCTTTGAGCCGAAAATCAGTGGATTCATCTGTGTCTGCAGTGAAAATTCAGCATCTTATCCAGATGGATCTAGAGAGACTCGGTGTGCAGCTGGTAGAGGGCGATCACCAGGCGTTTATTGCTAACTTGGTTTTGCAGCCAACTTTATAAGAGAGAATTAAAGTAGCTCAGAGGAATGATGCAGAACTAGTAGAGCTTATGAGGAAGGTACAGGATGGTCAACAAACAGATTTCAGCATCTCAGATGATGGAGCCTTGAGATTGCGTACCAGGTTATACGTTCCTGTCTACCCTGAGATCAAGAAGGTTATTCTGGAGGAAGCACATCAGTCCCTGTATACTGTACATCCGGGTAACACTAAAATGTATAGGGATCTTCGAGAGTCCTTCTAGTGGAGCAACATAAAGAGGGAGATAGCCCAGTATGTGGATCAGTGTTTGATGTGCCAGCAAGTGAAATCTGAGCATCAGAGACTAGTGGGATCATTGCAGCTACTTCACATTCCTGAGTGGAAGTGGGAGCATATAACGATGGATTTCATCACAGGATTACCGTCGGCGTTGCGTGGACAGGGCGCTATTTGGGTGGTAATGGATCGACTGACTACTTTTTTCCAATCAGACTTAACTATTCCATGGATAGATTGGTTGAGTTATATATCCGGGAGATAGTTAGGCTCCATGGCGTCCTAGTGTCCATAGTTTTACACAGAGACCCACGGTTCACATCTCATTTTTGAAAGAATCTGCAAGGGGCCATGGGTGCTCAGTTGTCGTTCAGTACAACTTTTCATCCTCAGACATATAGGCAGATGAAGAGGACAATATAGATTCTAGAGGATATGCTGTGAGCATGTGTGCTGGACTTTGGAAGTCGTTGGATATAGTATTTGCCACTGGTCGAGTTTGCGTATAACAACAGCTACCAGGCCAGCATTAGAATGGCACCGTATGAGGCATTATATGGCAGGAGGTACCGATCCCCATTGTATTGGGATGAGATTGGGGAAAGACAGATTTTGGGGCCAGAGCTGATACAGCAGACTCAGAATAAAGTCAGACTCATTAGAGACAGGATCAGAACAGCACAGAGCCGGCAAAAGAGTTATGTAGATACTCGCCGGCGAGAATTGGAGTTTGACGCAGAAGATCATGTGTTCCTGAAGGTGGCACCAATGAAAGGAGTTATGAGGTTCGGGAGGAAGGGTAAGCTGAGCCCTAGGTATATTTGATCATTCGAGATTCTTGAAAGAGTGGGTCCAATTGCCTATTAGTTGACATTACCACCGATCCTATCTAAGATCCATGATGTATTTCACATTTCTATGCTGAGAAAATACGTCCCAAACTTCTCTCATGTGATCAGTTATGAAGCACTGGAGTTGCGTGATACCTTGACTTATGAGGAAGTGTCAGTGCAGATTCTTAACTAGAAGGAACAAAAGTTACGCATGAAGAAAATTCCACCGGTAAAAGTTTTGTGGCGCAATCGTGCCGTTGAGGAGGCTTCTTGGGAATTAGAGGATCAGATGTACCAGAGATATTCATACTTATTCAGTGGAGTTTAGAGTTGAGCCAATTAGAATAAAGTGAATAATATTGTATATTTTAATTTGTATAGTATAACGTAGGATAGATAGAGTTTTTGGTTTTGAAACGTGAATGGCTTTGGGAGAATTTTGAGTAGTTGTAATCTCTCAGAACCCTTTTTGTAACCACTGTGTTCATTTGCCATAAGTGAGGGTAATTAATAAATTGAAAGTATTTTCTTTAAGGATGAAAAGGTGATGAATAGCAAATTTTGAGGACGAAATTTTTATAAAGAGAGGAGAATGTAACGCCCCAAAAATAATTATTACAAGAGGATGTAGTGATTTCAAAAATAAAATAAATTAATAAATAATTAATAAATAATAGTAAACATAAATAAATTAATTAATTAATAAAATTAAAATAAACTAAATTTTAAAAAAATAATTAAATTTTAATTTTAATTTTTTTAATTAAATAATTTATTATTATTATTAATTAAATATTAAAATGATAATATTATTATATTAATATATATATATATATATATATATATATATATATAACATAAGAAGTTTCTGGTGAATTGCAGAGACGTCCAGCGCCCCCCCTCTCTCTCTGAATTTCTCTCATCTCCCCTCCATCTCTCTCTCTCCCACTTTCTTCAATTTCTTGGTTGATTTTCACTCGATTGAAAATCAGGGAATACTGTCGGACTCCATTTTCCACCGCTATCATTTCTACCGGAGCGGATTGGTTGTAGGAGCGGCGTAAGCGTGTATCTCTTGGGGTAAGCTAAATTTCCACTTTTACCTCAATTTCTTGTGAATTTTAAGCTCAATTGACGATCGAACACCACCATGAGAATTTAGAGATAATTCTCTACAAGTCTAGCGGAGCGGATTTCTCGTGGGGTCGTCGTAGGCATAATCCCAAATTTGGAATAAGGAGGTTATTAACTGGCTAATTATTATTTAATTAGTGTTGATTTAGAAATATTAGAATATTGGGCATTCTGATGTTGAAATAGGGTTTTTGGAATTTAGGGTCCGGGTGAGCGCCGCGGATGTAATTTCGAGACCTCGCAGGTATAATTCAGAAAATCAAGTGAGAGTGTTAAATATTAGTTTAAATGTTAATTTGGGGTATATGGAACATAGGGAAGGTTATATGGGTATTATTTTGGAAAATGAGTTAATAAATCTGGAAAAAACGCGAATTGCAGGATTTGAGTTTCGGGTGCCAAGGGCGTAGGATCTGGATTTTAACGAGACTCTCAGTAAGCCAAATAAGGGGAATAAATTATAACTGTATTTTTATATTATTGATTGAGTGAATTGGAAAATAAAGTTATGGCATTTTCCCTTATGAAATTAATACATTATGAATATTAGATGAAAACTGTGTGGCGTGCGATGCATAATGAAAAATGTGAAATATAATGATGAGTAATTTCTAAAAAAATAATGAAATGAGAATTATTGATATGTTAGTGGAAAATAATAAAATATGGTATTTATATGTGAATACAAATGATTTTTATGAAAATGAGATTGCGTAAATTACTTATATGGGTTTGAGAAAATATTGAAATACGTGAAACACGATACATACTATTATGAGATGAATTGAGATATACTGATACGAGATTAATGGTGTATATTGGTATAAAAATATTGAAACGTGAAAATGAGAACATGAATTCTGAAACGTATATACTGAAATGTGAAAATGAGAAATATGAATACTGCAATATGGAATTGAAATGTGATTATTGAATTGGGGGTATACTGACTGTGAATATTGGGAAAATGTGAACGTTGCAAAGTGCAACTGCTGCAAAAGGATCATTGAAATATGATTGATGAAATGCCAATATCGCATAATGATTGCGGGTATGTGGTAGTGATAACCCTGATGGATGGTTATAAAAATCCTAATGATGGGTTTTGATATTGAGCACGGTACCGTTACTAGTGGTTTAGTGCAATCACACGGACTCTTGTTGATAACAAGTGATTATTTATTATTGTTTATAAAAAAAAGTTTGTATGAAAATCGAGGCATCACCGGTCGGTAATCCAACCCAGTAAGGATTGGTTGTAAAGGTTGAGGTCAACTCTGTGCTAATTGACATGGTTTGTTTAGGTCCCGCTCCACCTGTTTAAGTGAGCAAATGTAGTGGTAATCTTTGTGCTTGTTAGCCAAGGCAGGGACGTCGGCAATTTGTCAAACCTCGATAACATTTCCACGTGTCACTTCTCTTTACTTCTTTATGGTGCATGCGTAGTTAGTTAAATTGTCTAATTTAATTTTTGGTACATATCATAATTGATTTTCATTACTTGTATTAGATTGATCATAGGGTTGTGAATATACTGTTTTTAGGTTACTCACCTAGGGCATTAATTTTAAAAGAATCAATTCACCCCCCCCTCCTCTTGGGATCACGGTAAAGCTAACACACGATTCTCCGAGATAGAAAATATTTCCATTATTTGAAAATATCATCAACAAATGTTAATACAATAGCTGGGTCGACAAATTTGATTGAAGGTTCCAAAAGAGCTGATATAAAGTTACCCAATGGTACTTTATTACAAATCGATGAAGCTTTATATTCTAGCAGATCTAGAAGAAATTTGTTAAACTTTAAAGATTTAAGACTCAATGGGTATCATATTGAAACCACAAATAAAGGCAATAAAGAATTTCTTTACATTACTTCCATTATTTATGGGAAGAAACAATTTTTAGAAAAGCTATCAACCTTATCTTCTGGACTATATTATACAAAGATTAAAGCAGTTGAATCATATAATGTCTTGCACCAGAAAGTGCAATGACCCAAAGTTATTTATACTTTGGCATGATTGTCTTTGACATCCTAGAGATGTAATGATGCGAAAAATCATTGAGAACTCATATGGTTATTCACTAAAGAACCAGAAGATTCTTTTGTCTAGAGATTTCATGTGTACTGTTTGCTCTAAAGGGAAATTAATTATCAAACCATTTGTTTCAAAAGTAAATTTTGAGTCACTCAGTTTCTTACAAAGAATTCATGGTGACATATGTGGACCAATACATCCACCATCTGGACCAATTAGATATTTTATGGTTTTAATTTATGCATCTACTAGATGGTCACATGTTTCTCTGCTTTTTACTCGAAATGTTCCTTTTGCCAGACTTCTTTCTCAACTGATTAAATTACGAACTCATTTTCCCGATTATCCAATTAAATCGATTTGTATGGATAATTCTAGTGAGTTTACATCCCAAAATTTTGATAACTATTGCATGTCACTTGGAATAGATGTTGAACATCCTGTTGCTCATACACATACACAAAATGGTTTAGTCGAATCTTTTATTAAGAAACTTCAACTTATTGCTGAACCTATGATTATGAGAACCAAATTGCCCATATCTATTTAGGGACATGCTATTCTTCATGTTGCATGTTTAGTTCGTATAAGAACAACTGCTTATAATAATCTTTCACCCATATAATTAGTCTCTGGACAACAACATGATATTTCTTATTTAAGAACTTTTGGTTGTACAGTATATGTTCTTATTGTCCCTCCTCAAAAAACTAAAATGGGTCTTCAACATATGTTTGGTATCTATGTTGGTTTTGATTCTCCTTCTATTATTAGATATCTTGAACCTTTAATGGGTGATTTGTTTAAAGTACGGTTTCGAGATTGTCATTTTGATGAAATGGTATTCCTTGCATTAGGGGGAGCAAAATTAGTGCCTCAAGCACAACATAAAACCACATGGAATGCCATGAGTTTATCTCATTTAGATTCTCATACAAATCAATGTGAACTTGAAATTCAAAAGATTATACATTTGTAAGAGATTGCAAATCAGTTACCTGATTCTTTTGTTCTTTTGTAGATACCAAGGCAATAGTAAAATCTCATATACCTGCTGCAATTACTCCAGCACGTATTGATGTCCCTAAAGGACAACAGCCGACTAATAAATCTAAATCGAAAGTTAAACGTGGAAGGCCTATTGGTGCAAAAGATAAGACTCCCAGAAGGAGAAAATTGAAATCTGTAAACGCTCTAGAAGAGGTTATAGAGGTAAGTAATCCAATTGGCCTTCACAAACCCATTTCTCTTCAAAAATGAAATCCCTTTTATAGAATCTCCTGAAGAGAAATCTCCTCCTAAAGAGGAATCTACTAAAGAGAAAACTTCTGAAGAGACATCCCTTGAAAAGGGACAGGTACTTGAAAATAATAGTGAGACCTCAATACATACACAGGATAAATGTGGGATAGAAATAAAGTTGTTGTCAATAATACATTTGCATATGCAGTAGCTACTGACATTACCAGAAGTAATGAGGATCCTAAACCAAAATCTATGGATGAATATCGATATAGAAGTGATTGGTCAAAATGGAAAGAGGCTATCATATCATAAATAAACTCTCTTTTAAAAAAAGAACTTTTTGGACCTGTAGTCCAAACACCAGAAGATGTCCAACCCGTTGGATACAAATGGGTATTTGTGCGCAAGTGAAATGAAAATAATGAAATTACTCAATATGAAGCAAAACTTGTGGCATAAGGTTTTTTGCAGAAACCCAGAATTGATTATAAGGAGACATATTCTCCTGTAATGGATGGAATCACTTTTAAATTCCTAATTGGGCTAGCAGTCGTTGAAGGACTGAGCATGCGTCTTATGGACGTAGTAACAACATACCTATATAGATCAACTGAGCATGCGTCTTATGGACGTAGTAACAACATACCTATATAGATCGTTGGATAGTGAAATTTATATGAAGATCCCTGAAGGATTTGAATTGTCTGAAACAAACCTAGTAATTTATATTCAGTCAAATCCAACGTTCCTTATATGGATTAAAGCAATCCGAGCGCATGTGGTACAATCGATTAAGTGAGTACCTAGTGAAAGAAGGCTTCATAAACAATCCAATTTGTCCATGCTTTTTATTAAAAGATCAAAATCCAAATTCGCTATAATTGCTGTTTATGTTGATGATTTGAATTTAGTTTGGACTCCTGAAGAACTCACTAAAGCTGCTAAATATTTAATGGCAAAATTTGAGATGAAAGATTTAGGAAAGACAAAATATTGCCTTGGCCTAAAAATTGAACATTTAAATGGCAGAATTTTTGTTCATCAATCTAAATATACCGAAAAGGTATTGAAGCAATTCTATATGGATAAATTTCATCCTCTAGGATCTCCAATGATGGTACGATCACTTGATGTTAAGAAAGATCCATTTCGATCTCGTGATGAGGGGGAGGAATTAGTTGGTCCTGAAGTACCATATTTAAGTGTTATCGATTTTTTAATGTATCTGACAAATTGTACAAGACCTAACATTGCATTTGCTATAAATCTAGCAAGATATAGTTCTGCTCCTACTCGACGACACTGAAATGAAATTAAATACATTCTACATTATTTGAGAGGTACATCTGATTTGAGTCTATTTTACTCATTTAATTCCAAATCTCAACTTAGGATATGCAGATGCTGGATATCTATCTGATCCTCACAATGCTAAATCTCAAACTGGGTATGTATTTTTTTATGGGAAAACTGTTATATCTTGGAAATCAGTGAAGCAGACGATTACAGCAACATCCTCCAATCATTCGTGAAATACTAGTTATTCATGAATCTAATAGAGAATGCGTCTGATTCGGATCAACGATTTCTCATATTCAAGAAAATTGTGGTCTTCAATTAATCAAGGATATTCCAAATGTTTTGTATGAGGACAATGTTGCATGTATAGCTCAACTGATAGGAGGATACATAAAGGGTGACAGAACAAAGCATATATCTTTGAAATTCTTCTATACACATGAACTCTAGAAGAATGGTGATATAGATGTACAACAAATCCGATTAAGTGTTAATCTAGCAGATTTATTCACCAAGACTTTGCCAACTATAACATTCAAGAGACTGGTACATCTTATCGGAATGAGATATGATAAAGATCTTAACATGATAAGTTAATATATGAGTGACAGCCAAATGGGAGTGTTATGAATGATAGGTAGTTTCGCAGTTTATAAATGATAGCTACTAGCTGCCAATAATAATGGCTGCCACTTGAAAGAAAAATAAAAAATAAAAATCTTACCTGTGTTGTGAATGAAGTGATGGTTGTCCCCTTTGCCTCCCTCTCACATCACTCTCATGTCTTCTTCCATTCGTCTCCCTCTTCTCTCCCTTTCTCAGTTCCACTCAATTATTTTTCCTCTGCTCCTCCAACGACTATATAAGGAGGAGCAGACGCATAGAAGAAGATATGCACAAGATAAGCAGAAGTGAGCAGAGAGCAAAGTGCCGGAAGAAAAACATGTAGAAATTGAGAAAAAAAAAGAAAGAAGAGAAAAGAGTGAGATATTTTATATAAGGTGAGATAGCGAGAAATTTGTATAAACCCAGATACATGTTGTAATTTCTCTTAACATAGTGCATTACTGATATTATCCCCCCGTGGAGTAGGTATAAACCGAACCATGTAAATTCGGTCTCACTTTTTTTTTTGCTTGTCTTCACTATTTTCTACTTATTCCCGTTTATTTATTATTAATTCCTGCATTATTTTGTAACAATATTATATATATATATATATATATACATAATAAAAATAATTTTTTTTGTTAGACAAAAAATCTTTAATTCAATTAAAAAAGGGTGTTTCTAGATGTAGAGAGATTGACGGCTAGAAGGTGAAAGGGAAATTGATTCTGGGTGGACCAAGCTGCTGCTCAATCAAATTGGAGCCTTCAACTCAACCCAACAAAAGATTGAAAAAAAAGCCGACCATTGGAAAGTTTTCACCCTTAAGTGGAAAATAGAGGAATAAGAGAATCTTGGAAAATCCCTCGCCTGCAAAACCCATTTTCCTCTTCCATTTTCTTAGTGGAAAGTGATTCCCTAACTTACTTTTCATTGCATTAATTTCGGTTTTTAAACTTTAAACTTGTTGACTTATCAAAAACAATACGAAATTATGTAATTTTTTTATAATTTTAAGATTCAAAATTTATATTCCAAACATGACCCAATGAAATTTTTTTTTTAATTTCTTCTCCAGCCAAGCAAAAACTAAGAAAATTACAAATAAAATTGAAGAAAAAACAACAATAATAATAACCTCAATAATTTTCATAATAAATTCAAATTTTTTTTATTTGACACTAATATTAGAATGTTTCACAATACAATTTTTTATTTATGAAAAGATTTTTCTATTTAAGCAAAGGAGCGTAGGTGCATTGTAATTATCTTGATAGATTAGTCAAAAATCCTGAATATGATTGTATAATAAAAATAATAAATAAATAAATAGTAAAAAAATTAAAACACGATCTTATCATAATCCTAATGATGACGATGATGAGGCTTAATAATTTTTAAAAAAAAACTTAATACTTTTTTATGTAATGAATAAAATTTTTGAAATTATGATAATTGAGAGATAAGATCTTACTAATTTAGTAATGAAGTGTAAATGTGCATTCTACTTTTTGTATTAGCTTAAAAAAATCTAAATATTATTGCATAATAATAATAATAATAAGAGTTGGTGATCACATCATAAAGACAGGTGTCTTCTTGTTGGAAGATTTGTTTCATTAATTGTTCATAATTTACTTTGAACCATGTGCACAAAATGGGCATTTACTATTTAGCACCCTACTAAATTATTGGCCAAGGATCTCACATTTAAATTTCATAACTATAGTATATATTGCAAAATATTTTTTAAAATAATAAATATAATTTTAATACTTATTAAAATAATATAAGTAAACTATTAGTCTTGTGACACAATGATGAGGATAAGATTTTTATAGATCACGAATCGAATAAAGAAATAAAAGTTATCGGTGCTTACAAAACATTTTGAAAATGACATATAAAAATATTATATCTATATATATCTTTATCTATCGCAAATAAGATAATTTTTAAAACATTTAACTGAGTATACTTCTATTTTTATTTTATTATTATTATTATTACTATTATTATTATTCTAATTATCTACAGCCTTTAATTTTTATAATTGAAGAAATCTTCATCTTATCTTTTAAATTTCTCAAATATAATTCATTTTAATAACTACTAGATGATATAATAGCAAAGTAAAAATAGTCTTATACACATGCATTTGGAAGATCTTTAAAATAAATTTCTAGGGTTGTATGTGTATTAAACTTAGACCCTTAGATTATCCTAAGGGTGGGAGGATTTTTTATTATTTTATTATTTTTTATGGGAGAGGGTGGGGTGCATGGAGAGAGTTCGGCCAAGATTGATGTTCACCTCATTTTGAAAAAGAAAATAAAACAAATTACGTGTTATGTCAATACTTTTGTCATAAAATACAAATTTCAAAAGCAACTTATTTTCATCAATTATTTATTAAAAAACAATAAAACAATAATAGAAAGCTGTTACATTTAACAGTTCCACTGTTTATCATATTCATATAAATACATAAATATATAGTACCATCCTAACTTTGAATAATACAAGGAATATTCCAATTTTCATAATTATATAAAGTTAAAGAATGTCCAACTAACAATTTTTTTTTTAATTGTGCACAATACTCTTCAATTTTAAAATTATGTAAGTAGCTACATGGACGGTTATTCCTATCGTGTTTTTTAATTGATTGAATTTTTTGTTATATTTGTGTGTGGCTCTTATACTTAGTGAGATTCACAAAGAAAGGAAGAAAAACATGAGTTTTGAAGTGTTCCTAAGTGGCAATAGAAGACTCGTCGACGAGGAGATCCAGAGAGTAAAAAAAATTCAGAGATCCTGAGATACCCTGAGCAGAAAATGGGCTCGTCGATGAATGCCTTGTTCTCGTAGACGAGTGTCCTTCTTGGTCTCGTCAACAAATCTCTTGTTCTCTTAGACGAGAAGTTCTGGGCTACAATCAATTTTTTGAATTTTGAATTTGAACGTTTGGGTGATTGGGTAATCGGAGGGAAACCTCTAAAACACTGTTATATATATATCATTTTGGACATGTATTGAGAGCGCATGATCATTTTGAGAAGTATATTGTGTGCTTTGATATTTCCATAGTGAAATTCGTGTTTCATTACTTCCGTGGATGTAGGCTTTTCCGAACTACGTAATTTAATTTCTTTAATTTTTTTTTTTTCTTTTCCCACGCCATTCCTTTTATTTATTTATCTGTTATTTTATTTATATTTTTTTCTAAATTATTTTAATCCTTTTAAATTTCTGAGTCTTTACATTATTAAAGAAATTAAATTAAATTAAGATAAATTAAATAATTAAATAATTAGTTATTAAATTAAATATTTTTTACATTGGATTAAAAAAAAACTAATTAGAATGATATATATAAGTAAGTTATAATATATATATATATATATATATATATATATATATATATATATATATATATAAAAAGTATCTGACAGAAGATAAAAGAAGAAAGAAGAAGAACCTGGAGCAGGCAGCACGCCCCCCCCCCCCCGGGTGAAAAATTTCCTGCATGTGCGCCAGCCACCTCCTTCTTCGTCTCTCATTCTCTCTCAATTACTCGGCGAGTTTGCGACGGATCGGAAAACGGAAGGTTCCGTTGAAATCCTAGTTCTGCTGCCGACATTTCTACTAGAGCAAATTTATCGTGCGAATGACTTAGGCACTGCTCCTGGGGAAAAGTAATTTTTCTCCATTTTCTCAATTTTGTCGTTAATATGTGGTTAAATCGACGAACGGACACCACCACAGGGTCCTAGTCGTCGTCATCGTCATTTTGACATAGGTAATTTTTCAATTGGGATTTTCTAGAGAATTTGACTAAATTTAAGGATATTATTATTTATTTAGGAATTATGGCCCTAGGAAGTATTAAATTAATATTTTATTCAAAAATAATTTATTGGAACTAGGAATTTAATTTCAGGGTCCGGGTGAGCGCCGCAAGTATTTTTCGGAATCCCTATTGGCATAGTTCAAGAAACCAAGTAAGGGAAAAAATATATATTAAATCAGAATTTTTATGAATTTAATGGAAAAATAAATTGTGTTATATGTACATGTATATGTTTCAGTATGGGTAAAATGCCAACTGTTTAAATTATATTTTTTTCGAGTTTAGGGCTATTTATTATATATGTATATGCGAAAATGAACTGATGAAAGTGGAAAATATTTTCAAGACAATTAAGTAAGAAATGAAAGGTATTTTTAGTATATAAACATTAAATGTTGGTTGACTTATTTTACAGGCAGTGTATGAATTTTATTGCTAAATTATGTGGCATGAGATTCTGTGCAAATATATGTTAAATGTATGAGATGTAGGCTAAGTAAGTAAAGTAATGAAAATAAAATATGATATGGACAATGTTGTCTGTATATGTTAAATGCAACCATTTAAATGTAAAACAGCTGAAAGACAGTCATGTTAGCAGATCTAACACACTTCTGTGTAGATTAACTGATGACAACTAAAAAGAGCTGTGTTAGCAGATCTAGCACGTTTCTACATAGACTAACGGATGATGGCTAAAGACCAACTGTAGTACGAAGTAATGAAATGAAATGTTATGCAATGAAATGACAATGAAATGAAATGACAAAGGTAAATGATGTAAATGGGAAAGAGTCACTTAAAGTGAAATGAAATGCAAAGTTAAGTTATCAATAGGAATGAATGTGCATGAATGTATAATGATAGAAAAGAATGATGTATTATGATATTAAAAGTATGTATGTACGTAGAACATGTTACGATTGGGCGAGGCGTACCTTTCGCCTGAGGGCTTGCTGAGTAAGGCGAGTGCACTAGTAGCTACAGATGTGGCAATAGCCGCATAACGTACTAGGGCAAAGGGAACCTACTTGTATAAGTGGGTAGATTTTCCTATCCTCACGGCCTTTGCCGGTAAACTTTTGTATGAACTGCGTGAATACGAGATCAATTTAACACTTGAGGGCTTACTGAGTAAGGTGAGTGCTCTGGTATGTTTTAATTGTGACCTTAGGGTTACCTAAGTATCAGAGCAAATGGGTGCTACTTGTATGGGCAGGTAATCACCCCTATCCTTGGGTAATCTCGTGGGTTAAACATTTGTATGTGTTTGATTATGATCAGAAAATGGTTTCAGGAAATTATGTTAAGGCTTTTCAAATGTTAAATATTATGTTATATATAAACTCATGTTGGCCACACACTGTTTTAATATATGGTTTCTTCCCTTACTGAGATGTGTCTCATCTGAATATGAATTTATCTTTTTTTTTTTCAAGATTTCTTTGAAATCGAGCTTAGAGAGTTCGAGTTTTTTATAGCATTATTGCGAGATATAAGAAAAAGGGTATCAACATTTTAATGATATTTTTGTAGAAAGTAAATATTTAAGTTTTATGTCTTTATGTTTTAAGGCTATTGAGTAAGGAATGATTGTGAAAATACTGAATTATTTTGGGAGTTATGTAGATTTATGGAAATGCAGGGGTTAGATGATTTAATATAGATTATAGTTAGAATTAGTAAACTCTGGTGTTATGTTATATGGAGATTTTGTTGATATGTTCCACTGCGTATGTTATGGATCATGATTTATCAGGGATATGATCAGGTATAATGCACCGAGCTCGGGTTTAAGGGTTCGGGGCGTTTCACGTACACTAGGAGCGATCACACACACTTCTTAAAAGCCACATCAACCATCCAATCTCACACCACTCCGTACAGTGGCGCTAACACAAATATCATGATCACGAAAATCATGGACACATAGCAACGGTACCGTGCAAGTGCTAGCCTAGACCAAGCTAACCAGGTTCTGATATCATATAACATATACTAAAACTGTGATACATAGATATTTCATATCATTTATTTTCATATCAATCATATCATTTTGCATATATACGTATATCATGAAAATCATCGGCCTGTACGCCAGTATTACACATTTTATCATAACTCGGCCCGCACGCCGATAAATCATAACACAGCCCGTATGCTGGCAAATCACATCATAGCACAACCTGTACGCCACAAAACATAGTACAGCCTGTACGCTGGCAAATCACATCATAGCACGGCCCGTACGCCGGCAAATCACATTATAAAAATCTAGGCCCGTACGCCTATTTTTCCCAATATAAAAAACCGTATCATAATCACAATTTTAGAAAACAGTATCTCATAACATTTTATACTCATGCCACACTAAACAGATTTTCCACATATTTAACATACCATCATTTTAACCGTATTTCCCACATATAAATCATATATATATATAAACATACTTTCTTTCTAGAAATCAAGTGCTATAAATATACATACATTTTTCATAAGATACTAGCTTAGTTTATCCCCTTACCTGGCTACCGAGAAAGCCCTCAAAATAATCTAGTCTAACTCCCGTAGGATTTCCTGACCAATACCCTGAAAATGAAAACTGCCAGTATTAAAATTCAGTATTTTCATGCGCACAACATTTCTTATAACTACCCTGAGGCCAAATTTGGCTTAAAAAGCCTTACCTCAACTCTGGGATGATTCCCAACTTGCTTTCTCCCATGATCCGCTCTGGTAGATTTGGAGAGAACTTCCCTAGGAGCGTCGTGGTGGCTTCAAACTTTCGTTCCAGTGCAAATCCGGCCCAAAATCGAAGAGAGAGAGAGAGAGAGAGAGAGAGAGAGAGAGAGAGAGAGAGAGAAAACCGAAGAGGAGAGAAAGAGGGAAAACTTAGCTTCTTTAGGAAGTCAAAATCCGGATTTTCATATTTATAGAACAAGGGAATTCATCGACGAGCCACGTCATTCGTCGACGAATTCTTCAATAATCTCGTCGACAAAATTCAATCAGCTCAAATCCCCTCACGGTATTTCTTCGTCGATGAGTCCCCTGTATTCGTCGACGAATTCTCTTATACCTTCGTCGACGAGGAGCTGAGAATTCCTTGGGATTTTTCCTTTCCAAAATGCAATGTCATCGACGAAGTCGACTTCCTCCTTCTGTTTCCAGTTTCCATTCCCCTTTCTTTTATTATTTAAATACCGTTACTCTTCGGTTCGTTACATAAAGTTTAATCAAAAGTCTTTTTCATAAAAACTAAAAGCAAACAAAGGTTTTGGAACAGCCTCGGTTGATCGAACCCTTTAGTACAAATCAGTTTGGTCGACCGAACTAGCCTTGAGTCAAAGTTTGACTGTCTCGGTCGACCAAACCTTTGGTAGTGTGAATGCCACGATCGACCGAACCGTTTGGAAGTCAACATTTTGAATTTGCTTGGTCGACCATTCTATTTTGAACGTATCTTCCTCGGTCGACCGAACCAACACGTGTATGACACCCCAACTACTTGGTCAACCGAACTCACAGTTCATTTTGGCCACGGTCGAGCGAACCTAGAGGTATAGTCAACCGACCTTGTCTTGGTCGACCGAACCCATGAAGGGGTTCAGAATTGCCCTAATATGGTCGACCAAACTTGTAGTTCAAATTATCCACAGTCGAACAAACCTTTAATATGGTCAATCGAACCTCTCGGGTTGGAAATTTTTTAAGAGCTAAAACGTCAATAATTTTTTAATTAAACTTTTCCAACATACCGAGCGTGTCCCCAACGGTCATAATTTTCAAAAAATCTATAAACTCCCCCTCCATAACTTAGATTAGAAACTTTAATTAACTCCAAATTTCTTTCCAATCCTTTGTTAATCAAAGTTCCCCCAAACCTATTTTTATTGCAAAAATCTCTTCTTTGGGGCAAAATCTTTTATACAAACCTCTCCAACTCTCTTTCATGTTTTTATCACAAAATCATTTTTGAGGAGAGTATTTTATTTATAGCATTTTATTCGCATATACTCTTACTTGACACTTAATCTTTAAAAAACATTTTTGAGAGTATTGCTTCAGTTTTCTTCCGATTATTTCTTTGATAAATATTTTTGGGAGAAAATTATTTACAGCACGGATATTTTCTTGAGCTTAAATTCCTAGATACTCCAAATATTCTTTATTTGAAAAAATATTTATAGGAGAACAATAATACTCATTTTTCATATATTTTATTTGTACAAAATTATTTGATAGCATTCTTACTCTACTGAGCATAATGCATATCATTAAAGAGTGCATATATTTTATGAGCTTAAATGTGTACATCTGTAACGACCCGGATAAAATGGTAGTTAAAGAATAAAAGAAAAGGGATATGGGAACTGGAAACAGAAGGAGGCCGTCGACGACATTAAACTTTGGAAGGACTAACGGAAAAAGGGGGGAAACAGCAGGACTTCGTCGACGAATACAGGATCTTGTCGACGAAATTTGTGAAGGACTTGTCGACGAAGAACGGGCTCATCGACGAAATCCTCTGTTTTATATATATACGAAAATCCGAATAATTTGGCTTCTTAAAGAAGCCAATGCACTCTCTCCCCCCCCCCCTCTTTCGGCTCACTCTCTCTCTCTCTCTCTTCGTTTTTGGGCTATTTTTACGCCAAATCAACAATCCGAAGTCACCACGACGCTCCTGGCGGAGTTCTCTCCAAATTTGCTGGAGTAGATCATGGGAGGAAGTTAGTTGGAAATCATCCCAGAGTTGAGGTAAGGTTTTTTAAGTCATATTTGGTCTTGCGCTAGTTATAAGAAATGTTGTGCGCATGAAAATACTGAAGTTTAATACTGGGGGTTTTCAGTTTCGGAGTATTGGTCAGGAAACCCCTCAGGTGTTAAACTTGAATGCTTTTTGGTGAAAACTTTCTACTCAATATTTGGGTTTTTGGCAATTAAGGAAAATATTGTATGCTTCGAAATACTGAACTTTAATTCTGGGATTTCTCATTTTTAGGGTGTTGAGTTAGGAACCCTGTGAGGGCGGGGAAGACTCTCTTAGGGGCTGTTCAGGAACCAGGTAAGGGGATAAAGTAAGCTAGTACTGTTTTGGAAAATGCTTATATATATATATAGTTATCATTTAATTTATGGAAAATGTATATGTTTATAAATATATATGTTTTATATTTGTAAAATACTGTGAAATTGATCGTATGTTGAATATGTGGAAAATCTACTGTGTGGCATGAGTAAAATGTTGTGAAATGCTGTTTTCTGGGAATGTGGATGATATGGATTTTTATGATGGAAAACCGGCATACGGGCCGAGATGTTTATATATATATGTGGATGTGATTTGCCAGTGTACAAGTCGTGCTATGTGATTTGCCGGCGTACCGGCCATGCTATGTGATTTGCCGGCGTACGGGCCATGCTATGTGATTTGCCGGCGTACGGGCCGTGCTATGTGATTTGCCGGCGTACGGGCCGTGCTATGTGGTTTGTCAGCGTACAGGCTATGCTATGTGATTTGCCGGCATACGAGTCGTGCTATGTTAAAATGTGTAATACCGACGTACGAGCCGATGATTTTCATGATACACGTATATATGTGAAATGATATGATTGATGTGAAAATAAATGATATGAGATATTTATGTATCACGGTTTTAGCATATGTAAATGATATCAGAACCTAGTTGGCTTGGTCTAGGCTAGCACTTGCACGGTACCATTGCTATGTGTCTATGGTCCTTGTGATCATGATATCTGTGTTAACGCCGCTGTACGGAGTGGTGTAAGATTGGATGGTCGATGTGGTTATTTTCGAGAAGTGTGTTGTTATCGCCCTTAGCGTACGGACCAGTCTGGGTAGACCCATCGGACCTACAGACTAGACTATTGACTTGGCAGTGGTCGGCCAACCATTGTCAAGTCCCGCCTTCAAGCCACACAACCTAGTCATATGGGGGTAATACATGACAACAGCCAGCTAACCTACCAGGATTGTTTTATGTTATTATTATTATTATGACATGAGTTGAAATATGTTATGAAAATGCAGTATGTTCTGCCATGTTGAATTTTATATATATATATATATATATGTTTTCCCATATTTGATGAAACAGTACTAAATGTGTTATATATGATATATGTTGAACACGAATTACTCATGTGGCCACACACTAGTATTAGTTTATTTCCCTTACTGAGAGGTGTCTCACCCCTAAATTTTATTAACTTTTCAGGAGCCCCAGATAGGAGAGCGGGAAAGGCCCCGCTGATATAGAGCAGTTATCTGCCCTTGTTGGAAGGGTGAGTCTTGGTAGGGACAGTTAGATTTTTGTGGGAATTGTCCCTGGATTTATTTTTGGGATGTATATACTGAGAGATAGTGTTTGTAGTACTCTGGTATATGTATGCACATTATGATGAGATACAATGATTTTATATTTTCTGCTGCGTAGGCTTCTGCTGTATGTTCTGTTATATCCCTGGTACCCACGGGTCCAAATAGATGGTGACCTGTTGAGCTGGAATGTAAGATGTATGATATTGATTTTATGTTTTGATGTTATAAAAAAAAATAATATATGTGAAAATGAGCAGGTCGTGACAACATCTCAGCTTATTGTTTGAAGCATGTAATATATACAAAAATATTTTTATTGTACCGGTTGGGTTCATCCCATTAATTGAACTGGAGAGTCTCAGCCCCGTAAGTAATACCGGTTGGGTTCAGCCCGAAAATTGAACTAGGGAGTCTTAGCCCTGTAAGTGAGACAAGTTGGGCTCAACCTTGTAATTGAGCTGGGGTTTACCTCGCCCCTTAAGGAGAGGTTCTAACGGCTTCTGCTCCGTCCTTTTAAGTGAGCAGGAATAATGCAATCCTTGGGGGGTATGCCCAATGCTGTGACGTAGGCTGATTTGGCCGAACCTTGATAACAAATATCGTGTGTGTCTCTCTCTCTATCTCATTTACTTTCCACACTTTAATTCCATATGTGTATGCTCGTTTATTTACTATTATAATTATTTGCATGCACACATTTGAGTTAAATGAGATATGTCGCACGTGTATGTTTTAACGTATAACTTCATTATTTTTCATACATGCTATAATACTAAATGGGATATGAATTGCGGTGAATCGGTATAAATGTTTAAATTAGCCAAAATATTTTTAAAACCCAATTCACCCCCCTCTTGAGATTACACCAATTCCAACAGCTTTGCTAAATTTTCATCAAAGATTGAAAATATATGATGAAGGAGAAGGACTTGTGGTAAAGGGTAATAACGAGAAAAGCAAAGGAAAATCCAAACATGGATCAAGTCAAAAATCTCGAAATCAATCCAAGAAGAAGAAAGAAATTCGGTGTTATAAATTCGGTAAAAAAGGGCATGTGAAACCGGAGTGTCTGGATTAGAAGAAGGGAAATTTTGAAAAACACGAGGGTACTTCAAAATTTGTGAATGTTGTTCAAGAAGGAGGTTCAGCATGTAGTGATGGTGATGTTCTGTCAGTTTCAACGGGCTCGGATAATCTAACGGACTCTTGAATACTTGACTCAACATGTTCTTATCATATGACTCCGAACAAGGAGTGGTTCAGCACTTACAGGTTAGTGAATTCTGGATCAGTTCTTATGGGTAATGAATCTTCTTGCAAAATCATTGGCATAAGAAATGTAAAGAAAAAAATGTTTGATGGTGTTGTAGGAACGTTGTGTAATGTAAGACATATACCAGAGTGGAGGAAGAGTTTGATATCACTTGGAACTTTGGATTGTAATAGTTTTAATTACAAGTCCAAAGGTGGAGTTTTGACGGTATGGAAAGGTAATCTGATTGTAATGAAAGTGTGACGACCTACTTAATTTCCACATTTTTTTTATATATATATTCAATATCACAAATCTCATATTAGCAAATCATAATCTACCTGGACCCGTGGATACCGGGGATACATCAGAACACATAACGGAAGCCTAAGCAGCAGGAAACATACAATTTTATATATATATATATATATATATATATATATATATATATCACATTATTCCATACATCATAATACCAGAGTAACCACAATCACTATACACATATATATACAACACTCATCCCAAAAGAAGTCTTAGGGTCATTCCCACAAAAATCCAATAGTCCCTACTAAAACTTACCCTTCAAAAGGGCAGACAACAGCTCTAGATCAGTGGGGCTTTTCCCGCTCTCCTATCTGGGGCTCTTGAAAAGTTTATGAAATTTCGGGGTGAGACACCTCTCAGTAAGGGAAATAAACTAATACTAGTGTGTGGCAACATGAGTATTCCGTGTTCTACATATACCATACATAACATATTCGGTAACCGTTTTGTCAAATATGGGAAAACATATATATTATCAAAACATGGCAGAACATACTGCATTTTCATAAACATATTTCATCTTATATAATAATAATAACATAAAAACATTCCTGGTAGGTTAGCTGGCTGTTGTCATGTATTACCCCCACATGACTGGGTTGTGTGGCACGAAGGCAAGACCTGACAATAGTTGGTCTACCACTGCCAAGTCAAAAGTACAGTCTGTAAGTCTGATGGGTCTGCCTGACCTGGTCCGTACACCTAGGGCGCTCGCACACTTCTTAAAAACCACATCGACCATCTAATCTCTTACCACTCCATACAGCGGCGTTAACACAAATATTATGATCACGAAGACCATGGACACATAGCAACGGTACCGTGCAAGTGCTAGCCTAGACCAAGCCAACCAAGTTCTGATATCATATAACATATATTGAAACTGTGATACATGGATATCTCGTATCATTAATTTTCCGATCAATCATATCATTTTGCATATATATACGTATATTATGAAAATCATCGGCACATATGCTGATATTACATATTTTATCATAACTCGGCCCATACGCCGACAAATCATAGCATAACCCGTATGCTGACAAATCACATCATAGCACGGCCCGTACACCGACAAACATATCATAGCACAGCCCGTACGTTGGAAAATCACATCATAGCACAACCTGTACGCTGGCAAATCACATCATAGCACGGCCCGTACGCTGGTTTTCCCATTGTAAAAATTTGTATCATAATCTCATTCCAGAAAACAGTATTTCATAACATTTTATACTCATGCCACACTGAACAAATTTTCCACATATTAAAATACGATCATTTTAACTGTATTTTTCCAAATATAAATCATATATAAATATATTCATTTCCCTGAAATCAAATTCTATAATAATATACATACATTTTTCATAAAATACTAGCTTAGTTTACCCCCTTACCTGACTACTGAGAAAGCCCCCAAAATATTCTAGTCTAACACCCGAAAGATTTCCTAGCCAATACATTGAAAATGAAAACTCCCAGTATTAAACTTCAGTATTTCCACGTGTATATCATTTTCTATAACTATCACAAGACCAAATTTGGCTTAAAAATTCTTACCTCAACTTAGGGATGATTTCCAACTTACTTTCACCAACGATCCGCTTTGGCAAATTTGGAGAGAAGTTCCCTAGGAGCGTCGTGGTGGCTTCGGATTGTCGATTCGGCGTAAATTTAGCCCGAAATCGACGAAAGAGAGAGAAAGAGAGAGAGAGAGAGAGAGAGAGAGAGAGAGAGAGAGAGAGAGAAAAGTGTTAGCTTCATTGGGAAGTTAAAAATCTGGATTTTGATATTTTTAGAGCAGGGAATTTGTCGACGAGCCACGTCATTCGTCGATGAATCCTTTAATAATTTCGTCGACGAAATTTAGTCTTCGTCGACGAAATTCATTCGGCTCAAAACCTCTCTCGGTATCTCCTCGTCGATGAATCCCCTGTATTCATCAACGAATCCCCTGGATTCATCAACGAATCCCCTAATGATTCCCTCGGTTATTCATTTCAAAGTGCAATCTCGTCAATGAAGTCGACTTCCTCCTTTTGTTACTGTTTTCCATTTCCCTTCCTCTTTATTATTTAAATTCCATTTTTATTCGGGTTGTCACAGAAAGGGCAAAAACTGGATGAGAATATCTACACATTGCAAGGAACTACCATTGTAGGTTGAGCTGCAGTCATAAATGTTGAATCAGATGAGACTGTCTTGTGGCATATGCACCTTGGGCATATGCAGGAACACGACATGAAAGAACTACACAAGAGGAAATTGTTTAAGAGCTTGAAATCATGCTAGCTGGAATTTTATAGGATTTGTGTTCTTAGAAAACAGAATAAGGTAAGGTTCAGATAAGTTATACACAAGAAAAAGGGTATTCTTGATTATGTGCATTTAGATGTTTGGGGCCCAGTTAAAGTTGCATCAAAGGGTGGACATTTGTATTATGTGAGTTTCATTGATGATTACTGATAGAAGGTCTGAGTTTACTTCATGCGTCACAAAACAAATACGTATGCCAAGTTTAAGATTTGGAAGGTTGAAGTGGAAAACCTGATAAGAAGGAGAATCAAATACTTAAGGTCGGATAATAGGATCGAGTAAGCTGATTCTCAATTTATAGAGGTTTGTGCGGAACAGGGCATCAAGAGAAACTTTACAATTCGTCGGATACCTCAGCAAAATAGTGTGGCAGAATGAATGAACCGAACTCTTTTTGAAAGGGGTTGGTATCTCATATTAAATGCAGAGCTACCAAAGAACTTCTAGGCTGAGGCAATGAGTATGACTTGTTTTCTGATAAATCGATCACCAAGGGCATCACTAGAGGATAAAGTGGCAGAAGAGGTTTGGACGGAAAATGTAGTAGACTATTCCGGATTGAAGGTATTCGGGTGTCCAGCCTATGTTCACATATCTAGTGAGGAGAGGTCTAAGCTTGACCCAAAGTCTCATCTTTACATTTTTTTGGGATATCCAAAGGGTGTGAAGGAGTATAAGTTATGGGACTCGGTGGCAAACAAGGTGGTGATCAATAGGGCCATGGTCTTTGATGAGAAGGTTATGGTGAAGCATACTTAAGAGTGTGATGAATAGAAATAGGAGCCAGAAAACTGGGGCAGTGATGAACATGTTGTGTAGGTGGAGTTGGAAGCTCAGGGAAACGAAAATGAACAGGGTCCTAAGGTTGCAGAGAGTTCTATCTCGGGAAACCAGCAAGTCGACGATATTCCTATATGGAGATCCAGATGCATTATCAGACCTCCACTAAGGTATGGATTTGAAGAGTTAGTATCTTATACTTTCCTTACTAGTTGCAACGATCCAACTGCATTTCAAAAGGCAATGCACGGCCAGGAGAAAGATAGATCGATGATCGCAATGATTGAGGAGATGGAATCACTACATAAGAACCAAACTTGGGATTTGGTGGAGCTTCCATATGGGAAGATACCGATAGGTTGCAAATGGGTATATAGGAAGAAGGAAGCAATTTTAGAAAAGGAAAGAGAGAAGTTCAAGGCACAGTTGGTGGCAAAATGATACTCACAGAAAAAAGGGATAGATTATGATGAGATCTTTTCTCCAGTGGTCCGTCATACTTCTATTAGAATTGTGTTGGGGTTGGTAGCCCATTATGATCTTCATTTAGAACAAATGGATGTTAAGACGGTGTTTCTTCATGGTGACTTGGAGGAACAAATCTACATGGTACAGCCGGAGGGGTTCATTGAACTGGGGAAAGAAAATTTTGTTTGTAGGTTGAAGAAATCTATTTATGTGTTGCAACAGTCTCCAAGGCAATGGTATAAACAGTTTGGTTCTTACATGATCAAGATTGGCTACAAAAGGTGTGAGTATGACTGTTGCATATATGTGAACAAGACCCCGACCCACCACGTGGGCCCGGGATGCTACTTTAGTGACGTCTATATACCTGATACCTTATTCATAAAATATAAAACACATATACGCAGCAAAAAATTCAAAATTCTCAAATTACATTACCAGGGTTCTAACTATCTTTATACACCAATATATCCATTTTCACATAATTACAACCCATAAAACTATACAAAAATAAAATCTATGTCCATACACACACCGCTAGTCCGACTCCTCTAGCACGCTAGACCCGATCTCTAAGATTTTCTAAAAAGATAGTTTGTAAAGTAGGGGTGAGGCACACCTCAGTAATGGAAGAACTAAGTTAATGTCAGTGTGTGGTCAGCATGCATTTAGTGTATAAAAAATAACCAATTCACTAAGTAGATAAATACATTTATGAAATCATTCTTATTTTGCACTTACACACACAATTAGCTAAGGATAGGGAAGATTACCCACCCATACAAGTAGCTTCCCTCTGCTCTAATATCATTACTGTCATTAGGGCACTCACCTTTCTCAGTAAGCCCTCAAAGTTATCTTATTAATTATTCGTATTTACATAAATTAACAGATTTGCATTTAAGACACTCCCTGTGACAAATACACCATTTACTTCCCTCATGGCACGGGTTGTGCGACCCGAATGCTGGACTAAGTCTCGGTGATCAACACAAACAAAGTCAAAAAAATAACATCCTCTACAAACACATCTGCAGGCATCCACAGCAAAGCTGCAAGTCCGATGCCCTTACTTCAACCTCACAAGGGTAGTCGACTGGACCCCCTACACTTCTATTTAGAACAATGTGGGTGCACATAACCTAACTAGCAACAGTACCATGCTCACAATACACTGGTCCCCAGGGTTCCTAAGGCGTATCATGCAATTTAGATAATAGAAATCACCATTTAAAATATCAATTCACATATATTTCTTGTTATTCCAAAAACCTAGTCCCCGCCAAAAATACAATCCAACATATAGCCATCAATTAAAATTCGGTCCTCGGCCCTCAAATAATAATCTTGGCCCTTGACCAATCAAACAACACCCGGCCACTAACCGTTATTTCAAACTCCTGAATTTTATAAACAGTTCCAATATTTTTGCAAGCATTTCTAGTATTTTTCAAACAATTCAGTATTTCACAAACAATTCAGTATTTCAAAATCTCAAATCCAAATATACAATAATCCATACCAATTAAATAATCTGCCACATGATTTTCCACATTTTAACATAACCATATAAATAAACAAACTTACCACCGTTCATTTTATTCAAAAATACCATACCAAATATCCTAAGTTTGTAAAATCTATTACGAATGGTTGGTTTTCAAAATAACCTTTAATTTCTTAAATAAATAAATATATAACAATTTAATAAATTCATGTTTAATAAAATCCTGACTTAACTTAATCCCCCTTACTTGATTCTTGAAAAGTCCGATAAAACCCCGACTTAAGCCCCACAGTGTTCAAAACCCCTAAACCCTAAAATTTAAAATTAACCACATTATTTATCACAATCCCTAGAGTAACTTTCCCTAAAATCCCCCTAGGTTCTGAACACCCTAGATAGCCTATAAAAACCTAAATTATTAAACTTACCTCGATTTATGATTGGTGCCCCAGAGCTCCAATTTGAAAACCCGCTCTGACTAGATTGTAGAGAATCTCCCCACCAATCTCCTGGTAATATCCGTTCGTTAATTGGGCTTAAGATTTAAGAAAAACTAAGGTAAGAGAAAAAATTGGTCTTATCCCAAAAGATATGTCTACGTCGCTCCTATGACAAATCCGCTCAGTAGGATTGTAGGTGGCGGTGATAGGAACCCAATGGTATCTTTGGATTTCCGATTGACCAAATATTAGAGACGAAATTGAGGAGAGTGGGAGAGAGAAGATGGAGGAGACGTGAGGGGGGCGCCTCTTTGTGCTCTACGTGATTCCCGAAGGATCAAAGTTTACTATATATATATTATATATCATTATAATATTATATTATTTAATTATCAATAATAATTAATTAATTAATTTTATTTTTTATTTAAATTTAAATTTAAATTAATTTTTGTAATAATATTTTTAAAATTTTTTTTTTTAGAATTACTTCATTCTCCCCTCCTTACAAAAATTTCGTCCTCGAAATTTGTTAACTATTACTAGTTACATTCTTAACTCACTATCCCTGTCTACAGAAGAGTCAGTAGCCACCCACATAGCAGCTCCGTCTCACTTTTATTAACTACCCTCACTTATGGCGGAGGAATACCATGGTTACAATACTGCATTTGGGAAATTACAATATCCATACGAATTTTCCCAAAGACTATCTATAATTAAAACTATACATAACTAACTACACAACCTACTCTAATCCCTCCATATACAACCATACCCTTACCCATCTGGCACTAGCCCTCGCTGAAAAGCTATGGGTACTTCTGGTGTATTTCGGTTTCTAACTCCCAAGAAGCCTCCTCAACTGCATGATTTCTCCACAGCACATTCACTAATGGTATATTCTTAGTACGCAGATCCTATATTTTTTGATCCAGAATCTGAACTGGTACCTCCTCGTATGCCAGAGCATCCCCAATCTCCAACGACTTATAACTAATCAGATGTGAGGGGTCTGGAACGTACCTCCTCAACATGGACACGTGGAACACGTTGTGTATCCTGCACAACATTAGGGGCAATGCTATCCTGTACGACGCCAAACCAATCCTCTCCAGAATCTCGAACGACCCAATGTATCTAGGGCTCAGTTTGCCCTTCTTTCCATACCTCATCACCCCCTTTATCGGAGCAATCCTCAAGAATATCATATCACCTATCTTGAATTCTAGCTCCCATCGATGAGTATCCGCATAACTCTTTTGCCAACCCTGGGCTGCTTTAATCCTTTCCCTAATAAGCTCGACCTTTGCAGAGGCATGCTGAACAAGTTCTAGCCCCAAAATCTATTGCTCACCTACTTCATCCCAGTACAATGGAGATTGGCATTGGCGACCAAACAAAGCCTTATACGGTGTCATTCCAATGCTGGCCTAGTGACTATTATTGTATACAAACTCAACCAACGGCACATATTGGATCCAATTGCCCCCAAAATCTAACACACATGCCCGTAGCATATCTTCGAGAATCTGAATTGTTCGTTCAGACTGTCCATCCGTCTGAGGGTGAAATGTAGTACTGAAAGCGAGTTGAGAACCCAATGCTACTTGCAGACTCTTATAGAACCGGGAGGTGAACCGCGGATCTCGATCTGAAACGATGGACACAAGCACGCCATGCATTCTGACTATCTCCTGAACATAGAGTTCTGCCAGCTTCTTCATGGAGTAACTAGTTCTAACCAAAATGAAATTGGCAGTCTTCGTCAATTTTTCAACCACTACCCATATGACATTATGCCCATGCAACGCTGAAGGCAATCCCGATACAAAGTCCATTAAGATATGCTCCCATTTCCACGTAGGGATGTCTAGTGGTTGAAGTGGTCCCACTGGCCTCTGGTGTTCTGCCTTCAATTGCTAACATGTCAAGCACTGACCCACAAATTTAGTAATTTTCCTTTTCATGTTACTCCACCAGAACAATTCTTGCAAGTCTCTATACATCTTTGTGCTACCCGAGTGAACAGTATAGAGAGAGTAGTGAGTTTCCCCTAGAATCGTCCTCTTTATGTCTACGTCATCTGGCACACAATCAAGTGTGAAATCTAAGAACTCCATCCTCAGCAACATTAAAGCCTGTGTGCTACTTATCCTGTATCTTCTCTATAATTTCCATCAACTCTGCATGTAATGACCTGAAAAATAATGGTATTTAAATAATAGAGAGAGAGAGAAAGAGAGAGAGAAAGAGAGAGAGAGAGAGAGAGAGAAATGGGAATATAAAAGTGGGAGGAGCGTTTGTCGATGACATGGCACTTGGGGCTCGTCGACGAGGGCGCGTCTCGTCAATGAGAAGATACCGAGATGATGTATAGGCGACTCTGAATTTCATCGACGAGGGGGAGAGTTCGTCAATGAGTAGGCTTCTTGACCTCGTCGATGAGGTGACGTGGCTCGTCGATGAAGGCCAGTGTATAAATAGGCCAAACTTCATTTTTTTGGCTGAAAATCAACATGACGAGTCTCTTTCTCTCCTCCCTTCGTTTTTCCTCCCTTCCCACTAAGTTTATGGGTCGTATTTGAATCGGTTCGACAATCTGAAGCCACCACAACATTCTTAGGGAAGTTCTCTGCATATTTGCTGGAGTAGATTGTCGGTGGGCTTAGTTTGAAATTCATCACTAGTTTAAGGTAAGGCCTTTTATTCAAAATATGGTCTTCCCATAGTTATAGGAAATGTTATTCACAAAAAAATACTGAAGTTTAGTTCTAGGAGTTGTCGTTTTCAGAGTGTTGAACGAGGAACCCTACGGGTGCAGGACGAGTATAATTTAAGGGGTTTCTTTTCAAGTAATCAGGTAAGGGAATAAACTAAAGCAATCATTTTTCTTGCAAATTATTATTATTTATCAGTAAATTAATTTTTAGGAAGCATGTAATATATATATATATATATATATATATATATATATATGTGAGTAGATTGGTATAAATGCATATTTGGGAAAATACTGCTATTATGTTGAAATGTATATATATATATATATATATATATATATATATATATATTATGAAACGCCAAAAAATATGATTTTAGAATGGAATGTATGGTTTTGTACAGCAATGTGTGGCATGAATATTATTTTACGTAGAAAGTATTATGATATGACAATTTTATGAATAAAGTATGTTTTTCAGAGAGTAAGAAATAATGTAGTACATTATGATTTTTTAAAAAAATACTTGATAAATGAATTATTTATTCTGAATAATATGTATGAAATACTAAGCGCAAGACCGTGATTGATAGCCAGCGCAAGGCCGTGTTTTACGTATGATTTCAGCGCAATGCCGTAATTATGAATGTTTGGCGCAAAGCCGCAGATATAAAAGAAACTGGCGCAAAGAGATATGTATGTATGCTATTTCAGAAAATGCTATCAATATATTTATGTTAGATAAGTATATTATCATGTATTATATGTTATCAGAACCCGGATGATAATTAAGTTCAGTTACAGGAGTACGGTATCGTAACTATACAGATCAGATTATTATGTTCAGACTTGTGCTAACCGCTCCTGCTAGTAGAGAGGGTGAAAGATGGATAGTCGATGTGGCTTTCAGTGTAGAGTTGTAGACGTCCACCTGGTAGTCTGGACCAGGGTATGGCAGGCTCATCGTACTTACAAAAATTTTTTACTCAGCAGTGGTCGGCCAGCCATTGTGGGGTCCCGCCTTCGGGCTGCACAACCCGTCATGGGGGGTAATACATGACATCAGCTAGTTATACATCCTTGGTAAATTACAGTATTATTAGTTATATCAGACATTTCATGATCATTATGAATTATTAGAAATTATGAAAATATATGATTATTCAGTATGTTATGATGAATGTTTTCTAACATATGAAATGTATTGTATATCAATTATAGCATTAAATGTTCATGTTGCCACACAACTGTATTTAGTTTATTTTCCCTTACTGAGAGGTGTCTCACCCCCAATATTAAATAATTTTCAGGAAACCCAGAAAGACCGGCGGATCGAGGTCGCTATTGAGATAGATTGTTACTACCCCGCTAGGAGGGTAAGTTTTTTATCTAGGGACAGAAAACTTATGTAATGGGTTCCTAGATATGTATAAATTTTTGTATTTTTGGAGATTGTATATAAACACAGTATTTTGGAATTAAGTTGACTCTGGTATTATGTATTTTATGGTTTATGAATGTCGATTACATTTACTGCCACTTAGGTTTCCGCTGTGAATGTGAGATGTGTCCTTGTTACCCATGGGTTCGGGTTGAATTTATTATTAAATATGTTTTATTATATGATAAGATAAGCTGGTCATTACACTGCATCTTTCAAATGAGTTGTTCTAATTCTCTCCCGTAAAGTAGGTTGAACCACCATACTAGAAATGAACGCCTGATGATTCCCTTCTACTAATTCTATACCCAACCTCTCCAGGTCCATCATGATCTGGTGCGAAGCCATAACTACTAAGGTTGATGTACCGGCAGATTTCCGACTCAAAGCATCGGCTACCACGTTCGCCTTTCTTGGGTGATAGCTAATGGTATAGTCGTAATCCTTTATCAACTTGAGCCATCTGCGTTGTCTCATATTCAACTCCTTCTGGGTGAAGAAGTACTTGAGACTCTTATGGTCAGTAAAAAACTCGCACCTTACACTATAAAGGTAGTGCCGCCAGATCTTTAATGCAAACACAACTGCTGCCGGCTCCAAGTCATGCTTAGGATAGTTTTTTTCGTACTCTTTCAACTAGCAAGATGCATATGCAATGACTTTCCCCTGCTATATAAGAACACAACCAAGTCCCTTATGCGATGCGTCGCTGTAGATTACAAATCCACCCTCACCTGATGGAAGGGTCAACACTAGGGCAGTGACTAAACGCTGCTTCAACCCCTAGAAGCTCTACTCACATTCATCAGTCCAGTCAAACTTCACATTCTTTCTCGTGAGTCGTGTCAAAGACCCTAATAATCTGGATAATTCCTCGACAAATTGGCAGTAGTATCCGGAAAGACCTAGAAAACTTCTGACTTCCTGCACATTCTTCGGCCTTACCCAATCAACTACAACCTCTACTTTGCTCGGATCCACTGAAATCCCTTCCTTGGATACCACATGACCCATAAATGCAACCTGCTCTAGCCAAACTTCACATTTCTTAAGTTTATAAAATAACTTTTTTTCCTTGAGCACCTGAAGTACTAGTCTCAGATGAACTTCATGCTCCTCAGGGCTCCTCAAATAGACCAAAATATCATCTATGAACACAATAACTTAACTAGTCTAAGTACTCATGGAATACCCTATTCATCAGATCCATGAATACCGCTAGAGCATTCGTCAACCCGAACGACATAACCAAGAACTTGTAATGGTCGTACTGAGTTTGAAAAGCAGTCTTCGCTACATCATCTGATCTAACTTTCACTTGATGATATCCAGATCGCAGATCGATTTTAGAGAAAATTTGCGTACCCTGAAGCTAATCAAACAGGTCATCAATTCGGGGTAATGGATACTTGTTCTTCACCATTACTTTATTAATCTCCTGGTAGTCAATGCACATCCTCATCGATCCGTCTTTTTTGTTCACAAACAACACCAGTGCACCCCAGGGCGATACACTCAGTCTAATAAACCCCCTGTATAAAAGCTCCTATAGTTGCTCTTTTAACTCCTTTAATTCAGCTGGAGCCATTTTGTATGGGGTTTTGGAGATTGGTGTTGTCCTAGGGATCAGATCAATTGCAAACTCCACCTCACGATTAGGAGGCAACCCCGGTAAATCCCCTGAAAAAACATCAGAGAACTCCCTTATCACTAGGATATCTTCCAACTTGAGCTCCTATTTCGGCGCTTCCTTCACCATTGCAAGGTAACCCTGGCATCCCCCGAAAAGTAACCTCTTTGCCTGGATAGCAGAAAGGATCCATTGTGTCAAATGCACACACGACCCAACAAATACAAACTCCAGCTCCCTACGAGGTCTGAATACCACCTCCTTCCTATGACAGTCAATGCTCAGGTAGCTAGATGCTAGCCAATCCATGCCTAGAATAATTTCAAAACCATGCATATCAAGGACTATCAAACTAGTAGGCAACACTCTCCCCTGAATCTCTACTAGCTAATCCCTGATCACCTTGCTACAACATTGGCCTTGTCAGTGTGCCCACTACTAATTCAGTCTCTAACAGTTGAGCTTCTAACCCACATAATTTAACAAATCCCCAAGACACAAACAAATGGGTTGCACCTGAATCAAATAATACAATGGCACTATCTGACAATATGCAAATAGGATATAACCCGACTTAGACATTTCACTTTCAATATAATTATTGCAAATATGGAATAATGGAATTGATATAATATACAGATTCTAATTTAATAATTCATATTCCAATTCTATCACAAAACCATTAAGGTAAAAATCTCCATCCTAACATTAACTTCACACACATACCCACTCATCCTAACATTCTAACCTAAATTTTATGAGTTCCAATCCATCAACCTAGAAATAAAACTATCGATGGATTTACCATGATTTTCTGAAATTCGCGACTGATTTAGAAAATCACAGAAGTCCGTCAAAAGATTTCCGCCTCCAAGCTTCCAGACCAAAACCCCTCTTAACCTACCCACTCCTATCCCTATCTTATCTCAACCTATACTCTAGTAATTATCAATCCTAAAAGTCTGCAGAACCTAGAAAACCTAGGCTCTAATACCACCTGTAACGACCTCAACCCGCCACATGGGCCCGGGGTGTTATTTTAGTGACGTCTGTGTACCTGATACCTTGTTCATCAAATATAAAACACATATACGCAGCGAAAAATACAAAATCCTAAATTTATATTACCAGAGTTCTAACTATCTTTATACACCAATATATTCATTTTCACATAATTATAACCCATAAAACTATACAAAAATAAAATCTATGTCCATACACACTACCTACATAAATTTACACTACTAGCCCGACTCCTCTAGCCTACTAGACCCGATCTCTAGGATTTTTTAAAAAGATAGTTTGTAAAGTAGGGGTGAGGCACAGCTCATTAAGGGAAAAACTAAGTTAATGTCAATGTGTGGCCAGCATGCATTTAGTGTACAGAAAATAACTAGTTCACTAAGTAGATAAACACATTTATGAAATCACTTTTATTTTACACTCACACACACAATTAGCCAAGGATAGGGAAGATTACCCACCCATACAAGTAGTTTCCCCCTGCTTTAATACCATTACTGCTATTAGGGCACTCACCTTTCTCAGTAAGCCCTCGAAGTTATCTTATTAATTATTCGTATTCACATAAATTAATAGATATGCATATAAGACACTCCCTGTGACAAACACGTCATTTACTTCCCCTATGGCACGGGTTGTGCGGCCCAAAGGCTAGACTAAGCTTGGGTGATCAGCCCAAACAAAGTTAAAAAAATAACATCCTCTACAAACACATCTACAGGCATCCACAGTAAAGCTGCAAGTCCAACGCCCTTACGTCAACCTCATGTAGGCAGTCGGCTGGAACCCCTACACTTCTATTTAGAACAGTGTGAGTGCACATGGTCTAACTAGCAACGATATCGTGCTCATAATACACTGATCCAAGGGTTCCTAAAGCATATCATGCAATTTAGATAATAGAAATCACCATTTAAAATATCTATTCACATATATTTCTTGTTATTCCAAAAACCTGGCCCCTGGCCACAAATACAATTTGGCATATAGCTGTCAATTAAAACTTGGTTCTCGGCCCTCAAATAATAATCCTGGCCCTTGACCAATCAAACAATACCCGATCATTGACCGTTATTTCAAACTCTCGCATTTCATAAACAGTTCCAGTATTTTTGCAAGCATTTCTAGTATTTCTCAAATAATTTAGTATTTCACAAACAATTCAGCATTTCAAAATCTCAAATCCAGATATACAATAATCCATACTAATTAAATCATCTGCCACACGATTTTCCATATTTTAACATAATCATATAAACAAACAAGCTAACCGCCGTTCATTTTATTCAAAAATATCATACCAAATATCTTCATTTTGTTAAATCCATTACGAACGGTTGGTTTTCAAAATAACATTTAATTTATTAATAAATAATTAAATATATAACAATTTAATAAATTCATGTTTAATAAAATCCTGATTTAACTTAATCTCCCTTACTTGATTCCTAAAAAGCCGGATAAAACCCCGACCTACGCCCCATGGCGTTCAAAACCCCTGAACCCTGAAATTCAAATTTAACCACTTTATTTATCACAATCCTTAGAGTAACTTTCCCTAAAATCCCCCTAGGTTGTGAACACCCTAGATAGCCTATAAAAGCCTAAATTATTAAACTTACCCCGATTTAGGATTGGTGCCCCAGAGCTCCAATTCGAAAACCCGCTTCGGTTAAATTGTAGAAAATCTCCCCATGAATCTCCTGGTAATTTTTGTTCATTAATTGAACTTAAGATTTAAGAAAAATCGAGGTAAGAGTGAAAATTAGCCTTACCCCAAGAGATATACATACGCCGCTCTTATGACAAATCTGCTCTAATAGGATTGTCAGTGGTGGTGATAGGAACCCAAAGGTATCTTCGGATTTCTGATTGACCGAATATTGGAGACGAGATTGAGGAGAGTGGGAGAGAGAAGAAAAAGGAGACGTGAGGGGGCGCCTCTCTATGTTCCGTGTGATTCCTAAAGGATCAAAGATCCTTCAGGAAAATTTACTATATATATATATTATATATCATTATAAGATTATATTATTATTATTATTATTATTATTATTATTATATTAATTATTTAATTAATTAACTTTGTTTTTTATTTAAATTTAAATTTAAATTAAATTTTTTTAATTTTTTTTTTCTTTTAGGATCATTAGAACAAGCTTGAGAATGATTCTCTTATTTTCCTGTTATTGTACATTGATGATATGTTGATAGTTGCAAAAGATTTAATTGAGGTGAATCAGTTAAAGAACCTATTGTATAAGGAATTTGACATAAAGGATCTTGGTTCGGTCAAGAAAATACTTGAGATGGAGATTCACCGTGACAACTATCTCAGGGGCGGTTATGTACAGAAGGTGTTGGAGAGGTTTAGCATTACTGATGCAAGACCTGTGTGTACACCTTTAGTGAATCATTTTAAGTTGTCTACTAAAAGTTGCCCAAGTATGGATGAGGAAATTCGAGACATGTCAAAGGTCCTCTATGCTAGTGCTGTGGGGAGTTTAATGTATGTCATGGTATGTACGAGGCCAAATTTGGCTCATGCGGTGAGTGTGTAAGTAAGTTTCTCTCTAATCCAGGAATGCAGCATTGGGAAGTCGTCAAATGGATACTTAGATACTTACAGGGTACATCAGGATATGACATCATGTTCGGCAAGCAACAGGCCAACATGATTGTCCTTCAGTTATGAGGTTTGTTGATGCTAATTATGCTGGAGATATGGATGACAGAAGGTCTATAATAGGATATGTATTTTGTAATAACCCCAAAAAGGGATATAGAATATTAGTGGAGTGATTCCCAAAATAATAATAATAATAATAATAATAATAATTAATTACATCTAAATAAATAATAATAATAATAAAATAAATGATAAAATAAAAAAAAAATTAATTAATTATTAATTAAATAATTATTATCATTAATTAAATAATAATAATATAATATACATTAGATATATATGTATGTATATATATATAATTAAAAAAAAAAAACAAAGCTTCATGAAGCTTTTAAGCTTCAGGAAGCAATTTAGAGAGATCCAGAGAGTCCTGTGCAGTCCCCTTTGAACTTCTCTCTCTCCTCGATTTCATGGCAAATTTTCATCCGATTGAAAATCGGAAGATACTGCTGGACTCCATTCTCCGTTGCCGTCATTTCTACCGGAGCGGATCGGTGGTAGGAGCGGCGTAGACGTATCTCCTGGGGTAAGCCAATTTCCCCTTTTTCTTTAATTTCTTGCAAATTATAAGCCTGATTGACGAACGAACACTACCACGAGAATTTAGGGATGATTCTCTACAAGTCTAGCGGGACGAAATTCTTGTGGGGTCGTTGTGGGCAAAACCCCAAATTTCGGGTATGAGGTTATTAAGGGGCTTATTATTAATTAATTATTATTAATTTAGAAATGCTAAAATATTAAGCATCTGGAGTTGAAGTAGGATTTTTGAAATTTAGGGTCTGGGTGAGTGTCGCGGGCGTAATTTTGGGACCCGCAAGCAAAATTCAAAAAATTAAGTGGGGCTGTTAAATGTTAGTTTAAATATTAATTTGAGGTATATGGAGCCTAGGGAAGGTTAGATGAGTATTATTTTGGAGAAATAGATTAATTAATCTAGAAAAAATGTGAATTTTAGGATTTGAATTTCGGGCACCAAGGGCGTAGAATTTGGGTGTTAACGAGTCTCTCAATAAGCCAGGTAAGGGGAATAAACTATAACAGTATTTTTAGAATTACTGTTTAAATTAATATGTGAAAATATGCTTATGGTATTTTGTCTGGAAATTATTACGATATAATATCAGATAAATTGTGTGGCAATTGAGTAATTTTAAAGTGTGATATTTTGGAGTGTAAAATATAACGATGTGTAATTTCTGAGAAAATATTGAAATGAGAATTATTGATGTGATTAGTGAGAAATAATGAATTATGGTATTTATATCGGAGTGGAAATGTTTTGCTTGAAAAATGAGATTTTGTGAATTACAGATATTGGAAAATAATGAAATGTGGTATTTATTTGTGAGTGGAAATTATGTGCACGACAAATGAGTTTGTACAAATTATTGATATGAGTATTTTGGGAAAATGTGAAAATACGTGAAATATGATATATATTATTACGAGATGATGAAATGTGCACAGAAAAGGATGAGAATATTTATGTTGAACTGAATTGTGATATACTGGAATATGATTGATGGAATGCCAGTACCGCATAATGATTGTGGGTATGTGGTAGTGAACCCTGATGGATGGTCATGATATTGAGCACGGTACCATTGCTAGTGGTGTTAGTGCAACCACACGGACTCTTAGAGCATGTGGCGTGACAGTCTACTATGCCATTTTGTAGGGTTGTTGGGCCCCCTAAGTCCGGATCAGGGTTATAGGCTGGCCAGTCGTACTACAGATGCGATATGTGATATGATACTTTGATCTAACCGGGTCGGCCAACCGCGGTTAGATCTAGCCTTCGGGCCGCACAACCTTAACCATGGGGGGAAACATGGCGTGAATAGAAAGATCCTCAGGGTGGCCATGAGTTACAGACGCGATGTTGGTATTTGATACCGAGGATACTCATGAGCCGAAAAGTAAAATGGAAACGAAAAGTGAAAGAATGATAAAATTGGCTAAAATGAGAAATGAAAGAAAGAATGGAAATTGAGAAATAAAGAATGATCAAATTGAGAAATGGAACCGTGTGAGTTAATAATATAAATAATTGAGGCGAAGTGAAACTCTTCGCCTGAGGGCTTACTGAGTAAGGTGAGTGCCCTGATAGGTATCAGATGTGGTCGTATATGGCTGCATAACGTGTGAGGGCAGAGGGAAGCTACCTGTATTGGCGGGTAATCTTCCCTATTCTCAGGAACTTCACGGATAATTATGTGTTGGAAATCATTGAATTTGAGGAATGATTTTAAAGCTTATAAAAGCTTGTCTTGTATATCTATATGATTATGAGAGTGTGTATATCAGTGTATTTTTTCAGTTACAACGATGGTTTGAAAAGTAAAGTGTATTATAACTGAACTCATATGGCCACACACTGTAAATAATTTATTCCTTCTTATTGAGACGTGTCTCACCCAAATTATCTAAATTTTTCAGGGAATAGGGATAGACCAGGTGATAGAGCTCCATAATAGTAGGGAACTAGAACCTTGATATACATGGTGAGTTTGGACTAGGGGGGTGTGATTCCCTAGGGTTGTATCGTTTTTGGGTATGAGATAGTATTGTGTAAATATGTATGTTAGTACTCTGGATATTGTATTCTGGATGATAAGATTATACTGTCTTCCCCTGTTAGGTTTTATAAATAAAATGACTTTTTACCCGGTACCTAATGCGGGTCGGGTCGTAGGATGGTAATGGGGTTGTTGATGTAGCCGATTTATGAATGTTAGTGAGGACAAGTGAGTATTTATTTATTATTTATGGATGTTATGGATGACGTGTGATTATTTATTTATTATTGAGAAAAAAAATTGGTACAAAAATTGGGGCGTCACAGTTTGGTATCAGAGCCTAGGTAGTTAGGTTTTGTAGACTTCAGTAAACAGCGGCATACAATATCAAAGTATAAGAGTAGATTTTGAGGAAAATAGGTGATGAGTAGATTGAAATGTGAGTTAGTAATTGTTAAATGATGAGGTGAGAATTTAGGATTCTATCTTGCGGCCTAGAGACAGGAGTACCGGGGTTGTTTCTATGTTTTTCCTGGGGTGACGATTTCAGGAAAACCATGGATACTACCACTGCGTCTTGTTTCTAAGTGGTAGGACTGAATCTTAAATGGGGATTTAGGATGTGGATAGAGGAATAATTTATGAGTTATTGTAGTGTATGAGTTGTGTGATAGTGATTGTATGCTGAGATTAGTTGTTTCCTTTGCAGGATGGATCCAGAAAACTGCAACACGAATACGGGAAGTGATGGAGTAGGACCTTCCAATATGGGTGGTGTAGACCCTAACGCGGTATTGCATAGCGTCACTCAGTAGGTGATGGTTGAGATGGCAAGGAGCTCGGGGGAGCGGAGCTGCACGATCGAGCAGTTCACGCGTATACAACCCCACCTTTTGCTGGAGGAGCGGACCCATTGGTAGAAGAGAACTAGATTCAGGACATAGAGGACATACTGGCAGTCCTCTCATGTATATATGAGCAGAAAGTATTATTTGCTACCTTTAAATTGACTGGAGAGGCAAAGCGCTGGTGGAGGTCAGTGAGAGTACTGGAGGAGCAGAGGCCGGATCCTATAGTGATGACATGGAGTCGTTTTAGGGAGATTTTCTTTAAGCGGTACTTTCCCGCTATGGTTAGGAGTGCGAAGGCGTCAGAGTTTTTGTATCTGACACAGGGGTCTACGACGGTGCAATAGTATATAGCGAGGTTTGTTGAGCTGTCTCGGTTCGCCCCGTATATGGTGCTAGATGAGGAGAGGAAGGCAAGGAAGTTTGAGGAGGGCCTGAGACAGAACCTGTATAAGCAGGTGGTAGGTTTTTGAGCTCAGACCTTCTCGGAGATAGTGGACAGGGCTGTGGTGATTGAAACCAGCATACAGTGAGGCGCAGCAGCCTAGAGCCAGAGGAAGAGGCCCACGCCTTCTGATTTTCAGGCAGGGCCCAGTCGAGGGCCATGGAGGAGATATGATAGTAGAGGGAGACGACGACAGGGAGGAGGAGATCAAGTAGTACAGGGCAGATAGATTGTAAGAACCCGAACTGTGATAAATGGGTTTAAATAAATAAAAGAGGGGCAAATTGGGAATTTGACAGATTTCGTGGATGAAGCCAGATTTCGTCGACGAAGCCTTTGTTCTTCTCATCGAAGAAATTCAGAGACTCATCAACGAGGAGAAGCCGAGGAGTCTCGGAAAAACCAGTGATCTTAGATTCATCGACGAGGCCACCGATTCATCGATGAAGTCAGTGAAAGATTCATCGACGAAGGCACCATTTTGTCGACGAGTTCGCCCGGGTCAAGGGCCTCTAAATAGAATATTCTTTACTTCCTCACTAAGAAAACTTCAAATATATCTCTCTCTCTAAACCTCTCCCTACTCTCTTTCTCTCTCTAGAATTCTTCGTCGATCGTTGCTGGAATCGAAAATTTGAGGTTACCGCGAGGATCGTGGAAGGATTCTCTACAACTTATACGGGTCGGAATCTCGTTTTGGAGATTTTCGGGTTTTGGCGAAAAATCGAGGTAAGACTCGGTTTTCAATTCTGATCCGATGGTTTTGCAGGTAACTGTCTTGTGAGTATATTCTGTACTGTGATTTGTAGGTTTTGGAATTCGATTCGCTGTTTAGGGACCTTGGAGTTCGGGATTTGTGATTCGGGGAAAAGGTAAGGGGAACTATGTTTATATTGGTTATTTTTGAAATCAGACTCGATGTAACTGTGGTCCATGGTCCTGTGTGTGTTTTGGCTACTCATTTAGGGGGATCTAATAGGGAAAACTATGAGTTTTTCTTATTACAGTTTTGGGAAAAGGGGGCAATGGTCTACATCCCCAGGTTTTGTTGAAAATCGTGGGTATATGTTGATTTATACTGTGATATTGTGATGACCGTGCCTTGACTTGTTTAAACTTTATTTCTTTCGAAAACCATGATTTAGATTACCAAATAGGTGTGATTTGGTTGGTTATATGAGCATGCATGCGTGTGTAATATGTTGAAATGCTAGTAGGAACACGGTTCCGAAATTGTTCCAGGTATTGAGAGTGTTCGGCTCTATATCTGAGGGCATGTATTTTACCGCCTACCATGTGGGCAAGAGTGTCTGGCTCTATATCTGAGGGCGTGAGCCTATTCCAACAGATTAGGGCGAAGGGTGTGGATCCACCAGTTATGCGTTGGTATGATGCCATGGGAGTCGGGGACTAGCCATGTGCCGGTGGCGCCGTGTTCGCGGGTTGGCTACGGGCCAACGCCATATGTCGCAGGCTAACTTCAGGCCAAAGGGTGTGACGACATCGGGATTTCTGATCATGTGTATGTGTATGGGTGCGTGTATGCACTGTGAAAATTAGTACTGGAATGCTTTTAACTATGTGTATGTTGCATCATGATAACACTCAAATGCCACACACCGATATAACATGTGTTCTTCCTTACTGAGAGGTGTCTCACCCCTACTGTACATACATTTTTACAGGTCCTTCGAGTAACCGGAACTAGTGTTCTGGTGTAGGGAGTGTAGTGTCTGGTGTACTGCGATTAGCACTTGGGTAAGTGCTAGGACTATATTTTGGTGGGTTGCCATTTTGAGATGTATTTGGGCACCTGTTTGTACATTTTGATAGAGCCGTGTTCTACTCTTGTATAGACTCTGGTATGGTACTGCATATGTATATATAGAATGACCTTTTTCCGCTACGTATATGATTGTATTGGATGTGTTTAGGGTGCCTGGGAACCCCACGGGGTCGGACCCTCATCCTTTGTACTGTATCTTTAGATGATTTGTATGATACAGGAACAGGTTAGGTTACATTTTCACCCCTAGGTCTCATTTTTGGGTTCGGGGTGTGACAGCTTGGTATTAGAGCTAACCAGGTTACCAGATCTTGTAGACTTGGTTAGGCTTAGTTGTGAGTACATACCAAAGTATATAATGTTGGATATGGGTAGAGTTGGTTGAGGGTTGTTCGGTTGGTAAACCGAGATTTTTCTACGATATTCCATGTTTTTCCTAGGATGACGATTCCAGTAAAAGCAAGGCATATTGTCGATGACTTTCGTGTCGGTGTGATAGGATAGACCTAGACCTGGCAGGGAGTAGTTAAAACGATTAGTGTAGATCATGGTGTTAATTGTATATGTTGTAGGGATACTGATAGATTCCTATTGTGTTACAGAATGGAGCCCAAGGATAATAACTTGGGAAGTGGCTCCGAGGAGACTGCGAGTGATGAGTCTTCTTCTGTACCTCGAGGTTTGACGAGGCAGGTATTACGGGAGATCAGGCGGAGTGTAAGGAGACGCGAGCGCTCTCCTACTGCTGCGGGGTGCACCATTGAGAGGTTCACACGCATGCATCCTCTGACGTTCTCTGGAGGACCTGACCCGACGACAGCAGAGGACTGGGTGGAGAAGACTGAGAGGATCTTGGAGGTCCTGCACTGCACGGATAGGCAGTGAGTTCTTTATGCCTTCTTCCAACTGTCTGAGGAGACTGGTCGATGGTGGACTGCGGTGAATCTGCTGGAGAAGCAGAGGGGTGGTCTTGAGGAGATGACATGGAGCCGTTTCAAGGAGGTGTTCTTTGACAGATACTTTTCGGCTTCTGTACGTGATGCGAAGGCATATGAGTTTTCTACGCTGACTCAGGGGAGTTTGACGGTGCAGGGGTATGTGGCTCGGTACATAGAGCTGTCCTGCTTTGCACCATGTATGATCTCGAGTGAGTATGAGAAGACTCGAAGGTTCGAGAAGGGTTTGAGGAAGGATATCTGCAGACTGGTGGGTATGCTTCAGATCCGTGAGTTCTCGATGTTGGTGGATAAAGCCACAGTGATTGAGACAAGTATCCGAGAGGATGAGGTGGACTAGGAATCGAGGAAGAGGACAGTACCTTCTGGTCTGCAGATAGGATCTCGTCGACGAATTCTGCTCAATTTACCAATTTACCCTTCTTTTACATAATTGGTCCATATATCACGGTTCGGGTTCTTACACACTGGGCTACAATCTCTGGTTTTGTTGGAAAACCTTTGGTATATTGTGTTATGCACTGTGTTAGGGATGGCCATGCCTTGACTTTATTTGTAACGTCCCTTAATTTCTTAACATAAAATATCACATAATAAATAAAATGGTCAACCCGAACCCGTGGGTAGCGAGGACACCTGTCAAACACAGCGGAAAACCTAGCAGCAGTAAACATAAAATCTCAAACATCCAATCATAAAACATAATATCAGAGCATTCTATACATCCTCACATACATCAAAATATCTCTAGGGTCAACCACAAAATAATTCTGACCCTATTACAAAATCTTACCCTTCTCACAGGGTAACCTCATTAGCTCAACGGTGGCCTTGACCCGCCAGTCTCTCAGGGGCTCCTGAAAAATTAATTAAGTTTGGGGGTGAGACACTTCTCAGTAAGGGAAAATAAACTAAATACAGCTGTGTGGCAACATGAATATTTAATGCATTTGTACGTATACGGTACATTTCATAATTCTATAAACATAATCATATCGTACTGGGTAAACATATATTTTCACATCTATTAATAAATCATATCATACATAAAATCATCTGTTATAACTGTAGTACTAAAAACAAACCCAGGATGACTAACTAGCTAGTGTCATGTATTACCCCCCATGACGGGTTGTGTAGCCCGAAGGCGGGACCCGACAATGGCTGGCCAACCACTGCCGAATCAAATATGTCTGTAAGTACGATGAGCCCGCCACACCCTGGTCCGGACTGCCAGGTGGATGTCCACACTCTACTGAAAGCCACATCGACTATCCATCTCCCATCCCCTCGTGGGACAGTAGCACTAATAAGGCCTCGTGCCAAAATGAACCCATAGCTACGGTACCGAGCTCCTGGTCTGAACTAAACTAACATCCTGGTTGTGAAAACATATAATACATGATCATACGTAACATCATTACGGCCTCGTGCCGAAAACATAGATACGGCCTCACGCTGAAATCATACATATGGCCTCGCGCCAAAATCATAGTAAATATGGCCTCGCGCCAATAATATAAATACGGTCTCGTGCCGATAGCATAAATACGGCCTCGTGCTGATAACATAAATACATGGCCTCGCGCCAATAACATAAATACGGCCTCGTGCCGATAACATAAATATATGGCCTCGCGCCAAAAACATAAATATGGTCTTGTGCCGATAACATAAATATATGGCCTCCCAAAATTGTTTCAGGTATATATATACTGAAAATACATCATTTATCACATAATCGTCAAAACCCTTACAACATAACTCATATTTTCATAATACCTGAAATCATGCTTTGTTCGTAAAATCTTTCACATCATAATACATTTCACATAAAATAATATCCATGCCACACATATGCTGTTAAAAGTCATACTTCATATTCTAAAATCGTGAATTACTTACATCTCATACATACATATACATTTTAATTATCATAGTAGTATTTTTCCCAATCGTACATTTCATTCGTAATACACAATATAACATATGTTTTTCTGAAAATAAATTTACTAAAATTACTGCTTTAGTTTATTTCCTTACCTGGCTATTCAGAAATTCCTTAGGACCCAAATCCTACGCCCTTAGCGCCCGAAATTCAACTCCTGAAATTTGCATTTTTCCCCAGATTAATTAATCTATTTCTCCAAAATAATACTCATCTAGCCTTCCTTAGGCTCCAAATACGTCAAATTAATATTTTAACTATTATTTAATATCCCTACTTAATTTTTTAAATTTTGCCTGCGGGTCCCAAAATTATACCCGCGGCACTCACCCGAGCCCTAAATTTCAGAAATTCTACTTCAGTCTCAGATACTTAATATTTTAGCATTTCTAAATTAATACTAATTAATTAAAAATAAGCCCCTTAATAATCGCCGCATCCCAAATTTGGGGTTTTGGTCCGACACCCCCATGAGAATTCCGTCCCACTAGACTTGTAGAGAATCATCCCTAGATTCTCGTGGTGGTGTCCGTTCGTCAATTGGACTTATATTTTGCAAGAAATTAAAGAAAAAGGGAAAAATGGCTTACCCCAGGGAATACGCCTACGCCGCTCCTACCACCGATCCGCTCCGGTAGAAATGACGGCAGCGGCGAATGGAGTCCAGTGGTATCTTCGGATTTTCGATCGGGCGAAAATCCATCACGAAATCGAGGAGAGAGGGAGAGAGAACGTGAGGAGAGAGAGAGAGATTGCAGGTTGCAAGAAAAGAAAAGAAAAGAAGAAGAAGAAGAAGAAGAAAGGTGGGGGGGGTGGTGGCTGCAGGAACAAATTTTTTTTTTAAAAAAATTTCATCCTGAAGCTTCAAAGAAGCTTCAGGATGTTAGATTTATAATAATAATAATAATAATAATAATAAATATATATTTTCATTAATATTAAAATAATATATTTTATTTAAAAAAATAAATTTTAATTATTATTATTTTTCTTTTTTTAAATATCCAATTAATTAATTAATTAATTAATTAATATATTTATTTTTTATTTTTTTTATTTTTTTATTTTTTTTTTGAAATCATTCTATTAATCTTTTATATCTTTTTTTTTTTTTTTTTGGGTTTTTACATTATTAAACTGTGTACGTTTGAAAAATCATGATTTATAGATTACCAAATGGGTGTGGTATGTTTGGTTATATGAGCATGCATTATTGTGTTTTAAAATGAAATGCAATAGGAACTGAGTTCCAAGTTGTTCCAAGTACTGAAAGAGTGTCCGGCTCTATATCCAAGGGCGTGTGTTTAGCGCCTGCCACGTTGGTAAGAGTGTCCGGCTCTATATCCGAGGGTGTGAGCCTTACCGACTGATCACCGAAGGGTGTGGATCCCCTAGTTTGTACCAGTACGATGCCATGGGAGGCTAGGGTTCGCCATGTGCCGGGTCTTACCGGCCGGCTTCGAGTTGAAGGGTGTGACGACACTGGGTTACTTGATCATGTGTGTGTGCGTATATGCACTGTTTTGAAACTGTATGTGGAAGTACTAGAAATTGTATTTAACTGTGTATGTTTTGCTATCATGATAACATTCAATTGCCACACACTGATATAACTTGTATCTGCCCTTACTGAGAGGTGTCTCACCCCTGCTATACGTATATATTTTTCAGGTTCATCGAGTAACCGAAACTAGCGTCCTGGTGTGGGAGCGTAGTGGTCGGTGTACTGCGAGAGGTATTTGGGTAAGTACTAAGACTGTATTGGGTGGTCTTTTGGTGGTTTTGGTTGACATCCGGGGTTATGTTGTGTTTTGCGGAGTTTGAATCCTTTGTGTAGATTCTGTTATGTTACCGTGTATATATAGAAAGACTTATTTTTCGTTGTGCATATGGTTGTATATGAATGTGTATAGGGCGCCTGGGAACTCCACGGGGTCGGACCCTCATTCATTGTACTGTATCTTCAGTGATTTGTATGATACAAGGACATGTTAGATTACTATTTCACCCCTGGATCCCATTTCCGGGTTCGGGGCGTGACAAGAAGTTCTGGATTGCGAGCAGTTTTTTGAATTTTGAATTTAAATGTTAGCGTGGTTGGGTAATTAGAGGGAAACCTCCGAAACATTGTTATATATATCATTCTAGGCATGTATTGATAGCGCATGATCATTTTGATTAGTGTATTGTGTACTTTGAGATTTTCATAGTGAAATTCGTGTGCCATTACTTTCATGGATGTTGGTTTTGGTGAATCACGTAAATCTTGTTATTGTTCTTGCTATTTATTATTTTCTGGTTGTATTTCATTTACTTGTTATATTTATTTCGCTATACTTCATATTTATTCCATTCATATCACAACATTTTTTAAAAAAATAAATATTTTATTAATCATTTTTTTATATAAGAAACATACTTCTGAATTTTTTACAAACGACTCCTTTTTTATTGTATTTATATATTTTATCTGTTGATTTATTGAACCAAAACAATTCATGCATTTTAGTTTTATTTTCTTTTGAACATCATGTTTATATATTTTAACATGACAAGTGATTTATTTATTTTCAAAAAATAAAAATTGTATATCAAAATTGCACAAAATAAACCAACATATGTATTAATCATTAATACTTTTAGCTTAAATTTAAATTTGCCTTACATTTAAAATTTTATTGTATATGAATAAAATTATATTGAAATTTGTCTCAATCCATTCAAATTTAAATTAAAGCTTCGAAATTCATGCTTTAAATACTACCTAAAAATATTAATAAAAAAAATAATTTATATGTGTATATATATAAATATTAAATTTCTTATAAATATCACTTGAAAAGGAAAATACAAAGTGTTTTGCCAAAAAAAAAAAGTTGTTAACATTTTTGTGCAGAAATTATGTTAAAAAATCTATTTTAATAAAATTGTAAATAAATAACTGACTTAATTCCTGAAAAATAAAATAAAAAAAAACATATAATATTTTATTCATTCTGAAATCTAAGTATTAAATGCGCAGCCTTGCTTTAGTGTTCACGCGCTTGAATAGTCGCATGGGATTCCCCCTCTATCGTTTCACACTATTCTAATTTCTGTCAGGGGACTTCTTCACCTGCGCATACACACTAAACCAACCGAAAGCAACAGAAACAAGAAAAGCCACAGCATTGAAAGCAGATCACAGATTCATTTCATTTAATTCTCCAATTCCACTCCCACCAATCTTCATCTCCATCTCAATCACCGTCATCTTCATCCACCTTCATCTTCACGCGTTCTTCCCTCCCTCCCATGGTGATCGCGACTCTCTGAGCTCACCCTACCATGGGTCGAAACTCGTCCCCTCCCGAGATCGCCCCGCCCGGCGACGACTCGGCTGATCTACCCCACCACTTCATCCGCGGCCGCTTCCCATTCAAGCGCAATCCGAACCCCAACGCTGCCCAAAACCCTAACCCTACCGCCGGCCGCCGGTCCGGGCGGACCGGTCGTTCTCATGCCCTTCGCTCCTCTCGCAAGGTCTTCAAGAGCGCATCGCTGTGCTACTTAATCGTGCTCTTCGCCTTCTTTGCGTTTGTGTTGGCGTCAGTGGTGCTGCAGAGCTCCATCACGTCCGTCTTCCGCGGGGGAGTTGAGAGAGGGTGGTTGCTTCGCAGGGGATTGAAGTTTGGGACTTCGTTGAAGTTTATGCCCACAAGGCGGTTTTTAAAGCGGAGCGGCCTTGATCAATTGAGGTCCGAGGGGAGGATCGCAGTTCGGGCGCCCAGGCTTGCTCTTGTAAGTGTTTCCAGATTGGCTTCTTTCTTGAATTCTTTAGTTAAATTTTTTTAGATTTAGGTTAATTTAACATTGTTCCTTTGCTATTTCATGTTTCTTGACCTCATTTATTTTATTAATGTGGATGTAATGAAATTGCGTATTTGAAGTGAATTGAATTTTTAGATGGCGTCCTTGTGCACTTGTGCTTGATAATGGACCTATTGATTTTAGTTTACGAATTTTACTACAAATTGAATTGCATTATTGTATATTGCGTCGTATCATTGATAAATACATTTGAGAACTGAATGAATGTCTAAAATTTTTATTTTAGATTGAGAACTGTTATAGCGTTGGAATGGACTGATTTTGATAGGTGGGCAACTGTTGTCTATTTGCCATTGTGAGAAACGTAAATTTTGAGTGAGTTTTAAAAGTTCAGGTGAATTGTGACCAAGAGGAAATAGAGCATATGTAAAGTTCAGATATATCTCATAACGTTAAAAATCAATTTGGGTACTTGGAATATATCTTTCTATAGAAACCCTAGCTGAGAAGTGTCTTCCCAAGCATTATCTTTCATTTCACAGCATGAAAACTTATATGCTGCTTTTCTGTTATGTATACTTCTCTTCTGGTTATTTTACTGGGCTTGGGTTCTCAGTGCTTTGTTGGTTTGTGTTTTTGCTTTACCTTTTGCATTCTTGTTGTACTCTATTTTTGTTTGTGTCTTCTTTAGGAGGATGACTTATCGTTCTTGTTAAAATCATAGCTTTTTTTTTTTTTTTAAATTTTTTCTCTCTGAATGTTTTTCCTTTTTATAAAAAATATCCCTTTTCTTATGGTGATTGTATCCTTTCAGATGAAACTGTAACATGATTTATTAAAGTAGAGGCCAAAGGATAGACATTATGCAGGGAAGGTTATACATATCAATATTTCAACTGTGAAATTAAAGCATCAGCTTCTAAAAGTACATACGATCACATAAAAACAACAAAACAAGGATGCACGTTTAAAAATGATTAAATCACCATATGTAACACAGCATTTAAAAAACACGTGAAAATTGGTCCCAATTTTTTTTTTCTTTCCAGTGTTCCATATTAGAATACCAGTCTTAAGATGATCATCAGGGCAGTGAAGATTGTAATAAATGTACCGCATTATTATTATTTTTTGCCTGCATTATTGCCTGTATTTGTTTCTATTGTTGAAATATTTTCTATAATCTTTTAAATTTTAGCATGTTTGTTGCATATCCAACATTTTGTGTCATCCTGAGGTATATTGAATCCAAAAATTGGGCTTTTTAGGAGCTTCTGAAGGGGAAGTTGACAAAATATTTGCTCAAGAAGGAATTGGTTGGTTTGAGGGATCAGATTCTAGAGTGGGAACAGTTCTCTAGCATAAATTAGCTGAGGAACTACAGAAGTAATGATAATTTCTCCCCCTCTGCTTCACTAAGATTGTGATGGAAATTTAATTCAAGATAATGCCATAAAAAGAATTGATAATTGCACTGGGTATGGCACTGAGTGTTTGGTTGTTTGTTGAGAATGTAAAATTGAGGGTATGCCACAACAAGAGCAATGCGACCGACACTGACACACCAGTTCTTCTATGATGATATCCCCAAGATTTTGATGTAATGAGGAAACTGAGAAGCTGTGCTGCATGTTTCAAGTTCTTTATGGGGTGGATAATGCGCTTCACTCTTTTGGCTGGGTTTAGTCATATTTTTCTACATGTTTCTGATAGTTAAATTGAATAGTGGAATGTTAGAATGAATTGGCTTCCCAAGGAATCTCCATAGCAAACTTTACTTTGAATTAGCATTTCTTTCATTTTTTTTTTCCTCTCTCTCAAGAATCCTGATTAGTGATTGCCCATGCTGACAGATGCTTTACTTTTTGGACGGCACTTGGCTTCCCAGCCAATGAAGCGATGCTTCTTTTGTTCGCACATCAGCACATGCATGGCCACAGGAAATCATTTAAAGGCTCTTTTCTATAAATTCACACTCTTGACTAGGACTTTGAATCTACCAATGATAGTGTAACATGGATAGAAGTGGTTGACCAACTAAGAGATGTGATATTACCTCCATTTGCTTCATCAAGTTTATAAGATCTCCAATTTTAATGTTTGTAGTGCTTTCACTTGCTTTTGTGTATTTCATTGTGAAGTGATTTGATAGTGTTTATAGGAGGCAAAACGTTAATGGATCAAATGAATAATTTGATCCCCATTTATGAGGATTGTAGGATTTAGCTATGTCATAGCTTCATTTAATAATATATGCTCCACAAGAAAACATATTTTCTTGTATATATTTGTATAGTGTTAAATTTAGTGATGCATGTTTTCTTTGAATTTCAGATCTTAGGAAACATGAAGAAAGATCCACAATCATTGATGTTGTTTACTGTGATGAAGAGCTTACAAGGACTGGGCTATACACACATGGTGATTTTCTTCAACATTTTATTATTTCATTATCTTTCATCTGTCTTTTTCAACTGTACTGGAAAATACATAGGAGTTTTTGGGTTTATTATTATTTGACAAACTGTCATTTCCTTATGACGGCTTTCGATTGAGCATGGGAACAAGTCCACCCACTCCTCTTTCATTTCCTTCTAGAGTGAATCGAGCTGCCATAGGGCTCGATTTAAGTCTAGGAAGAAGAAGGACGTGCGGTATTTTGGCAAAAGAGGGCATATAAAATTCAAGTGTCCGAAAAGGAGGAAGGGAGGTGCCGAAAACAAAGAAGGTTCATCAATGGCGGTGAATGTAGTTGAAGGAGACTTTGAGAGCATTGACGGTGATATGCTTTCGGTTTTATCGAGGTCGGATGAGTTCGCAGATTCTTGGATTTTGGACTCTGCATGTTTGTATCATATGATGCTAAATAAGGACTCGTTTACTACGTACAGACTGGTTAGTTCTGTTTCCGTTTTGATGGGGAACGATGCTGCGTGCAAAATGATCAGGATGAGGAATATCAAAATCAGGATATACGACGGTAGTGCGGACGTTGTGTGATGTGAGACACATACCAGAGTTGAGGAAGAATTTTGTTTCATTAGGTACCTTGGATTGTAACGGATTCAGTTACAAATCCGAAGGTGGGGTAATGAAGGTGAGCAAGGGAGTTCTAACTGTGATAAAGGGGAAGAGAGTGCCGGGTAATATTTACACACTGTTGGGTACCACGGTTGTAGGTGGAGCTGTAGTTGTAGAGTCTGTGTTTGACAGTACTTTTTTGTGGCATGTGTGTCTAGGGCATATAGGAGAGCGTGGGATGTAGGAACTTCACAAGAGAAATCTTCTAATGGGGGTAAAATCATGCAAGCTGGAGTTCTGCAAGTACTGTGTGCTTGGGAAGTAGAACCGGGTTTAGTTCATGACAACCACGCACAAGACAGAGGGAGTACTGTACTACATTCATTCTAACGTTTGGGGACCGGTGAGAGTGGCATCACGAGGGGGACATGTGTATTTCGTGAGTTTTATCGACGGCTACTCACGAAAGTTTTGGGTTTACTTCATGCGTCATAATTCGGAAACGTTTGCAAGGTTCAAAGTGTGGAAAGATGAAGTGGAGAACCAGACTGGGAGAAAGATCAAATTCCTCAGGACAGACAATGGGACCGAGTATACAAATTCGGAATTTAGAGAGTTCTACGAGTAGCAAGGCATAAGAAGGCATTTTACAGTGCACCGAACACCGCAGCAAAATGGTGTGGTGGAGAGGATGTATCGGACCCTGGCTGAAAAGGCTCGGTGCCTCAGGTTGTAGTCTGGGCTCGCCATGAATTTTGGTTAATATGATGTTTTTCTTGATTAATCGATCGCCAAAGGAATCACTAGATGAGAGAGTTGCAGGAGAAACTTGGATTGGTTATGCGATAGACTTTGTAGGTCCAGTTATGCACGTTTCTAGTGAGGTGGGATCTAGGCTTGGTGTGATGTCTAGATGGTGCATCTTTCTGGTATATAAGAAAGATGGGTTCAAGCTGGGTGATCTAACGGTAAACAGGGTGTCGATTGGTGGAGGCATGATTTTAGGCGTTAAAACCATGGGACAGCGTACTGAGGAAGATGAAATAGAGAAACAGATGTTAGAAAATCACAGCAGCAATGAGCGTGCGATTCAGGTGGAGTTAGAGACTTAGGGCAAACATGTAGGGAGTCCTAGCCTGAGAAATCAGACAACGGTGCAGGTGGGATCAAAAACTCAGGGTGGAGATGACATAGGGAGTTCTAGTTCGAATGACCAGTAGCCACGTTGGAGCATAACTGTAGACAGTCCCCAGACGCGTTGTCAGGCCACCCGCAAGATACAGTTTTGACGATCTGGTGTCTTATGCGCTTATCACTAGCAGCGGGGATCATGCAACATTATTAGGAACCGATGCATAGCCAGGAAAAGGGTAGTTGGACAGGCGCCATGGTGGAGGAGATAGAGTCGTTGCATAAGAGTTAGACGTGGGACTTGATGGGGCTTCCATCTGGGAAGCGGGCAATTGGATGCAAGTGGGTATATAGGAAAAATGAAGCAATTTTAGAAAAGGAAAGAAAGAAGTACAAGGCTCGCTTGGTAGCGAAGGGGTACTCACAAAGGAAGGGAGTAAATTATGATGAAATCTTCTCCCCTATGGTCTGACACACTTCCATCAGGGTAGTGTTGGGGCTGATGGCGCAACATGATCTGCATCTAGAGCAGATGGACGTAAAGACAGTGTTCCCTCATGGTGATCTGGAGGAGTTGATTTACATGACATAGTTAGAAGGGTCCAACCTGGACAGGGGCATTTAGTCTGCAAACGGAACAAGTCACTGTACGGGTTAAAGCAATCTCCAAGGCAGTGGTATAAAAGGTTGGACGCCTATATGACCCAGATCGGCTACAGGAGATGTGAGTACGATTGTTGCGTCTATGTGAGGAAACTTGTGGACGGATCTCTTATTTTTCTGCTGCTATACATAGATGATATGCTGATTGCTGCTAAAGACAAGACTGAGGTAAATCGGCTGAAGACTTTGTTGGGAAAGGAATTCAACATGAAAGATTTGGGTGTAGCCAAGAGAATACTTGGCATGTAGATTTGTAGGGACCTAGCTGCAGGGAGACTATGGTTATCTCAGGGCGGCTATGTGGAGAAGGTGTTGGAGAGGTTTAGCATGGCCATTGCTAAGCCGGTAAGCACACCTTTGGCGAGTCATTTTAGGTTGTCTACTGCCCAATGCCCAAGTACGGACGATGAAGTTCGAGATATGTTGAGAGTCCCCTATGCTAGCGCAGCGGGGTGTCTGATGTATGCCATGGTGTGTACGAGACCGGACCTGGCAAATGATGTCAGTGTGGTGAGCAAGTTCTTCTCGAATCCGGGTTGACAACATTGGTATGCTGTGAAGTGGATTTTCAGGTACTTGAGGGGTACGACTGGGTATGGCATAGAGTTCAGAGCACAACAGAGTGATCTGACAGTGGTGGGGTACGAGGATACTGACTACGCCGGAGATCTGGATGACAGGAGGTCTACCACGGGGTATGTATTTACCCTTGTGGGGAGGCCCATTTGTTGGAGGTTTATGGTACAATCGCTCATGGCGTTGTCTATTACCGAGTCGGAGTACATGACAGTGGCTAAGGCTGTCAAGGAAACATTGTGGCTTACGAGGTTGGTCAGAGAGCTAGGTGTCTAGCAAGGTGGAGTTTGGCTGCAGTGTGACAGTCAGGGTGCCATTTACTTGGCGAAGAATCAGGTGTACCATGTGAGGACGAAACACATTGATGTGCGGTATCACAGGGTTAGGGAATTGATTGCTTCAGAGGGAACTTTTTCTTGAGAAGGTTCATACATCTGATAATGTGGCTGATATGCTGACAAAGCCGGTCACAACGGACAAGTTCAAACATTGCTTGGACTTGATCAACGTCTCCAAGTGCTAGACGGGAGACGAACCCAATCTATAGGCCGAGGGTGGAGCAGTGGTTATGCTTTCAGATTTCTAAGGTGGTGAATATTTGTCAAGGTGGAGATGCAACTCATATTCAGATGCGGATCACATGTACCGGAGAAGGCTGCGTGAAGCAAGGGACAATTGCAAGAGAAGAGGTTTCAGGCAATACGCAGAAGGACTCTAGCTCAACAGAAAACTTCAAACCGTCGACGATTTTCATCGGTGCAGATTACGTGATTTGAATACGGGGGGCTTGTAGATTGGGCTTATCTGGGGGGTTTTACCTTCGGGGGATCACTATAGATGCAGTTTAGTTTTACTAGAATTATTCTATAAGCATTGAGTTCGTACTTAAACAATATTGTAACCCAAAGATGTAAGCTTTGACATTGTTCATAGTGAAAACTGAAGTGCTGCTCCCGTGGACGTATATTTTGTGTGCTCTAGTTGTGTTTTGCTTGTTCTTATTATTCTTTGATTGCTTCTTGAGTATATTTCATTATCGAGCGTTTGCATTATTGGTTGTTGGTTCATTTGTGATTGATTGTGAGCTTCTGCTGCATGTGTTCAAGTTGAACCGAATCTAATTCCTTATGACATAAGTGAGAAAGAGTAAATATGGACTGCATAGGAATCGGTGGGATGCCAATCGAAGTAGCAACGCTACTCATACCAGTCCTTGGGAGTTTGTTTCACAGGTAGCTTGTCTTTTAATCCAGTTTTCCCGTTTCAAAGCGTTGATTGGGGATAAAAGTTGTTTTTGGGATGAGATTTGGAGGGGGGAGTCTTTGTTGGAGCTGTTGGTGCTGCATTTGTTTAGACTTTCCTCAGTTTATGAGGCACCAATTTTAGCCTTTTATTTCAACAAGGGGGGCTCTCTTTCTTGGGATTTCCATTTTTTTAGGGGAGTTGATGAAAGAGAGGTTGATGAGTTAACTTGTTTGTTGGGTGTGTTGGATTCTTTCTTACCAAATTTTCGGGTGGACACAAGGCTTTGGATTGGGGATACCTCGGGATCTTTATCTTCGAAATCGTTTTTCTCTAATCATACTAAATCCACAAATCCGCGCCCTTTCCTTTTAAATAAAGTTGTTTGGAAAGCAAAGGTTCCATTTAAAGTTTGGGCTTTCATATGGATTCTCATTCTCAATATGATCAACACAAATGATGTGTTACAAGTAAAGAGGCCTTACAAAGCACTTAGTCCAGACATTTGTATGCTGTGCAGTGGATCAAATGAGACTTATAGTTGTATTCCTTCATTTTAAGGTGGCGAGATATATGTGGAACAATCTGTTTTCGTTTTTTTGGAGAGGACTGGGTATTTTTAACTTACTGAAGGTGGACTCTTGCGGTTTTGGGAAGAATAAAACAGGAAGGAATTTTTAGGTCTGTGCAGTTTTTACAGTGCTGTGGGCTGTAATTGCTATGGCTTGAATGGAATGCTAGAGTTTTCAGAGATAAGAAGACCTCTCTGTCTTTACTTTGGGAGAAAGTTTTTTTTTTTTGCCTCATTTTGGGCACATGTATTTTTTGGGTTTTTTTGAGGGTCTAATGCTGTCTGATGTCCAAAGAGATGGGAAGGCAGCTTTATTGTAATTGTGGCTTTGTCCATAAGTTTTCTGTTTTTACCGAGAGGATTTCGTATCCTCCATTTGTTGTAAATATTTCTTTCAGTAATAGATTCGTTTTTTTTAAAAAAAAAGTTATTATTATGATAACAATTATATTTTGGGGGTTGGTGAAGAGCAGTGGAAATTGCAATGTCAAAGGAGAAAAGTGAAGTTTTTTCTTTCTTCTTCTTCTTCTTCTTCTTCTTCTTTTTGAGAGGGATTTGATGTAGACAGCTTGGGGGTAGAGTTGGTACCTCAGTATTTAGTTGAAACCATGGCTTTAGAAACTTAAGTGCATTGATGAATTTAAAGAGCATTGCTGTGCTCGACAGGGCCCATCCCACCAACTCTCGTAGTCCGTTTGATTGCAAAGTGAATTATCTTTATCCAAGCACTTGAATTTTGTACTAGTCTATTCTCGAAATTGAGGGTGACTTTGGTTGGGGAGAAGTAGAGAGAAGAGAAGAGAAAAGAAATAGTTTCTCCATACTTATACTGTTTGGCTCATATAAAGAGGGAAGAAAATAAAAGTAGAGAGGAAAGAGGGGAGAAAAAGGCACGCTTTTTTTCCTTCACAAGATGGAGGGATTTGGAGAGAAAAGAAGAGAAACCAACTCACAACTTTGCAAAAAGACGGTCATGCCCCTTAACAAAATAAAAAATTCCTAAAATCACAAATATGATGTATGTTATTGTATTTTTTATATAGTTTGGTTTCAAAAAATATGGTCAAAGGAGATATTGTTATCATGGAGGTTTGTTCTGCATTTAATGGGATCTTGTGCAATTGCATTAATTTTTTTAAAAAAAATATTTTTTGATGTAAAATAAAAAAAAAAAAAACTTCAATTTTATAGACCATCATTACATTATTATCTTGCAGTTTTCTTACAAGGGTAACACATTCTTTTCTTTTCTCTGCCTTTAGTTGGAACCATAGAAAAAAAATTTTCTCCAGTTTGCTTCATTTTGAACCAAACTTACAAGAGAGAAACTAGTTTATTTTCTCTCTTCTTGCCAATTAGTTTCTTATCTCTTTTCTCCACTTCTCCCCAACCAAATGCACTCTATTAATATGGGGAATCTACTCATCATTTGTAAATTGGTGCTGCCTTACTCTAGCTGCCTTCCTTTCAAATCTTATGGCTTCTGTGGTGGGCATCTATTTGGTCGTCCTTGCTAATCTATTTATGTTATTCTTTAATTATTTGTGAAAAAGGAAGTTAATGTTTTAATGCGAAGTGGCTCAGGTAGTTTGGATTTTAAGTAGTTGTTCTCTCTGTCTGCCCAAAGTTTATGTACTCTTGAGAAGTTCATTTACTTATTTATTTACATTATTTTTTTAGGTAAATAATGGTTGTCTTCAGCTTATTGCTTTAGTTTGAGATGCAATGATCAATGAGTTTTATGTTTATGCAGCCTTATGCGAGAGCCTTTTTATTCTATACCTCTTATATGGATAATTCAAGAAAGTACCCTTGCAAATCGCCTTACTTTGTATGATAAAATGGGATGGGAACGTCTTGTTTCGTATTGGAGAAGTGCATTTAGCAGGGCTGATGTTATTGTGTTTCCAGATTTTTCTTTGCCGGTATGGCTGCCATCTCATTTATAGTGTTTCTGATTTGCCTTGCACTACATTCTTATGCTGTTTCTCAATTATTATTCCTTCCTGTATCAGATGTTATATAGTGTGCTTGACTCTGGAAACTTCTTTGTGATTCCTGGCTCACCAATAGATGTGTGGGCTGCAGAAAGCTTCAGTAGAACTCATTCAAAACATGAGTTGAGGGAGGAAAATGGATTCAGAAAAGAGGATGTGCTGGTTCTAGTTGTTGGAAGTTCTTTCTTCTACAATGAACTATCGTGGGATTATGCTGTGGCAATGCATGTCATAGGACCTTTGTTAATGAAATATACAAGGAGAAAAGATGCAGGAGAATCTTTCAGATTTGTCTTCTTATGTGGTAACTCCACATATGAATATAATGATGCATTACAGGTAGTCAACTAGTGATATGTGCTTTATGTTTGCTCTATATGTATTGCATTATTTGATTTGCATTTTCATTTCTTCCTGTAATTGGATTTATTAGATGGAAGCTTCATAAAAATGTGTATTAGTTGTAAACAGTTTGCATGGGATTAAGTCTTCGTTTACTAGAGTTTGTAGATGTGTTTTGAATAACTGAATAAGACGAGTATTAAAAAAGTAAGAGGTAAAGGCAATGCAAATTTTTCCTTACGAAGTAAAAAAAAGAAAAATAGAAATGCTAACTAAACTAAGTTATTGCATGAATTGATTGAGACATCTGAATGAATTAATATGATCTTCATTACAAATTAATATGAATCTTGGATCCCATGTTCTAGTTTTTAATTGTTGAGTTATTATGAGGTCTGTGTCTTGCTAGTGTAATGATCCTTTTTTGGCTTAAACTCAGCTGGTCCACTTTCTTTTTCAGTTTGTGACTTTGTGCCATTGAATTAAAACTAGGAAGCACCGCTACCAATATGAGACACAGATATGACACAATACTGACCCAGCGATACAAAAATTTTGAAAAAAATGAGGATACGACATGGCAAGGATATGTTGGTTAATATAAAGTATATAAATTTAGGCATGTTCTTCCTTTTAGATATGATAAATATTTGGAAATTTTGATTTTAAAAAGAAATGTAAGTACCTTTCATGCAAAAGTATCAATTATGCAATCAGCAATCTACAAACTACACTTGTACAATCATCAACTACATTCATACAATAGAATATTGGTCGAACCAAAAAGAGCAAATCAAGGGCATGGCTGATGGTGACCAATGGGCGATGCTCATCAAGAAATTAAAAAATAAAAAATAAAAATAAAAATAATGAAGAGTGGCAAAATGGCGTGACTTTACACGGGGAATTTTGGGGGCTGGGAGGTCCAATGGTGCTCTTCAAGGCTAGTGCAGTGGCACTAGGGCTCCAAAGTTCAACCACACAAGAACCTGACTCTCAAATCTCTAGTCCTATACTTAATTTTTCCTTGGGTTTTGTTAATAGAATTAAAGGGGCAGCAAACACCAGCGTTTCAGTGCAAGAAGTGTCCTTGCCATGTCAAGAAGTGCCTCAGCTGTGCCCAAAAATAAAAATTAATTAATTAATTGATGATGTGTTGGGCAGGTGTTGGTATCCGACATGTGTTGGACACGGCCACTTCAAGCTTCTAGAAGTGTGCGTGTTTCCTTGAATTAAAATATGTTATTTAAATCCAGGGCTCATATTTACCAATTGCCATGGGTTGATTTAATCTATGAATGTTGCATTTTGTTGGAATGGATGTAGGTAATGAATTTTCACCTTGATTGTCACTTAGGCATCCACAAGTATGAAATGATCCATATGTACCATACCTATACCATCCTACTCTTCTGGTCTAATAGAATTAAAATATGTTATTCAATCCAGGGCTCATATTTACCAATTCTGGTCTAATTTTAGTGATAATCTCACTTTGAATGTATATTCCAACCATTTGAAAAACTGCATAAGATTGAACCTGACTTTTTTTTTTTTTTTTGGCTCTTTTTGAAAGTAATTCTATGTTCTTAGGAATCATAATTTTAGTTAGATTTTTTAGATATTTTTTTAAAAAATTATTCAATAAATGGCCTACTGCAGTTAGGAGTTGCTATATTTTTTAAATGGTCAACTGTTTCATTTGTACTTGTGAATCACTTTATTGTTTTCCATTCATTTTCCTAATTACAAAGTGAGGAAGTGGTATAAGTGACAATGATGGATAGTTAGGGGGATGTATTTCAAAGTTGAAGGATCCATAGTGAATCAAAACTTTGTTTTGGGGGGATTTTTTATGTACTGTAAAATTCAAGGTAATTTAATTAATTAGATCCATAATTTAGGAGGATGTTGATGCATTTTAAAGTTTAAGGGGGGGCTTTGGTGAATTTGGACCTTTAGTTCAGTGGGTGAACTTTATAAGCTTGGTACATTGTGGCTGAAGTGTCCTGACTGATCCATTGGTATTTTGTGGCTAAGTTTGTGACTGATCCATTATACTTTTGCTGCAGGAAGTTGCCACACGTCTTGGACTTAAGCCCGGTTCTCTAAAGCACTATGGCATGAATGGTAATGTGAATAATGTCTTGCTAATGGCTGACATTGTGCTCTATGGCTCCTCCCAAGATGAGCAGGGTTTTCCTCCATTGCTTACCCGAGCAATGTCCTTTGGGATTCCTATCATTGCACCTGATTTTCCTGTTATAAAGAAATATGTGAGTTTGTCCTTGTTTTTCTTTCCTCATTTCCATTTTTTGGCTATAATTTTGAGGTTTTGGCTTTCTGTTTGTAACCATTATAATGAAAATTGTGAAATTTCAGATTGTTGATGGAGCCCATGGTATTATTTTTCCCAAACATAATCCTGAAGCATTGATGAGAGCTTTCTCGCTTCTGATCTCAAATGGGAAACTTTCTAAATTTGCTCATATTGTTGCTTCCTCTGGAAGGCTGCTTGCGAAGAATATGTTGGCTTCTGAATGCATTACTGGTTACGCAAAGCTTCTGGAGAATGTACTTAATTTCCCTTCAGATACCTTGCTACCTGTACCCAGTTCTCGGCTTCAACAGGGTGCATGGGACTGGGATTTGTTCAAAAAGGAAGTGGGTCGAAGATCTATTGACATGCCAAACATCAATCACAAGAATACTGTTAGAAAATCAAGTATTGTTTATGCATTAGAGGAAAGTTTGACAAACCTTACTGACTTGAGGAATATTTCTGGGAATGAAACCGAGACTCTAGTGCAGGATATCCTGACTGACACAGATTGGTACGTGTTAGGAGAAATAGAAAGCTCTGAAGATTATGAGAGAAGGGAAATGGAGGAGGTATGTTAATTTTCTGTAATTATAGAATTTACTTGGCTCTTTACTCGCCCCTCTCTCTCTCCTCTGAAACAAGGCTAAAGTAGAGCATCGCTCTTGATTTGTAGATCAATGATAGAATGGAGAGAGACTTGGGTTCGTGGGATGAGATATATCGCAATGCTCGGAAGGCCGAAAAGTTTAAATTTGAGTTAAATGAAAGGGACGAAGGAGAGCTGGAAAGGACTGGGCAGCCATTGTGCATTTATGAGATTTACAATGGAGTAGGGACCTGGCCATTTTTACACCATGGTTCTTTGTACCGAGGCTTAAGTCTTGTGAGTTTTTTTACTCTGTTTCTTCTACATACATTTTATCCACAACTTTCACATTTTGACTTGGTATGAATTATAAATGTGCAATCCTCCACTAATTAGCCTGGTAATCCATTCTTTTGCATCAAAATTTCCTGCATGAAGCCCTGGCTCTTCCCTCTCCCCTCTCCTGCCCAAAAATATTGTAGAAAGAAAAAAAAAAAATATTTACAAATTTACAATAGAAGGATGAAGAAAACCAAAACAAAAACAAGTAGGGGAAAAGATGGAGAGAAAGCAAGAAGAAAACCTCTACCCTAGCTGAAAGAATTGCTTTTTTCTCTTCAGGAATGAAACCACTACCACAACCTAAAGAATTTTTTTTTTTTCTTTTTAAATAAATAATATTGTACACTGACATACGACGTTTTTCAGAGATGTAATCTCTCTTGATTTCTCGAGCTTGATCATCATCTCTATGATTAAAGAAGAGATGACGGTTCCCAATCTGCCTTCTTTGCTCATTATGTTCGAAAATGTGCCCTTATTTTTACAATTTTCTATTGAAAATAAGATTTCACTTAACAGGTAATTCAGTATATATTAAATCCTACCCTTAATTATCCATGACTATATATAACTATTCATGACTGCCAATAATCACCCCTATTCCTCTTAATTTTCACATGTATATTTTTATCACTATTCATGACTACCGAAAGCTGAGAAGCACTTGCAATGTGGGTCTCAATGGCTAGTTTTTTAAATATGGGTGCTTTTTTAATTTTAATTTTAATTTTATTTGGTGTGTTTAAGCATATTTAGTAAAGAAAACTCAACTCTCCTATTTATTTTTAATTGAATTTTGATAGTGTAAATGAATAGTTGTAAGTGATTTGCATTTTAGTGTCTTTGGTCATTGCATCTAATCATTGATTATCTATTTGTCAGTCTACAAGTGCTCGGAGGCTACAATCAGATGATGTAGATGCAGTGGGAAGACTTCCCCTCTTGAATGATGCATATTATCGAGATATTCTTTGTGAGATTGGAGGCATGTTTTCTATTGCGAGTAGAGTAGATAACATCCACAAGAGACCATGGATTGGGTTTCAATCCTGGCGTTCTGCTGGTAGGAAGGTAAGTATTATGTTGGTATTTAATTTTATTCAATACTCAATTTGATGACTTCCAGAGTTTTCTCCTCTCATAGTATCTTGATTCTTGAAGACTTCACAATTTATTTAGAGAAACTATGATACTTCTGCAATTGTGCTGTTAAACTAGTGTTTATTTATAAATGTAATCTTCTGAGTATTTTTGGTGCAACTTTAATGCAGCTTTCTTTGTCTATTAATGCGGAAAGGGTTTTGGAAGAAACAATTCAAAATGATGCTAAAGGAGATGTAATATATTTTTGGGTACGGTTGGACATGGGTGGTGGACTTGTGGGAAGAAAGGACACCCTTACATTTTGGTCCATGTGTGACATCTTAAATGGAGGGCACTGCAGGTATATTCTTGTATCTTTTGCAGAAGTATGGTAGAGCTAGATTAATTCTTATGCGATACTAAATTGCTAATGTCTTGGCAGATGCATGTCTATTTTTTTTTGGACTCTCTCTATACTCTTTGTTGAATTAAATCTTTAAAAATTGAAGCTTGTGGCTGTTATTGACGAGGGTGCAGTAGTTTTTGCTGCTGCTTTTGCTTTATAATGTACATCCATGCCCCATGGAGAATATTTGAAACTAAATTCTAGGGAAAACGGTCTTCTATTGCCCTTGGACTCCTATTCTTTCTTTTTTTTTGGAGTGGATCTTGATATCAGTTCATAATACAATTTGTTTTTATGTGATTTTTGAATCACTCCTTTGGGAATAAAAGTGTTCCAACAAGACTGCATGTTTCTAAGTCAAATGTCTAAAAAATGAATCTTGACATTTTGCTTCCATGCTTTGTACTTAAAGCCTCATTTCTGACAAAGAAGATCATCCCTGAAATTGGCACTTGTCAGTGCCTTCTTGTGTACTTATCATCTAGTAATGCCTTGTTCCTTAAATTATATGGTTAAATTATGCATTTTGTTTTAAATTCCATTTTATTTCATTTGGAACGTCTGACTATTCCAGAGGGAACGTGGCATGGAAATGATTTCTTGGAAGGAACTTTCATGGGATTTATTCCTCAAATAGGACACTGAAATATTTCTTTGGACTTCTGAATTCTTGGTTTAACCCTGTTTTCTGTACCGCCATATCGTGCGTGCAATAAAAAATCTTGTAGTATGTTCTATTATATGCAGTTGCCATATTGTGAAATGCCAGAGTTTATGGATAGGACCAAAGTTTATGTGTCAAAATCATGTTTACATTCAGATCCAGCTGAAATTTTGGTTCAAAGGTACTCTTGGTTGAGTATTTACTGTGTTGTTCCCCTATCGCTGCAGAACTGCTTTTGAAGATGCTTTCCGTCAGATGTACGCCTTACCATCAAATATAGATGCTCTTCCCCCGATGCCTGAAGATGGTGGCCACTGGTCTGCCCTGCACAGTTGGGCAATGCCAACCCCATCCTTTCTTGAGTTCATAATGTTCTCCAGGTACTTCTAATGCCCTGTTTGATTATCAAGGAAAGTAAAACATTAGGGAATGAAAAATAGAAGTACCTGTCATGTTTGATTATCAAGGAAAAAAGAAAATATGAAGGAATATACTATGTCATGTTTGATTATCAAGGGAAGTGAGTGAGAAAATAATATATATATATATATAGCAAATTAGTGCACAGAACTTCGATTTTACACATCATTAACATTCATTCTTAATTTTTAATCATATTGAACAAATTTTTATTTTAAATAGAATTTGATATAGAGAGAAAATACAATAAAAAATGAATTTCATTCTTATTTTCCTTTTCTTTTCCTTTCCTCAAACAAAATCCAGTGGAGCATAAAGGAATCATATGTTTGAGAAAAAAAAAAAGAGGGGGGGGGGGGGGGGAGGTGCCAACAATTTTATTGCATATGATTGTGGCAAATTTGTCCACTTCTTGGAAGTTTATGACTGGAATTTTGTTTTAGGATGTTTGTCGACTCTCTCAATGCATTGCATACTAATTCGAGCAAAATCGCCTTTTGTTCATTGGGTTGCTCGGAGCTTGAGGTAAGCTTTATTGGCCCTTGGGAGTGCCCATTTCAATTTTTGGGTCTATGTGTATGTGCTAGTCTAATTGACCTGTAATTCTCCATTGTGTTTTTGATCAACAGAAAAGACACTGTTATTGCCGGGTTATGGAACTGCTGGTCAATGTCTGGGCTTATCACAGTGCTCGGAAAATAGTTTACATTGATCCGCATTCAGGATTACTAGAAGAGCAGCACCCAATTGAACAGCGTAAGGGATTTATGTGGGCCAAGTACTTCAACTTTACACTGTTGAAGAATATGGATGAAGATCTAGCAGAGGCTGCAGATGATGATGATTATCCTAGTGATATATGGTTGTGGCCGTTAACAGGGGAGGTGCATTGGCAAGGGATTTATGAAAGGGAGAGGGAGGAAAGGTATAGGCTAAAAATGGACAAGAAGAGGAAAACAAAAGAGAAATTATTTGAAAGGATGAGGTCTGGATACAAGCAAAAGCCACTTGGAGGGTAGAACTGTTTAAAGCTTTTCCCAAATGATAAGGTTGATTTTTGGCTACAGGGCAGTAATCAGACTCCTGAAACAGCTACTGACCTACGTACTCAAAACTATTTTTTGTTAAATCGCAACCCGGGAAATGGTGACAGGTTGTGCAGATAGAGGGGCTGAATTTTTTCAAAGGGGGCATTTTGTGTTTGGGGCTCCGTTCATGCTTTTTTCATTTTCACTGAATATAAACTAATGAAGCTGACAAGAGATAGAATGAAGCTTGAGAGTTCCTGTAGCTCAACGGCATTGGGAGCCTTTTTACTCGATCAAATCCAGCAGTGCTGAAGAATACCCATTTATTTGTGTGACAGCCAACATGAATTGAAATTCATTTTCACTACTTAAATCATACAGGTTACTGAGTGTAAAGTGTAGCTGCCTCCCAAATTGAGATTCTCTCTTTTGAAATTCAAGTCATGCAGGTTAGTGAGTGAAAATGTAATCATTCTTTCATTACTGTAAATTGTTTGGCAATAGCAGAGGCAATTTTGATTGAGAACTCTAGCTTGTTTCAAAGTGGGGGTGTTCTTTTCTCAGTTCCGCCCACTTCCACCTCAATGTTTCTCCTTTCAACTTGTGCACAATGTTGTCAATGCTACTGCTTAAAATTTATTGGTGCCATTTAACCAGCCAGTGATTTCCTAATGTCCTTGAATCAAATAAATTCCCTTTAAAGATGGGTTGGTTTTATGTTTTTATTTTAAAAAAAAATAATTATCTATTTGACACTTTCTGTTGAGAAAATTAAAGATTCTCTCACTTCAAGGGTTCAACTAAGTCACCATTTCAGCTCTCCAAGGAGAGACTCCTTTAGTTGGTTGATTTGGATTCTATCAAAAGTGAAAATTGTAAATAATCAATGTGATATAAACATGCAACAAGAAATGATAAAAAACAATTCTTTTATATTTGGATTAGAACTTATATTTATATGTGTGAAGTTAGATAAAATATCATATAAAATAATATGAAGTTCTATTCAAAGTAACACAATTCAAATTCAAGATTTAAAAATTTATATTCTCGTGGTCTTGAGATTTTTGACAATGTGAATTGCTATTTTTCGGCTTTAAAAAAGTTTGTGTACCTTTTACACTTGTGGGGCAATATTACTAGGTCGGCTAGGTTTTGCCATCATTGGAGCCATCAAGAGTTTGTTTTAGACAATGCGAACTTCTATTTTCGGGCTTTAAAAAAGTTTGTGTTGATTTTGTGGGTGTTCTCTACTTGACACATGTAGGTGTTTCAAATTGACATTTGTCTTATTTTTGTTGGATCAACCTTCCTTAACGCTTCCAAGACAATGATAGAGTTTTAAAATAATTTTTGAGTTTCCCAGCTGTTTTATTCTACTTTTTTACTATTCGAGTTTATTCAAGGATTGTCCTTGCACTCAGGAAGCATCTTGGTGAATTTTAAGACTATTAGGGCACTCATGGTTATTTCACTTATTTCAAGTTAATTAATTCCCTTAATTTTTTGTGGTTTTTTTTTCCTGAAATCTAAGATATTCTTGATTTTTGTTTTTCTCTTAATATTTTTTAGCTGTCTTTCTCTGTTAAAATTTTGAATTTCTCTCTTTTTCCATTTTTTTCTTTTGAGTTTTTTTCCTTTTTCAGAATTTTATTTACTTTTAATATTTATTTCATTTGTTTTTTTTTTTTTTACTTTTTCTTTATTTTCCATTTTTTTAAAATTTTTCTATTTTTTTTTTTTAATTTTTTTTCATTGTGTTAATTTTCTATTTTTTCATTTCTTACATTTTTTTTGGTTTTCTTTTTTGACTCATTTTCAAAATTTAATTTAATTTTTTCTCATAATTGTTAATAATAATAATAAAGAGAGATTCAACTCTTTTGCAAACCAAGGGGTAAAGAAGGATTAGGATGTAAATGAGCCGAACCATTCATGTGCTACTTAGTGCCCAACTTTATAATGACTCTCTCAAACTCGTTTATTAAGTTAAATGAGTGAAATTTGAACTCAAATTTCAAGTTTGCCAACTAAGGGCTTGTTTGGGATCGTTGTTGTTTTCTGTTTTCTATTTCTGTTTCTCCATAATAAAGAAGTAGATTATATAAAAGCATTTTTTTATGTTGTCAGTTTTCTGTTTCTATCTTCGGTTTTTAATTGTTTGTCAAAAAACTAAAAATCAGATTTTATTATTTTCAGTTGTTTTGACAACTTGTCAGAAATTTCCATATCCAATTATAGTTTTTTTTTAAATTAAAATAAAAATTTAATTATCATATGAATTTAAATATAATTAAAAGAAAAATATGAATAAATTTCAAATTATAATAATAAAGCTGATACTTTTACTATTTTTCAATAGTTTGGTCTAATACAATTTTTATTGTAAAGTAAGTTTAAAAAGTAGATTAATTAAGAAAAATAATTATAATAAATTTTATTTTTATTATAGTAATTTTTTAATGTATATTATTTGTAATTTTATTATTTTAATCATATTTTTATAATATTACTTGATTCAGAGATAAAAATGAGCATTTTTTAATTAAGTTTCTAATTTTTATTATTTTCATAAATGTTAACCAAATAGGTTGCTGGTTTCTAATTTTTTGTTTCTATTTCTGATTTTTAGTTTTCATTTTTGGTTTTCGTTTCTCTAATTTTTGACAATGATACCAAACGACCCTTAAATAAGCTTAGCTCGAGCTAGTTCATTGCTCAACTTATTAGGCTCACACATTGACTCATTTATTGTCTCATTTACTAGTTTGCTAGTAATTTGTAAACTAACTCAATATTAGGCTCATGAATTAACTCAATATTAAGCTAGTGATTTAGATATTAATCTCATTAAATATTGGTTTTAAATTTTTGACTTTAAAATATATTCTTCTCAAATTATATTTAATAATTATCAATTAATTTAATTAGCTTAGTGGTTTGGTTTATTTATTAGTTTGAAATAATCTTCAGTTAAGTTGAGTTAGAGTTCAAGCTAGAGCTCAAACTCAACTTGTTTTTTAATGTGAAATAAGCTTTAGTTGAGTCGAACTCGAGTTGAACTTGAGTTTTACATATGCTAAATGAACTGAATTTAAACAGAAAACTTAAACCTTGAGTCGAACTGGAGCTCACTTATAAATAAAAGAGTCGTGCTTTTGCTCGTTAGCACTCGATCCGACTCAACTTGTTTGCAACCCTATACTGGATGGTGAGGATGGGGAGATCATGTACTTTTTTTCGAGCAAATAAAGGGGTTAGTGGGGCATGGTTGGAGGAGGCACACATTTTTTCTAGTGAGAAAATGGAGTATAAGAGCCCCAACGGGCATGGCGCGGTGGAAAAGTATCAGTAAGTAAGAAGGAGCATCGGGGGTTTAATTCCAGGTAGATACACTCACGGAGTTAACGGTACTTGTGGATGGTGAAAGTTTATTCTGTGAGTTAGCGGGGACCGTGGATGGTGAGAGTTCTCTATGAGCCAGTAGGGTCCGTGGATGGTAATGGAGATGTGTCTTGGGAGTCGGATTGGCCGAACTGATGCATAGAAGATGTGTCCGCATTCTGAACTTTTCCTTAATTAGCGAGACTTGGGGGCGGAAGATGTTAATCCGTAGGTTTGGTACCACACCAGGGGGTCTGAAGGGCTCATTGGTGGCTAGAGTTCTTATGTAATAAAAAAAAAAAAAAAGAGTATAAGGGGTTGGTGAGGAAGAGGTGTGGTGTGTGCATGTGGGTTGTTCTTTTTTTTTTTTTTTTTTTAAGTTCTTGTGCAAAACACGTTGTAAACGATATTGTTTCACCTTTTTTTTTTTTTTTCCAAAAAAATAAATTTCCTAAATGACTCCATTTTAAAATAAATGAGAGAAAAATAAACCTTAGGAAAAAATTCCCCGCGCCCCCACCCCCCCCCCCCCCCCCAACCTTTTCCTTCTTGGAAAGGTTCATTAGATTATCGCACCCAAAAATTTTAAAAAATTAAGAAACAATTCTACAATGCTAAACAAAGAGGGCAGCAAATTCATATATGTTTTTTGAAACTTTTTTTTGAAAAGTTGAAAATCTTGCTTTTATAAGATTGCCTAAGCAAAATTAGGCTCAAAACCTTGAATAAAACTAATGTAGGGTGGAAAGACTGGGATTTCAAAAGTGAAAATTAAAGGAAAATAATAAATAGGACAATGTGACTTAGCAAAAAGGGTATTAGAACAAAATGCAATAGAGAGAGCAAGTTTAGAATATGGAAAAAAATGTGATATCAATGTTGGTCAAGTCCAAGGTTCAAATGTTAACCTAGCTAGGACAAAATTAAGTGCTAGTATACACATTTATTATTTTGTTATCAAAGAGAGTCATGCCTTCTCAAATCAAGCATTGTAGATGTATTAGTTTAGGAAAGATTTTGGCTAATAAATTAACGAAAATCCTTCATCTCGCTTGCCCTTCCGGACAAATTATGCATAATTTTCTCTTGAAGCATGAAATTATTCAAAGCATGAATCAAAGAAGGTGAGAGGAAAATGCAAACTAGTCATAAAGCTTAATACCAAGGTGTATGATAGGCATACAAATGGCCATAGAGACTACTAATTCCTAAAAGTTTTTTTAATTAGATTGTGAATTGTGTTTCAAGTATTTGCTTTACTATCTTAGCCCACAAAAGTCCATCTCCATTTTTCAAACCACAAAAAGGAGAAATTATTAGGTAAATCAAGTCTATCACGTCATCCATAAATTAATTTAATAAAGTAAGACAAGTTTTACACTAGACTATATAAGTAAATCATAACTAACTTTCTTTTCAAAGCAAATTTTAAAAATTCATGAGTTGTCACTATCTTATTGAGCTAGTCAGTAGATGACATGGTAGACTTAATCTACCTAATAATTTTTCCACAAGAAGGTATAAGACATGTTGGACTTCAATCTTTGTCTTGTTATTCTTTGTAAGAAACATTATGTTTTACAATTGTGCAAAACTTACAAATAATGGTCCATCTGTCAGTAACTGCTTTCTCTTGATAGAGGTTAAGGAAATGTTTGTTTGAAACATTCTTCAGATATTGATGCTTTAGTAAAATGATTTGGTCTAACTTGCCAATTTTGAGAAACTTGAATTTGTGACAAGAAACATGAGATTTCTTGTAAGCAATTTAGCTACAAAGGAACTCTTCCAATCTTTTACTACACCAATGAATTAGTCGGGCTAAAAAAGTATCTTCGGCTTCTAGCCTAGAAATATTTTCTTTAAATTATTTTGATTTGGGTTAAAAGTAGGGTGCAAGGGTGGATGAATAATTTCCCATGGCTTAATGGTGGGGAGGGGGGTTGAGTTAAATCAATTGCACGTGCTTTTGCATACTATGTTCTATTTTGTAATATGTAACAATACTTATAAACAAATCCCATAACTCTATATTTGGAGAGGTCTTGAATTTGGATTTGTATTGGACTTAGATAATATGTAATATAAAATTGTATTCAAATTTGTCCAAATCTACCAAAATCTAAATCTAAGGTCCAAAATTCATGCTTCCAAACGCAACATAAGAGATTTTCGATAGATGATACTTAGAAATAGAAAAAAAAAATATCGGATAATTGATTAGGACAAACTCACTTTATCTTAGGAAGAGGAGGGTGTTGGGTTTTTGAGTCATAGAAGTCTTTAACTTGTTTCCTAACTACATAAGGACGAAGAATTTTTCAAATTTATAAATCCCTATCCTCTACCTACACGTATGGAGTACATTCCATAATTCCCCTTTTCTTTTTAAAAAAAAGTAATTCTTATGCCTCCTAATCTTGAAAGATTCTCTAACTCAAAAATAACCCTTGATTGTAGTACTTGTGGATTGTTGCCAAATGGGATATACATGTTTTATTGAAGGAGCTAAAGATAGTCCTAGATCTTATCTAAACATCCAAAAGCATATCTAGAGTCAGTGATGCTCTTGATTATAGTACTAGATAATGGGAGATGAATGAAGTTAAAACCTAATTTTCTTTTCTGACCCTTTCTGGTAAAATTATTTTCAGAATTGGTCTTAGAGATATTCCATTTTATGATGTCAAGATTTTGAACTTTTGTAAATTTAGTTGTTATTAAGTTAAGTCAAGTTATTAAGTTGCTTTGGGCACATTCTATGAAGATGCTAATAGTAGGCCCTCTAGTTCACTATGCATCTTCTTTGGGTGGATGGAATTGTTTTAGGAACCTCAAAGTGATCCATAGAATAAGATCTTTATATGGAAATACAGTTTATGTGTTATTCTAATTGGATTGATGTTTTGTGAAAGGGGCATGGAGTTGGAGCACCTCTATCCCTTTCGCCATAACAAGCAAGAAACATTGCCCTTGGATTTATTTATAATAAGAGGGACTGGAGTGTTTTGTTTGACCCCTTGATTATTTTTAATCCTTGACATTTAGATATATATATATTTTAAATTAAGTATCAAAATTGTCCCAAAGCCTAAAATAGACACGAGCTTTATTTTTGAAGTTTTGTCAAGGAAAAAAAATGGAATTCTTTTCACAAAAATAAGAAAATCCACTTAATGCTTTATTCTCGTAATTCAATTTGTAAGGACAAGTTTTACTTTTTAAAAACATCTTCTTCATGAAAGACTGAATTTAGGGTAACTATGACTTATTCTAGTTTGTTAAACTCGTTTTTTGTCGATGGATCTAAGAACATAGAGAACAAGCATCCTTTTGTTAGTAATTACATATTTAATGCTTTAAATTGCATAAGTTGTGATTCAGGATAGACTTTTGGGAACCCTATCAACCTTGGTCTAAACAAATTTGTTGTTGACAACAAACATAAGCATATTGTAGATGTAACACCTCAACCCCGAGGGGCCTACGATATTAACTTTTTACTACTAATTTACAGCGGAAGCAAAATAAACCCAATTGTTATTAAACCAGAGCGCTAATTATTCATATTACACTCATTTATTTCAAAAAAAGAAAAATTTTACAACATAAATATCTAGCATCATACTAATATTTCTAATCAATTTTTATTTTTCTATCCCCACCCGCGTGCTTGCTAAGCCTAATTTCCGACATGCTCTTTAGAGTTATCTGAAATAAAAATATGATTGGAGTGAGACGACGCTCAGTAAGTAAATAAGATTATTATTAGTGTGTGGCCAAAATGAGTTAAAAAAAATTTTTCGTAAAACAATATTTAATACTATAACTTCAAAACTGCTTTTAGAATAAATATAAATTTAAAATTTACTACATAAAACTTTTACCATTAATTACAACAGTAAAATTTTATAATCATATACTATAACTGTTAAATTAAACTTTTAACTTTAAAACTATAAAAATATTTAATGATAAACATACATATACTTTTCCTTATACGTTTTCCTTAGATCGTCATTTAAGTACCAGAATGATCATTTTCATGTAAACTTATACTTTTCTTTTAAATCATCAGTAATTTCGTACACGTAATTAAATATGTATAAACATATATTGTAAAAAAACCACCCTTAGGCCTGTTTGCCGTAAGTCATGTTTACCCCCATGACTGGGTTGTGCGGTCGGAAGACTGGACTTAGCTAACTGGCTGACCAAACTAAATCAACGTACGTAAACTTTAAGTGAGATTTTCCTTATTAAGTCTTGGTCCGGAACCAAGTGTGCACTCAGGAGAAATCCACTAACATAAATAACCACTCTGTAAATAGTGTGGGTGCACTCTGATCCGTATAAACTTTAAGTTGCGGTACCGAACATCTGTAACTTTGAACTTTCGTTGCCATAAGGGGTTTTAAAATCATCTTATTATAATTTATGCAATTTAAAATAATATCGTAAAAATCTCATCTTTACTCATATTTTCATAAAAAAAAATATATATAACGTAGAAATAAACTCATGCCACACAATTTTTGTGTTAAAAATATATATAATTTTATTTTTGAATAGAAATAAATGCTGAAAATTTACCCGAGCGGATTAGAACATTTCTTAACCCAAAAATAGATGCAAGTATATTAAAGATATAACTGGTATAATTAAATACGCGTAAAAATAAACTCATGAAAATTTTGTGGAACTAATTAACATAATTGAAATTTACTTATAAAATAAACTCGGGTATGAATTTTAAATTAAAAAAAAAACTAACATAATCAAAATTTACTTACCTTCTTCCTTACGAACACTATAACTATCTTTAAGAAATGAGATCGGAAAGAGTGGGTGATTGAGAACTTATTCAAAAATTCTCTCTCCACCACAAATTCTTTCACTCACTAATCCTTCTCTTCCTTGGAAAATTATTGTGAAAAATGAAAGTTGAGAGCTCCCTATTTATAGGAAAATTTTGAGGAAGAAATGAAATTTTTAAAAGTGTGGGGAGATGGGTGAAATTATAATTTTTTAAAAAATTAAAAAATGGGTAAGGGATGGGCAAGGTATGGGTTGAGTATGGGATGGGGATGGAGGCCATGTGGGAGTGCTTGCCACCATTCCCAATAAATAAATTTTTAATTAATCACTTACCTAATTAATTAGTAAATTAGTTAATTAATTATTTTATTATTTTATTATTTTTCTTAATCATTATTATCATTGTTTTTACTTTTAAACTATTTTTAGTATTTATTTCTTTTATTATTTATTTTTTAACAAGAATTAAATTTGAATTTTGAAAACTCATGTGGGCCCCACATGGTCTTGTAAGCCCCACACAACTTCGAGACCTGAATGGATCTTACGTAACTCAAATAACTCTTATACGATTTTATGCATCCTACATAACTTTGAGACTTGTGTAAACCTCCATACGGCTCAGGACTCATGTGGGCCCCACACAGTCTTATGGGCCCCGCATAGGATACCTATATTATTATTATTTTATCATATATTTGTACAAATTATATCAGTCAAAACATTATTTTATATACTTATTTACATATATAAACAGTGTCTTGTGGCTCCGGGACTCATGTGGACCTCACGTAGTCTTGTGGGCCCCACATATGATACCTATATTATTATCATTTTATTATGTATTTTTACAAATTATGTCTGTCAAAATACTATTTTATGTATATATACTTATTTACGTGTACAAACAGTGTCTATCCTGTTTATCTTATGAAATTCCATTTTAACCAAGCCGACCTCCAGGAAGCGACTGAGCCGCAATGGTCTCTGAGCACTCGCTTAGACAAGGCCTTTCTTAGGCATCAAACATGGAATTAAAGATCTTACAGAAAAATACTTCTGTATTGATATTAACTCAATGACCATTTTTATTATTTTATTATTATTGTGCTTTAATCATGTATATATTTTTGGGTCATTACAGTAGAGACCTGAGAAATAATATTGGATTGGTGGGGGTATAGAAAACCGTTGATGATTTTGTATAACTGCGGCCCAATAATGGTAAAATGATGAAAAATGGGAGGGTTAAAAGCCAAATCGAGGATGATTTTAGGGAAACCGTCGACGGTTTCGTCTGACAGTAGCTTATATGTAAGGTCCTACAGCTCATTTCTTAAAGGAAAATATTAAATTTTCTCTCTCTCTCTCTCTCTCTCTCTCTCTCTCTCTCTCTCTCTCTCTCTCTCTCTCACACACACACACCAAGGGTTACGGCCAGCTCTCTCTCTCTCACCTCGATTTCTCATCTAATTTTAGCCTGAATCAGCTGATAAACGTGATTTCGGGATTTCGGCGGTGATTCTCCGCAGTTTAACCAAAGTAGTTTCATGAATCGAGCATTTTAGGCACCACTCCAAAACTAGGGTAAGGAAATTATTTTTAAAGTTTAGCTAGTTATTAGAAGTATGTGGGCCTAAGAAAGTTGAATGATTGTTATTCTGGGGTTAAATTGATTGGATTAGGGTTTATGAATACATGGATTTTGCTCATACGCCACAAGCACAAATTTAGGATTCCTGTAGGCTTTTCTTCGGGAAAATGGTAAGGGGATAGATTATGTCAGATATTTTTGGATAAGTTTACCGATTAAAATATAATATTTGATTCAGAAATTATATATCTATGATCTATTTGGATATTCAGATTTATGGGAACCATATTTACGAACCAATGTAAGTTTTTGGGAAATTTTATGTTTAAACTGAGTAAACCCTAGAAACAGATTTAATATTATTTTTCAGAAAAATATAATCTTCTCAGACAATTAGCGTACTATAGAATAGTACTCAAATTGTGTGGCATGAGTATAAATATTTCACTGCAGATATTAGCATGTCAGATTATTTTATGATTACACAGAACAAGCATGATTTGATAAAGATTTTATAGAAAAGTAATAAACAGTACATAACTTTTGATATTTTCAGTATATCGTGATATTTCAGCTGGCGCAGATACCATGATATTTCAGCTGGTCCAAATTGTAGAGACCCAAAAGTTGTATAAGTTGGATTCATCAACGAAGTCCTTCAGAGCCTCTTCGATGAGCAAATACCGAGTGGGTCAGAGAAATATCCGGAACTTGACCTCGGCGACGAAGGGATGGCCCCATCAACGAGTTCTGTGGCGGATTCGTTGACGAAAACTCCTCCTCGTCGACGAATTGGACTTGGTCAAAGGTCCTATAAATATCCAATTTGAGTTGCTTAAGGGCTAAGTTTCTCCCAAAAGCTCTCTCTACCAACGAAATTCCTCTCTCTCTCTCTAGGATTCTTCTCTGTTCGTTGTCCGTTTCCAAAAACGGAGGGTACTGCATGGATCAGAAGAGGAAACTCTACAATTTTAGTGGATCAGATCGTCGTTTCGGAGATTTTTGGGTTTTCCCAAAAATCGAGGTAGCGATATGATCTTAGTTTTGATTGGATATTTGGATAGTAGTAGAAAATATAGTAAGATTATATTCTGTGGTTTTAGGTTTTCGGGAATCCGAGTTATCGGTTTGGATCTTTTCTGAACGTAGTTTCGTTTCAAGTGTAAGGTAAGGGGAATTTGATTACAATAGCATATTTGGAAAAATCAAACCACTAAAAGGTTAGTTTATGTTGTTATGTATAATTCAACTGCTTATTTTCTAAATTCTACCAAGTAGAAGTGCCGGTTTTAGGATTTTACGATTTTTGGTAAAAATGAGGATTTCGGTGTATGGTCTCCAAACTTTTAAAAAAATCATTTATTTGTGTTTACACTATAGTAGGAGATGCTCGAATCCTTTATTTATTCATTTAAATGATGTTTACTTGATTTCTATCATTTAGCGGGTTTTGGATTTAAACTTGTGTGATATATGTTGAAATGGAAACGTATAAATTTTCTATATTATTGATATAGATTATAAGAACGGAGTTCCAATTTGTTATATTGAATATGTTGAAATGGAAACGTATGAATTTTCTATACTATTGATGTAGATATGGGAACAAAGTTCCAATTTGTTATACTGAGAATGTGAAAAACGGAGGCCGGTGATACACCGAGCTGAATCAGTAAACAAAAAGGGGTAAACCAAGTGGAAAAGTGCCGGTTTGAATCTAATGTGATTATCTGAATTTGTGCAAAATACTGGAATTGCACAGGTACTGTTTTGTTATAAATTGTATATATGATACTAGAACCACAACTTGTGACCAAAAGAGGTTGAAAGAAATTTCAGTAAAAGGGGTTGAAAATTACTCCAGTTCGAGGGTTGAAATAAACTCCTAGGGCTAGGTACCGATGTTGGCAGTGCAACCATACATGTGTAAAATCGGTATGGATATATTAGATGGTCGACCTGCGAGGAGTTAGTAAGCTGCTGGTAAAAATAAACCAGGGGGCAGTCGGATCATAAAAGATGCTCAGTTTTGTCTACATGAACAGGACACTGTCAGAGGCAATCAGTGCACAACCTGTGCCACGAGGTAAATAGGCAAAGTGTCATACCAAGCTGGAGGTGTTCTAATAATCATATGCATGGTTTAAATATTGATGTGCAGATAACTACTGTATGATACAATATTATAAACAAATGTTTCCAATGTATGAGTTCTTATGAAAATGTGCATATATGCAGTCACACACTGTTGTAACTCCTTCTTCCTTGCTGAGAGGTGTCTCACCCTATTATACAACTCATTTTTCAAGTCCATCAGGGCGTCGGTCCTAGTAGAAAAAGGGGTTGGGGAGATTATTTTTGGTTAGCTGACGTAAGCATTTGAATCTTGTAATAAACCTAGATGAAAGTCCTTGTTGGAGGGTTGTAATAACAAGAATTTATTCTATGTCTGGTTTTATGTAATTATGGATGTATTAGTAAACTCTGGTATAAGACTGTTAGAAATCCCAATGAATGTTAATGTTTTTCTGCAACATTTACATTATTATTATATATGTCCCTGTTTAGGGTGGATTGTCTATGTATCTGGAACAAGTACAAGTATTATGTGTACGTGAGTGACACCTGGGTCCGTATAAAGGGTCGGGTCGTTACAGTTGGTATCAGAGCCATAGCCAGTCGGAAGTATGATTTGTTTCATGCTGCCTGGTTAGGGATATGTGCAGAACATAGGATTTGCTAGTTTTGATAGTCTAGAATATACTATAGTATAGGACATGGATAAGACCTTGAGTTTTGCTTTGTATACCTGGAGACGTAAATTCATTGATAGACTTCTATGTTTTTTCTGAATCAATCGAAAGGTTCAAGAAAATCACGACAATCCATCGACGGTTTTATTTCCTAGTAGAAGAGTAGAACTTGAGTTAGAATAAAGATGTCAAATTTATGGAGTATGTCAATATTAAGAATGTGAACTTGGAGAATTGACCTTATATTGTGATAGTAGTAGTTGATGGGTAGGCTATTACTTTCTAATGGATTCTCATAATTTTTTTTTCAAGATGGAATCCAGGGATATCACTGCCAATGTGGGTGGCAGTAGTAGTGAGGGTGCCAGCCCCGAGGCTGGTAATGACTCTACTAGTGTGTTGCGTGACTTCGCACAGCAGCTTATGGCTGAGGTAGTGCGGACGAATAGGGGGCAGAAACGTCCTACAACTGAGGTGGGTTGCTCCATTGAGCAGTTCACCAAATTGAAGCCCTCAGCGTTTATAGGTAGTACAGATCCATTACGTGCTGAGAATTGGATCCAGGAGATCGAGAAGATCCTTGATGTGTTGAACTGCACCGAGAGGCAGAAGGTCACCTTCGCCACGTTCAAGTTGGCAGGGGAGGCTGAAAGATGGTGGGTGTCTGTAAAACAGATGGAAGAGCACCGAAACAGATGGAAGAGCACCAATCGATACCAATAGCATTGACGTGGGCCCGATTCAAAGAGCTCTTCTTTGAACGTTATTTTTCGGCCACAATTAGAAATGTGAAAATGGAGGAATTCATGAATCTGATGCAGGGATCGTTGACAGTGCAGTAGTATGTTGCCAAGTTCCAGGAGTTGTCCCGATTTGCTCCATTCGTGATTCCTGATGAAGCGAAGAAGGCCTGGAAGTTTCAAAGGGGTGTGAGGAGCAAGATCCGTAAGCAGACGGCGATCTTGCAGTTGCAGGACTTTGCTACGTTGGTTGATAAAACCACATTAGCAGAATAGTGTTTTCTACAGGATGCAGAGGTTCAAGTTACGAAGAAGAGGCCAGCGCCTCCTAATTCTTCGTCTGGGGCAGGACAGGATAAGTGGAAGAAGAACAGTGGTGGTACGTCCAAGAATACCGCGCGTGTTCCACGTTGCTCTTTATGTGGTAAGAAACACAATAGGCAGTGTTTGTTGTCTATGGGAGCCTGTATGCGGTGCGGTAGACAAGGACATCAGATGAGAGACTGTCAGATGCAGAGGAATAGTGGAGTCTCGCAGCAGCAATACAGAGGGAATGCTCTGACACAGCGTGGCAGTTAGCAGGGGGTACGGCACAGGCTAGGGTGTATTCTCTGACTCCTGGTGACGCCGAGAACGTTGGTGATGTAGTCATAGGTATCATTTACATGCTTCCTCATAAAGCTGTAGTATTATTTGATTCTGGGGCAATACATTCTTTTATTTCCCGAGGTTTTGTTAAATTGTGTGGATTAGAAGTGCAATTGTTAGATTATGAACTGGTGGTGACTACACCGTTCGGATCTATGGTCGGGTGTAGCAAGGTAGTTCGGGACTTCCCGATTGAAATACAAGGGTGGATACTACCAGTTGATTTTGTGGTGTACGACATGTATGGATTTGATATCATCCTAGGGATGGACTGGTTGTTTGCCAGTTATGCCATTATTGATTGCCACAGGAGGGAGGTGTTGTTCAGACCGTCAGGAAAGCAGGAATTTCAATTCCTTGGATCGTGTGTGCGTTCTACACCATGTATCCTTTCTGCTATGCAAACTAGGAGGCTACTTCTGAGGGGGTGCCAAGGATATCTGGCATTTGTGAAAGACATGTCAGCAGAAGAACGAGAATTGGAGATGATTACTGTGCTACACGAATTTCTTGACGTGTTTCCAGAGGACTTACCAGGATGACCTCTGGACCGTGAGGTGGAATTTGCCATAGAATTAGCTCCAGGTACGGCGCCGATATCGAAAGTTCCGTATTGTATGGCTCCAGCTGAGTTAAGAGAGTTAAAGGAACAGCTTCAAGAGCTGCTTGACAAGGGGTACATTTGACCTAGTGTTTCTCCTTGGAGAGCACCGATGTTATTTGTGAAAAAGAAGGATGGGTCGATGAGAATGTGCATCGACTATCGAGAATTGAATAAGGTGACGATAAAGAAAAAATATCCGCTACCCAGGATCGATGATTTGTTTGATCAACTTCAGGGCACACAGGTCTTCTCTAAAATTGACTTACGGTCTGGGTATCACTAGTTGAAGGTGAAAGCGGAGGACATCTCGAAAACAGCATTTCGAACCCGGTACGACCATTTTGAATTTATGGTTATGCCTTTTGGTTTGACTAACGCACCTACAACATTTATGGATTTGATGAATAGGGTCTTCCACGAATATCTAGACCGGTTCGTTGTGGTATTTATTGATGATATCCTAATATATTCTAGGAGTGCTGCAGAACATGAAGTTTATTTGAGGCTAGTATTGCAAATGCTTAGGGATAAGAGGTTGTATGCTAAATTGAGGAAGTGCGAGTTCTGGCTAGAACATATTACATTTCTGGGGCACGTGGTATCTAAGGAAGTTGTATTGGTAGACCCGAGTAAGATAGAAATAGTAGTGGACTAGGCGAGACCGAAGAATGTTCAGGAGATCATAAGTTTTCTGGGTCTTGTAGGTTATTACCGATGGTTTGTGGAAGGGTTCTCCAGTTTAGTAGGTCCTTTGACGAGACTTACGCAAAAGAGCGTGAGATATGATTGGACGGATGAGTGCAAGCTGAGCTTCCAGGAGCTGAAACGGCGATTGGTCACTCCTCCAGTTCTGACTCTTCCATCCAATGATGGTAGTTTTGTTATATATAGTGATGCTTCGAAAAAGGGTCTTGGTTATGTTCTAATGCAGTAGGGCAAAGTAGTTGCTTACGCTTCTCGTCAACTTAAAGAATATGAGAAGAACTACTCGACGCATGATTTAGAATTAGCAGCAGTAGTGTTTGCACTGAAAATTTGGAGGCACTACTTATACGGTGAAAGATGTGAGATTTTTATCAACCATAAAAGTCTTAAATACTTTTTCACTCAGAAGGAGCTCAATTTGAGACAATGCAGGTGGCTTGAGTTAATTAAAGATTATGACTATATTATTAGCTATCACCTAGGAAAAGCTAATGTGGTAGCTGATGCCCTAAGTCGAAAATCAGTTGATGCGATAGTCTTAATAGTACAGGTTCAGCATCAGATCTGTATGGACCTTGAGAGGTTGAGTTTGGAGGTAGTAGGAGGAAACCATCAAGCTGTCCTTGCTAACTTGGTGGTACAGCCGACTTTACAGGAGAGGATCCATATGGTTCAGAAGGAGGATCCCAAGTTGGTTGAGGTTATGGAAGAAGTTCAGAAGGGGTTAAAGCCGCATTTCAGTATCGCTGGTGATGGGGTATTGAGATTTCGCGATTGATGTCGTGATTAAACGGGTCATTCTAGAGGAGGCACACCGTTCACTTTACACTGTACATCCTGGTAGTACGAAAATGTACCGAGATTTGAGGGAATCTTTCTGGTGGTTTAATATGAAAAGAGAGATCGCCCGATTTGTAGAACAGTGCCTAACATGTCAGCGGATCAAAGCAGAAAATCAGAAGCCGGTAGGACCACTTCAGCCACTCGATGTCCCCGAGTGGAAGTGGGAACACGTCTCAATGGATTTTGTGACAGGTTTACCTACGGCGGTGCATGGGCAGAATGCCATATAGGTTATAGTAGATCGGTTAACGAAAACTGCACACTTTATTCCAATCAGAATCAGCTACTCTCTGAATAGGCTGACAGAACTTTATATGCAGGAGGTGGTACGACTCCATGGTGTTCCTATATCTATTGTTTCAGATCAAGATCCGCGTTTTACATCTCGTTTCTGGAAGAGTTTACAGGATGCCTTGGGTTAATGATTGATGTTTAGTACGTCTTTTCACCCACAGACGGATGGACAGTCGGAGAGGACTATTCAGACGTTAGAAGATATGTTGCGGGCTTGTATACTAGATTTTGGTGATCATGTTGGTTACAATATCTATCGCTTTTTGAATTTGCATATAACAACAATTACTAGGCGAGCATAGAGATGTCACCTTATGAGGCTTTGTATGGTCGTCGGTGTCGATCTCTGTTGTACTGGGATCAAGTAGGTGAGCGGCAGATACTAGATCCAGAAATGGTTCAGTAGACCTCTGCAAAGATCGCGTTGATCAGTTCAAAGTCGACAGAAGAGTTATGCTGATACTCGTTAACGAGAGTTGGAATTCGAGGTAGGAGATATGGTATTCTTGAGAATCGCTCCGATGAAAGGGGTGATGAGATTCGGGAAGAAGGGGAAGCTAAGTTCTCAGTACCTCAGGCCTTTTGAGATCCTTGAAAGGATATGTTCAGTTGCTTATCGAGTGGCTTTACCTCCAGCATTATCCAAAGTTCATGATGTATTTCACGTGTCTGTACTGAGGAAGTACGTACCAGATCCATCACACGTATTGAGTTACGAACCTCTAGAGATTAGTGATACTTTATCGTATGAGGAAGTACCAATGCAGATATTAGATCAGAAGGTGCAGCGGCTACGGACTAAGGAAATACCTCTCGTGAAGATATTATGGCGTAACCATATAGTGGAAGAAGCTTCATGGGAATTAGAATCTGAAATACTCCAGAAGCACCCACAGTTATTTGATAGTACATGAATATGTAGTAGATGGTATTGATTAAATGTTATGATCTTTGGGAAAGTTTTTTCTATGTATGTAATCTTTCAATGTATCTTTTGTGTAACCACGGTATTCCTCCGCCATATGTGAGGGTATGTAATGAATTTAGGCCAAAGTCACTTTGTAAGTGACGATCGACTCTTTTGTAAAGCGAAATTTTAAGAAATGATTATGTTAGCAATTATTAGTAAATTTCGAGGACGAAATTCTTATAAGGAGGGGAGATTGTAGAGACCCAAAACCTGTATAAGCTGGATTTGTCAACAAAGGGTCACGTTCGTCAACGAAGTCCTTCAAAGCCTCGTCGATGAGTAAATACCGAGCGGGTCAGAGAAATATCCGAAACTTGACCTCGGCGACGAAGGGATGGCCTCGTCGACGAGTTCTGTGGCGGATTCGTCGACGAAGACTCCGCCTCGTCGACGAATTGGACTTGGTCAAAGGCGCTATAAATATCCAATTTGAGTTGCTTAAGGGCTAAGTTTCTATCAAAAGCTCTCTCTTTTTCTCTCTACCAACGAAATTCCTCTCTCTCTCTAGGATTCTTCGCCGTTCGTCGTTCGTTTCCAAAAACGGAGGGTACTACGTGGATCAAAAGAGGAAATTCTACAATTTTAGTAGATCAGATCGTCGTTTCGGAGATTTTTGGGTTTTCTCAAAAATCGAGGTAGGGATCTGATCTTAGTTTTGATTGGATATTTGTATAGTAGTAGAAAATATAGTAAGATTATATTCTTGTGTTTTAGGTTTTCGGGAATCAGGGTTGTCGGTTTGGATCGTTTCTGAATGTAGTTTCGTTTCAAGTGTAAGACAAAGGGAATTTGATTACAACAACATATTTGGAAAAACCAAACCGCTAAAAAGCTAGTTTATGTTGTTATGTATAATTTAACTGCTTATTTGCTAAATTCTACTGAGTAGAAGTACCGGTTTTACGATTTTACGATTTTTGGTAAAAACGGGGATTTTGGTGTATGGTCTCCAAACTTTACAAAAATCATTTATTTGTGTTTACACTATAGTAGGAGATGCTCGAATCCTTTATTTATTCATTTAAATGATGTTTACTTGATTTCTATCATTTAGCGGGTTTTGGATTTAAACTTGCGTGATATATGTTGAAATGGAAACGTATGAATTTTCTATACTATTGATTTAGATATGGGAATGAAGTTCCAATTTGTTATACTGAGAATGTGAAAAATGGCGGCTGGTGATACATCGAGCTGAATCAGTAAATAAAAAAGGGGTAAACTGAATGGAAATGCGCCAGTTTGAACCCAATGTGATTATCATAATTTTTAAAAAATACTGGAATTGCATAGGTTACTGTTTTGCTATAAATTGTATATATAATACTGGAACCACAACTTGTGACCAAAAGAGGTTGAAAGAAATTTCAGTAAAAGGGGTTGAAAAATACTCCAGTTCGAGGGTTGAAATAAACTCCTAGCACTAGGTACCGATGCTCGCAGTGTAACCATACATGTGTAAAATCAATATGGATATATTAGATGGTCAACCTACGAGGAATTAGTAATCTTCTAGTAAAAATAAACCAGGGGGCGGTCGAATCATAAAAGATGCTCAGCTTTGTCTGCACGAACATGACACTGTCAAAGGCAATTAGTGCACAACCCGTGCCACGGGGTAAATAGGCAAATTGTCATACCAAGCTGGAGGTGTTCTAATAATCATATGCATGATTTAAATATTGATGTGCAAATAAATGTTATATGATACAGTATTATAAACAAATGTTTCAAATGTATGAGTTCTTATGAAAATGTGCATATATATAGTCATACACTGTTGTAACTCCTTCTTCCTTAATGAGAGGTGTCTTACCCTATTATACAACTCATTTTTCAGGTCCATTAGGATGTCGGTCCTAGTTGAAAAAGTGGCTGGGAAGATTATTTTTGGTTAACTTACGTACGCATTTGAATCTTGTAATAAACCTAGATGAAAGTCCTTGTTGGAGGGTTGTAATAACAAGAATTTATTCTATGTCTGGTTTTATGTAATTGTGGATGCATTAGTAAACTCTAGTATACGACTGATAGAAATCCCAATGAATGTTAATGTTTTTCCGCAACATTTACATTATTATTATATATGAGTTACACCCGTATGTCCCTGTTTAGGGCGAGTTGTTTATGTATCTGGAACAGGTACAAGTATTATGTATATGTAAGTGACACCTGTGTCTGTATAAAGGGCCGGGTCGTTACACAGATGCCATGATATTTCAGCCAGCCCAGTGCTGTGATTAGATATATATTACAGTTATTTATGAATGTACGATATGATAGCAGAACCTTGAAGGCTTACTTTAGTTTCAAATGACGATACCGTAGCTATCAATTCAGATTAGTGCCATCACACATCTCAGATAGAGTGTTGGTGAATGGATAGTCGATTGAACCCAAAGAAGAGTAGTGTGCAGACTAGGTTGGGCAGACCAATCGTACTTACAAACAAGTCAGTTTTGGCTTAACATGATTGGCCAACCATTACTAGGTCCCGCCTACGGGTTGCACAACCTAATTATGTGGGGGTAAAACATGATATCAGTTAGCTATCCATTCAGTGGTAATTTCAGTATTGTACAGTTATAGCAGATGATTTACATGTATACAGATATATTATGTGACAACCGGAATAATAATGAGATTTAAATAATAAAAGGAAGGGAAATGGAAACCGGAAACAGAAGAAGGCAGTCGACTTCGTCGACAAATCCCCTGTATTCGTCAACGAAGGCTTAAGAAAATTCGTCGAAGAATACAAGGATTCGTCGACGAAGAAATACTGAGAGGGGGGTTTTGAGCCGACTGAATTTCATCGATGAGGACTGAATTTCGTCGACGAAATTAATGAAGGATTCGTCGACGAATGACGTGGCTCGTCGATGAAATCCCATGTTCTATAAATATAGAAAATCCGGATTTTACTTCTAAACTAAGCCAACTCACTCCTTTATCTCTCCTCTTCGACTCTCCTCTCCTCCCCTTGTCTTTCCCTCGAGTTGGGATCCGATTACCCCAAATCGACAATCCAGTCACCACGACTTTCCTCTGGGGAAGTTCCTCCAAATCTGCCGAGCGAACATCGTTCGTGAAAACGTCCAGTGGAAAATCATCCCTAAGTTGATGTAAGAGGCTTTTTAACAGCAATTAGCTTTATCTAGTTATCGGAAATGAATGTACGCATAAATACTGATGTTTAATCCTACCTACTGCGACTTTGAGTTTTAGGTATTGATCAGACCTCATTAGGGGTTATCGAGGATATTTGGGGGCTTTTCTCAGTATCAGGTAAGGGAATAAATTAAAACACGTTATTTTCCATGGCAAATGATTTTAATTATGCTATCTCTTTTCAGAAAGCATATGTTATCTGTTTATTAAGAATGAAAGTACGATTGTGAAAATACTGTTTGATGATTAAAATGTATATGTACGTATGGATGCCAGAAAATCAATCACGATTTTAGAATCTGAAGTAGATTTTTTAACAACACATGTGTGACATGAATATTATTTTACGTGGAATTATTTTTGATATGAAAGATTTACGAACGAAGCATGTTTTCAGGTATCAATGAAAAGATGAGTATGTTGTGATGATTTTGATGAATATCTGAAATGATTTATTTTTCAGAATGTATATACCTGAACGATTTTGGTACGAAGGCCGGTATTATGTATGTTCGGCACGGGCCCGTAATTTATGTTAGGTTTGACACGAGACCGGGATTTTATGTTATGTTCGACACTGAGGCCGTAATTATGTTTATCGGCACGAAGGCCGTATTATCTATCTTTTTTGGCACGAGGGCCGTAATGATGTTTATATGATCATGTTTAGAGGTTATCACATAGATGTTATTTTAGTTCCGTTCAGGGCTCGGTACCCGTGGTGTTCTTATAGAATAAGATTTTATGATCATATAGTGCGAACCACCCCACGAGGGTGGGAGATGATATCAATGTTGTTTTTCAATGAGTGTGGACGTCGCCCTGGCAAGTCCAAACCAGGGTTGTGGTGGGCTCATTATACTTACATCATATTGAACTCGGCATGTCAGCCCAACCATTGTCAGGTCCCGCCCTGTTAGGGCTGCACAACCCGTCATGGGAGGTAATACATGACACCCAGCTAGCCTTAAAACAATTCGCTTAGTATATGTTTTCAGTATATCAGTATAACAGATGTTTTTGTAATGATATGACTTCTAGAAAATACGAAACGCCGGTGATTTTTCACGTCTGATTAAATGAACATTTAGATTGGAAATGTACTGTATACGTATAATTGCATTAAATATTCATGTTACGACACAGCTGTATTTAGTTTATTTTCCCTTACTGAGAAATGTCTCACCCCCAATATTAATTAATTTTTCGGGAGACCCTGAGTGATTGGTGAGTCGTGGCCGCCGTTGAGTAGGGATATTACCCCGTTAGGAAGGTAAGATGAATACAATATTTTTGGAAATGTAGATGACTCTGGTATTATCTTTTATGATTGGATGTTTAAGATTTTATGTTTACTGCTGCTAGGTTTTCCGCTGTGAATGACAGGTGTCCCCGCTACCCATGGGTTCGGGTTGACTTTTCCATTATTATGTTACATTTCATGTTAAGGAATTTAGGGTCACTACATATTATGTCACAGTATGCTTATGTTGAGAAATTGAATATGATTTTATTAGGCTTATGTAAGTATGAGTACAAATTCTTGACTCATCAGATACAGTTAATCATGTTACAATTAATTATGTACAATATACTTTTATGATGTAATAAAACTCTCATGCCACACACTAATGTTAATTTATCCCACTTACTGAGAGGTGTCTCATTCCAAAATTCAAACATTTTAGGAAATCCAGATCGACAAGTGGAGCGAGCTCCGAGATAAAGGAGGCTTTAGTACTGCCCTAACTGTAGGGTAAGTGTTTGAGTTGAGAGATGAATTTTGTGTCCTTGGGATATTCTATGGTTTCTTTTTGGGGTGTACATGTATATTTATGGAGACAGTAGTACTCTGGGTTCGAGTTGACTTTGTTTATAGTTTGTGATATCAGAGCTTATTATGTAAAAAAAATAAAAATAAAATAAAATATAGCAAAATTTTTGGGTTGTGACACATATAAAATGTGACCTTATTTTCTTGTTAATAAGTCAAACAAATATTCCCACAAACTACCGTTTGTGATTATTATTATTATTTTTTTGTTTAGAGATTTGTTGGACTTTTTTTTTTTTTTTAGTACATAGGAACTCCAGCCACCAACAAGCCCTTCAGACCCCCTGGTACGGCACCAAACCTACGGATCAACATTCTCTCCCTAGGTCTCGCTGATCAGGTAAAATCCGGAATACGGACACGGCTTCCGTGCATCAGTTAGACGTTCGGCCAACTCGACCCCCGGGACACATCTCCATTACCATCCATGGTCTCCACTGGCTCATAGAGAACTCTCACCATCCACGGTCCCCGCTGGCTCACAGAGTAAATTTTCACCATCCACAGGGACCACTGGTTCCGTGAATGTATTTATCTGAAATTGAACCCTCGATATTCCTTCTTACGTGCTGATGCCTCCACTGCGCCATGCACGCGGAAGCGAGATTTGTTGGACTTAGACTATACAAATGAGAGGTACATTCTATCTTTTTTATCCAACATAAAACTTCTAATATAGTATGCTAATATTGTATTTTGATTGTAATTGTTGGAATCAAAACCAATTTTAGATATTAGTAAAAATTATATATATAAATAAAACAAAATAAAAACAAATCAAAAACAAAAGGCCAAACGAAACGAAACGAAACGAAACAAAACAAATCAATCAGTCTCGAGTCTGACCTCCCGCGTCACTCGCAGCGACCCTGACCTAGAATGGGAAATGGTGCTCCACACTTGATACTCCTTCCTTGGCCAGCTCTGTGTGTAGGGTTTCGACGCTCCACAACTTCAATCTCTATCCATTTTCTCTCTCTTAAAATCCAGGTACTCCTTTCACTACGAACCGCGCGGTCGTCAGTTTCTTTGCTTCAGTTTGTTTGTTTTTTCGATTTTTGCATTCTCACTTTTTGCTGTGTTAGTGCAAAGAGCTTGTGTTTAGAATTCTATATGGGGCATCAGATATGGTTTGTTTTTATTATTGGGTTTCTCGATGTTTGCTCATTTCTCGTTTGATTTCTCTGACCAGAGACAAAGATGGCTCGGGCGGCTCTCTTTGTTTGGTTGCTGAGAAAATTTAAACAATTTTTACTTCTGGATTTTGGTTTTCCCCTTAGAGCTCAATTGGACAGAGCTACACCCATCTGGTTTTGTTGGATTAAGAGGGTGAGTTTCTTTCACTTACCGATACAACAGATGATTTGAGACAAATTTTTATTTTTGGTCCACTTCCTTGGCAATGAGAATGAGGGTTTTGTCCGTCTATCTTGGGACGTTGGACCATGATAATTATTCCACACACTGGATTGTGGTTTATCCGGTTTTTAGAAGTGCCTTTGTGGTGTTTGAGATTCATTTTACTTGTACATTTTGGGAATGAAGTATCTGGTAGGAGATATTTTCACTTCATGTAATTTGGTTGGCGGATGTCTGTTTGAATTCAAATTTAGTACGATGATTCTGCACTTTTGAGTTTTAAGAACGTGTATCTAATTCGGTGTTTTTCATTCATGCATTGTGCATGTCATCTATTATTAATATAAAGGGGATTTCCCCCTTCTTGAAATGTTGATGCTTTGGAGATATCTAGTAGTAGTTTTGATAAACAAAATGCTGCAATCGGTGAATTGTTTTCTTATTTATCCCAAATATAATTACTCTTTTCTTTTCAATGGGTTAGAGTATTACGTTATGGTGCTTGAATTACAAGAGTTGATGTGTAATTTGTTGATTAATTTATACAATTTTCAATATTTACATTCAACTGAGCTGATTGTTTGCTATGTAATGTTTCAATCTTTTTTTTTTTCTTGTTACTGGCCCTGTAGGACATCCATTGCTCATAAAAATAGAGTTGAAATGCAATGCACTGCATTTCTTGTAGGAGATCTCCTATGGCAGGCATTGTTAGAGAATCTGAGTCCTTTGGTGATTTCTTTGTTTGATAATCATTTTGTTAAATACTCTTTTTTTTTTTTTTTTTTTAAATAAGAGAAAATATTTATGTGAATTGTGAACTATGAACCAAATATCACAATGAGGGGAGAACAAGATGTCCTCCCAAGAAAAAAAAAAGAAAAACAACCAGGAAAATTACATAAGCTCTGCCTGCCAATCCCTAGAAAAAACCCTAAGAAAGCCGAAAGAATGGGCCCATAGAGTGGCCAAGAAACTGGTCCATTGCACGACAAAGCTGGGGTGGTTATGCTATCATTGAAGGTTCTTGTGTTGCTTTCAATCCATAAAGTCCACAAAATAGCAAACACTGCACTACGCCGCAGGACTTCTCCCTTCCTACTCTTTCCAAAACTCTCAATATCTTATGAGCAAAAAATTGCCCACAGCCTGAGGCGGCACCCAGGTTTCACCAAAATAAGAAAAAAGGGCACTCTAGAGATGGGTAGCGGCCCTGCAATGAAGGAAGAGGTGAGCACTTGTTTCATTATACTTGCAGCACATCATGTCCATTCCATGTTTGAGAGTCTTGTAACTTTGTAAGGCCTTCAAATCTTGTGTGTTGATCTTGTTTAAAGTCACAATCTAGATAAAGGTCCGAATCTTGAATGGAACTCTAGCCTTCCTAACAATGTGGCTCTAATGAAAAAATTGGTTTTGGGAGATTTGAGAAGATATAGAAAAAAAGATATGTTGGAGAAAAGGCTTGACAAATTGCCCTTCTACACCCTACAATCTCCCTTCCTCGGCGGAAACGATTGAAGGTATTGAGTAAAATGGGAAGCTCAACAAACCCTCTTTCATTGAGATTTCTAAGGAAGTGAAAATCCCAAGATGGACACCACCCTTAAAAGAAAAAAGGCGTTGATAAGTGTATTGTAGAAAGAAGAGATTTTAAACAAGTGAGGCACCAACGGCTCCAATGAACACCCTCCCACCCATGTATCCTCCCTAAAATGAACCCTATTGCCACTGCCCACTTTGGAAAAACGAATGAGAGGAAAGAAAATACTGGCAACCTGAGGCACTAACTTCCAAGGGATAGCATGAAAAACAAACCATTTCATCTAGAGTCCCACCCATTCTGATGCACCCCAAATTCACTTGCAATCACCTTGTGCAATAAGGAATTTACCTCTAAAGGGAACCTCCACAATCATTATCCAATTAAAGAAATGTTTTTGGAAACCACTCTTAAGCTAACTAGGTGATACCTTTTATTCTCCCTAGAAACCGACCAAAGGAAATCACGCATCATCCTCTCAAGAATCATAGGTATACTCTTCTTAGATAATCTAACTATTATTGGAATGTGAGTTGTGAAGGTTAAAAAAAATGTGAGGGATATGATTGTTATTATTTAAATTGATGTTTGGCAATGTTAGGTACCTGCTGAGATTGGAATATTGTTAATGTTGGCCTTCTACTTTGGTCCTTGCATATGATTGCTAGGCTGGTTATTGTATGGAGGAATATTTTCCATGCTCTTATCCATCCCTCCTCCTCCCCCAAATTTTCCCAAATGATTATTTCTCTAATTTTTGTTGTATTTTAATATTCATTGCTCTAATGCTTATCTGGTCATTGGATAATTTTGTATGCTAATGACATGAGGAGAACATACCTTATACACAAGAACCTAACTCAGGTGCCCTTTGCTTTTGAATGTGATGTATACAGGTTCATTTTGTATGACCTGGCCTATTATTCAACATTATGCATGCAATAAAAGGTGGCTGGGTTGGGCAAACATTTGCGTTGGCTAAATGCAATGATTCTGGCGCAAAGAAGTCCCGGATTCGACGTTCAAAAGAGGAAAGGAAGGCAATAGTTGAATCCTTTATAAAGAAGTAATCACGACGTAATTTCTTGCATTGTAAATTGCTATGTTTTGTACACATTTTAGATTCCTTTGTGCAACCCCATGCTCCAACCTCAAAAAAACCCTCTAAAAGTTCGACAAAAAGAGAGAAAATAGAGAAGAAGTTTGAATTTAGTGCAACTTTCTTTCCCCTTTGTATTCTTACAATTTTATATTTTGAGCATATTTGTGACAAATGAAGCTTAGTTTTAAGTTTCTAGGTGTAGTTCATGAAGTTTCCTCGAGATTTCCACCATATCTGCATGTTGAGAAAGAATTAGTACCCATTATTGTTATGTATTGTAGACCAAATGCTCCTTTTGGCACATAATTTATCCATGATTTATTAAGCAATATGTTTGGTGCAAAACTTAATGTGGAACCCATTTATCATATCCATGTCCATTTATCCACCCAAAGAACTTGCTTTTGGTGCACATTATTTGACCAATGATGTTGATGTGATTATGTAGTTAAGCTAGGTGTGATAAATGGAAATTTGAACTTGTGGGCCCCATATTGTAGGTTCTTTTTGAATTTTAAGTTTAGATGGATTGATGTTGCTCACAAATCTACCCGATCTAAAGAATTTTTCAAAAGTTTTAATAAAGTCCTTCTTGAGCTTGCCCCAATTTGACTAGAAGAATGACAAGGAGAACCCATAAAGCGCCAGGGCTAGATGGGTTCTCCTTGTCATTCTTCTAGTCAAATTGAGGCAAGCCCAAGAAGAACTTTATTGAAACTTTTGAGAAATTCTTTAGATCGGGTGGATTAGTGAGCCACATCAATGCCACATTCCTTACTCCGATCCCGAAGAATTCTGGGGCAACCAGCATTGCGGACTTTTGCCCAATTAGTTTGGTGGGAAGTATTTATAATATCCTTGCTGAAGTCCTTGCTACGAGGATCAAAAGAGTTGCTCCGGAAGTCATTGGCAACGTCAACACACCTTTGTGGCAGGAAGACTGATCATGGATGCAACCCTCATAGGTAACGAGGTGGCGGATACTAATTAGAGGGAAAAGAAAAACAGGGCGGTGTGCAAACTTGACATGGAGAAAGCATTCGATCACGTTAATCGGAACTTCTTTCCTTTACTCTTAGGAAAATGGGCTTTGGGGAGCAATGATGTAGTTGGATAGCTCATTGCATCAACACACCAAGTTTCTCAGTGTTAATCAATTGGCACTCAACTAATTTCTTTTGCTCCTCTAGAGGACTGAGACAAGGGAACCCTTTATCCCCCCTTTTGTTCCTTGTGGTGATGGAGGTGCTGAGCCTCATGTTGAAGAAAGCTACCAAAGAAGGGCTAATCAAAGGTCTTATTGGAGGTCATATATCTTCTGTTTGCAGACGCTATCATTTTTGGTGAGTATGACTCTCTCTAGATTCTAAATCTGAAATGTATCTTGGCCGGGTTTGAGGCAGTTTCAGGTTTGAAAGTTAACCTTGGAAAATGGGAAATCATTCCAGTTGGAGAAACTGTAGACAGGCCTCTCCTTGCTGGCCTTTTAGCCTGCAAGATGAGAACTTTCCCTATTAAATACCTTCGGCTACCTCTCGGCGCCAAATTCAAAGATAAAGGAGTGTGGAACCCCAACATTGAAAATTTTGAAAAAAGGCTGGCTGGATGGAAGAGGAATTTTTTATCAAAAGGCTGTAGACTCACTCTTTTCAAAAGCACTTGGACAAATCTCTCCTTTACTTCATCTCTCTCCTTCTCGTTCCGGCTTCTGGTGCCAAGAGTCTTGAAGGAATTCAAAGGATGCTTCTTTGAGGGAGCTTTGGGGTGGAATTCAAATTTCACCTTGTCAAATGGGGCATGGTGAAGCAACCTATTCATTTAGGAGGCTTGGGTTTAATGTCCCTCCACATTTTCAATAAAGCTCTTTCAGGGAAATGGTTGTGGAGAATAGATTCATAATTGAGAAAGATCACCTTTGGCAGGGAATCATTGCTGTGAAAATTGGCTTGAACATAATGATTGGATCTCCCAAGTTAGCAGAGGACCACATGATATAGGGGTGTGGAATGTCATCAGGAAAGGTTGGGATGATTCTTCTCTTGTATTAGATTTTAGGTGGGGGAATGGGGACAATATTTATTTTTGGCATGATGCGTGGCGTGATCAGGAAGCTCTCAGTATCTTATTTCTTGCCATTTACAACTTGGCCTGTGACAAAGATGCTTGTGTTAGTCAGCACCTCCAAACCTCAGATCAGGGGCCCTTTTGGACATGGTTTTAAATAAAGGCCGTGACCGTTACGTAACGACGTTACGTAACGGTTTTTTGGGTTATCGATACTGTTACACACTACGTAATCGGTGGGAAGAAAAATCATGGCCGTAGCAGTCATTATGGACCGCAACCGTTACGTAAAGGCGCTACAGCTGTTACGTAACTGCTACAAGACTGTTACACCAAAAAAATATTTTATTTTTTTACTTTTTCTTCTCACTTTTTCCCTCTCTTTCATATATCATTCTCAATATACCAAGTGGCAAGTGGGGGAAAAGATTATACAGAGGATGATGATGATACAAAATTTACTATTTCTTTAAATACTCACAATAGATGCATTAATTAACAATTTGAAAATACTAACTTATTAGGAAAATATTTTATTTTGATAATATTAGTAATGTGATATTTATGTTCTATATTTTTCAACTTCAACCTTCTTTCTTTGCTATCTATTTTATATTTGTATTATTCGTATGTCTTATGTGTCTAATAGATTAATGAAGTGTATAATGTACTTTGTTTTATTAATTAATTTAGCACACATAAGAATTTATCACAGATAAGAACAATGAGAAGTACAAATTTGTACACACACATAATTTTTCTATCAATGGTGGTTTAAAACAAATGTAAACTTGTTGCCTAAACCAAATAACTTAGTTACTCATACTAAAGGATCCAAAATACACTAAAACTCTTTCTTAAAACATACAAGTACGCTAATATGCACAAGGTTGTGCGTGCTTCAAAAAAATTCACGACCGTTACTCCTACTTCCCGTTATGTAACATCTGCTACTCCCGCTTCCCGTTACACCTATTACTATTACGTTATGCTACCCGCCACCACGATTTAAAACCATGCTTTTGGAACATCCCCTTAGAAATGTGGGAGATTGGGAACTCAACTAGCTCATAGACTTCTATAACTTCCTCTACAGCTTCCAGCATTATAATAGTACTGATCTTCCAGTTTAGGCCTTAAATGAGAACAGTCCTTCACTGTTAGATCCTTCTACAGGAAGTTCTTCCCTTTGTAGTCAAGCAGCTTTAATTTCCCTTGGACTGATTTAAAAGACAACTGCCCCAACAAAAGCTGTCTTTCTTGCCTAGGAGGCAACTCACGGTAAGATCTTGACTTTGGATAATTTGCGAAGAAGGGGTCTGTTAGTCACCAACAAATGTCCCCTTTGCATGGTGGATGCAGAATCAGTAGAGCACATCCTCTTTCATTGCACTTGGACCAAGAATCTTTGGAATATGGCGACAATGGTGGGTTATCGCTAACTATGTGGGAGGGGACCTCTGGGCCTGGAAAGGGATTTGGGCAACCAAATAGAAGAGAAGGGCTATTTCCCTCATCCCCCTTGCAATTTTCTGGTGCGTCTGAAAGGAGAGGAATCGGAGAGTGTTTAAAAATTCAACCTCTGCCCTCCAGATCAACAAAGGGCACTGGTTTACTGCAGTCAATAGCTGGCATAGTGGGACTGTTGTTAATGACTATAATGCATGGTTTTAAATAAAGGCCACGATCGTTACGTAATGGTGGGTTTTTGGGTTACTAATACCGTCACACACCGTGAAATCGGTGGGAAGAAAAGTCACAGCCGTAGCAGCCGTTACGGACCGTGACTGTTGTGAAAAGGCCGCTACGGCCATTACATAACCGCTACAGCCATTACATAACCGCTACAGGACTGTTGCACCAAAAAATTATTTTATTTTTTACTTTTTATTCTCACTTTTCTCTCTCTTTCATATATCATTCTCAATATGCCTAGTGGCAAGAGGGGGAAAAGATTATAATGTGGATGACAATGATACGAAATTTACTATTTCTTTAAATACTAACAATAGATGCATTAATTAACAATTTGAGAATACTAATTTGTTAGGAAAATATTTTATTGTGATAATATTAGTAATGTGATATTTATGTTTTATATTTTTCAACTTAAACCTTCTTTTTTTTCTAACTATTTTATATTTTTATTATTCGTATGTCTTATGTGTCTAATAGATTAATGGAGTGTATAATGTATTTTGTTTTATTAATTAATTTAGCACATATAAAAATTTATCACAGATAAGAACAATGAGAAGTATAAATACGCACACACATGTAATTTTTCTATCAATGGTAGTTTAAAACAAATGTAAACCTGTTGCCCTTACCAAATAACTTAGTTACACAAACTAAAGGATCCAAAATACACAAACTCTTTCTAAGAAGGGCTAAAAGCTTAAAACATGCGAGTACACTAATATGCACAGGGTTGTGCGTGCTTCAAAAAAATTCATGGCCATTACACCTGCTTCCTGTTATGTAACATCCACTATTCCCGCTTCCCGTTACACCCATTACCGTTACGTTACGCTAGCCGCTACCGTGATTTAAAACCATGCTATAATGTAACCTTTGATTTTTGTGACACCCTCCAGGGTGCTTGACTTGCTGTACCCAGGCTGGCATTCCCTTGATGCCTTTTCAATAAATTTTCCTTTATTTATCACAAAAAAAAAAGGTTCAAATGGTGCCCTTTATCTGACATACTTACCTTGATAAGTATGTAATCTCAAAATGATGTCTGCTATTAATTTCAAATTGTTGACAAACCAAGACACTTCCCTATTTGATATTGATTCAATACAAAATCTTGGAATGATCAAAGTTATGCATTTTTTTTTCCTTGCCCATTTTGACTCTGATATATAGATAGTTAAAAAGAAAACTTCTGCTTATTGTTAGTGACATGTTGTAGCTCAAATACTGTAATGAGTTTAAGATACTTCAGTACACCATGTTTGGGGCTTGACTTTTGGCTACAGTTTCTATTTATAGATGGTATCTGATGTTGCTAAAGTAATTAATGACTCAATATATATACAAAAAATATGATATGTAAGAAATTCCTTTTAGATAAGTATGCACCTTTTAATTACATTGAAAATGTAGAGAAGTGTAAGGGTATGTATCTTTTTGTGAAGGGTGGTATACAATGAAAAAGTAACTTTGTTATGAGAAGAAAAAATTTACAAGGAGGACAAAAATAACTCCTAATGAAAAAAAGAAAAGAAAAAGAAAATGAAAATACAATAAGTGCACGATATAAAAAGGCAAGAGCATCAAGCTAACAAAGCCACCAATCATGCTGGATATTAGAAAAACCCACATTCCCAAATATATACCCACAGTGAAGCAAACAAGACAGTCCAATTTCAAATGAAATCAATAGGCCAAATCCAATCTTGGAAAATACAAGCATTTCTCGCAGCTGGTAGCCCCCACAAGAGAGACAAAACTGCACACTACCATAATGCCCTTGCATCCCTATGCCTCCGAAACCTTCTAAAAGCCATCGACAAGAAATCCTCCAAAGAGCTAGGGCAACACTCAAGCAACACTTATGATATTCAAGGCTGTATGAAGAACATGAAGAGAAAGAATCAGAAGGAATATTATAAATTTGATTTGATGCAGGATATAGCCTTAAATTTAGCTGTATGGTGAAGAAGCCTTTTTTTTGTTGTTGTTGTTGTCAGTTGTATTTTCCAACTCTTTGTAGTTCTGTGAACAGCCATACCTAAACATAGATAAATGTACGTGTTGAATACAGTAAATTTATTGATGAAAACTTATTTGACTGTATACCCAAGTCTTGAATTTGGGAATTTTTGTGTTCATCTTTGTTATATCATAGACATGAAATAAGTAAGAGAAATGCTAGGAGCAGTTGTCCTGTAGAGTTTTCTTAACCCACTCGACCTATGATTGGACCACTTGGCCATTCTCTTGAAACATAATATGAGGCTACCACTTTAGATGGTTTTGGATTCTCAATGCTACCATTTGTTAAATTATTTATTTTTCAATAAATTAAGGTTAAGGGTTAAACAGGTAGTCCATTTTTTAATTTTGAAAAAAATGCCTCGTGTTCCAATCATAGGGTGAGTGTATGAGGGAACTGCATGGAGCAACTGCTCGTAGCTCTCCTAAATAAGTTATACTGCACTTTGTACAACATGTTATAGTGCACTGCAGGTGGAATAAGTCTAGTAATCCAGCTTAGTTGGACTTGAATCTTATCATTTTAGAAAGTACTTTTTGTTACCTACAGTTGCATTGCCTCTACTAAATTTTATTTGTTGTCGGAACTTTGTGAATTACATTTACTTCTATAGTTTAACATTGCACTTCTGAGGCAGTCAATGCTACGATTGCCAAATTGTTATGAATGGTGTTATTTGACATGGAATTTCCCCTTATCCTGTGGACTTGCATGCAGATATCAAAAATTGAATGATGGGAGTTTCCCATCACTTAACCTCACCCATAAGGAAGCTGGTGGGTCTTTCTACACAATTCGGGAGATTGTCCGAGAAATAATTCAAGAAAATAGAGTGTTGGGACCTGCTAAGTTGATTCCAGAAGAGCAGAACACCAATCAGTTCTTGGAACAAGATCCTTTGAGATCAATTTCCATAGAACCTCAAACTCATCTGTTGGTATCTTCAGATGATACTCATACCATGCCTGATCATCAACAGGATTCAAGTGAAGTGTTGACTTTAAATTCTAGAAGGGAGTTTACTGGACCTGAACATCAGAGGTTTGACAATGGAGTGATAATTAACGGGAACTGGGCAGAGGAGAAAATTGAAGAATCTGATAAGTTTTTAAATAAAGCATTGGAAGTAAGCGAAACTCTAGAAGCAACAAAAAATGTCAAAGAATTGGAAGCGTCTACAGCTAAAGTAACTAGCATAACAGCAGGTGTGATAGTGGAGACATTTCCAATAAGGTCTGCTGTTAAGCCAGTGGAAAGTTTGGAAGGAAGCCCAAATGAAGCATGGAACTCAACTGGAAATTTGGAAGAAAAAGAGACTGAAAATATGGGACTGGAACTTGGAAATGGGGGTTCATTTTTGGATACAAAGGGCTCCGTGATGAATTGTTCTTCATTGGTGGATGAGAAAGCAGCAACAAAGCTTGCAGTTCCGTTGCCAGACATGCAAACCAGTTGGGTGGATGAGGATGCAGAGGCAATTCATGGAGATCCAACGTTGGAAAGCTCATGTTGCTCTGCAACTGAAAATGGTGTTGTGCATTATATTCAGGACAGCAGTGCTCTTGAAGTTGAGGTATCTTGTGATAATGATTCAGCATCAAAAACATTTAAAGAAATCTGGGCTGGTGAAATTATGTTGAGTTTTGACTTTTTTGGTTGAAATTGATCTCATGGTGTTTACGTGTTTACTTTTTTATGCTCTTCTCCAACTTTTGTGTTGTTTGTGGTTGGATGGGAGGGGACAAATGCTGCCTGCGGAGTGCTGATAGTTGTTTTTAAGTTTCAGGTGCGAGTCATAGGCTATGAGATTTTGTATATGTAGTGGTTGGGAGGGGACAAAGGCTGCCTGCTGGGAGCTGAGGGTTGCTTTAAGTTTGAGGTGTGTGCTGTAGATCATGGTGTTTTTGTATCTTCAGTGCGCAGTGGTTTGGGTGTGGGGCGCTTTGGCTGATGTTTGGCAACATCACTCGGTATTGCATGGCATGCCATGAGGTGTACCAATAGTATATGAAAACAAATTCATGTAAAATAAAACAATATAGTACATGTAATACAACCCCAAATGGTCACACTAGGTGTAACTTGCATTGATCTGCCATACTAGCACGACTTCTGTATGTAACAATACATATTTTATTTCGCTGAATGAGATGTTCCTTTGAATGATATATCTGGTCATAAATTTCTCTGGACACAAATCACTTGGATGCATAATTTTTTTGGTGGTTATTTGCTGATCTATTTGTTTGAATTCTATAATTGGGAAATAAAATTATAGTACTGAAATGTGCAAACGATATGCACATTGAAATTTAATATTTTGATGTACTTAACATATTGCTGTTATGTTATATTATTCTAGTAGTTTGATTGTTGCTAGTGGCATCAAAACCTTTGAATCATGCAATCCTGCTCCTCTCTGGTTTGTACAACAAGGCCATTCCCAAGGAACGCTTGGTTCTATTTTGTTTATCGCTGTTTCCTAATTGAATGGTCAAAATCTAGTAGCGCTGTTTATGCATCATTCTGGAGTTGATGCAAATTTTGGATGAGTTTGATTAATTGATTACAATTTAATGAATGATCATGAAACTGTTTCTATGTTTTCATTTTGAAAATATCGAGCAGAATCTGAGTCTGAACTGTTTATTGTCTTTGCAGCCTATATATGCCCCAAATGGCACAAATACCAGCAGTCTTAGTGCAACTGATTCAAGCAGTAGCTGTGGGGACTCAATTTCGAAAGAAGTGACTCTGGCTGAAAATGAAGCTGAAGTTTGTGGGAACTCCCTGGAAGAAAGTAATTCGACTTTAGACAGAATCAATCTGTAAGTATATCTGTTTGTCTCGCACAGATTCAGAATGCCATGTTCATTTTACTGATCTGAGTTAGTAGGGTTGGGTTCTCAGGTTCTAATTAAGCCCTGATATGCTTTTTTCTTATTTGGGCAGTGAATCATGGGCAGGAGCATCTACAAAATCTACCAAGCCAGAGACCAACCCCATTTTGGCATTTTTTAAAGTGTTCATGGATGCCTTTGTGAAATTTTGGTCTGAATAATTTCTCTCAGGGTGTATTTTCTTCTTGTTTCTGTTTCTATGGAGTGGTTGAAGAGCATTAAACCACCAGCACAGGGCGTGATATTATTATTTTTTTTTCGCATTTCATAACACCGGTTGAAGTTTGGTTGTGTTCATTCATTAGATTTATGTAGGTGGTGTTTTTTGGCATTTTGATTGGAACCACCCTTATTTCTCTTCCTCAGCCTTTATGGGTCATCAGTCATGCTGTTATTAACGTGCTAATTCTGTGGAATCCGATGTTTGGGATAAATTGAGACTTTATGCCATTACACTGGTTGAAAATATTCAATTCAAACTCATCTATGACCCTCTTGTATGACTTGAGTTGAAACTAAGCTGATGGTGCCCAAACAGCTTGGACCTTCTGGGGGATGGTGTGCTTGGGTTTTCCTCCCTGTGGAAGAAAATGCGTGTTGACGAAGCATTTTGAAAATGATGAATGGAGTTGGCAATGATTTGGTCATCCGATGTTTGGGATAAATTGAGACTTTATGCCATTACACTGGTTGAAAATATTCAATGCAAACTCATCTATGACCCTCTTGGATGACTTGAGTTGAAACTAAGCTGATGGTGCCCAAACAGCTTGGACCTTCTGGGGGATGGTGTGCTTGGGTTTTCCTCCCTGTGGAAGAAAATGTGTGTTGACGAAGCATTTTGAAAATGATGAATGGAGTTGGCAATGATTTGGGCGACTGACTTGGTCTTCAAATGTCTAGGATTTTCAGAATGCAGTGGAATTTGATTCCCAAATCCATTCCTCATTCAAACAGAAGAATTTTTTTTGAGAGTAAATTCCACTAAATCTCTATGCCAGGGAGGGGCATTGGGGCCTTCTTGACAAACACTGCTTCCAACACATGGCGGACCTTGACTCAAATCATTCATCTTTCTTCTCAGAATGATGAAACGAAGTAAAGGGTGCTTGAAGGTCATCAGGGTAAAGACTTTGAAGGGAAGAAAAAGAAAATTCTTCTCTAGAAGCATGATTTCAAAGCCAGAATTGGAGTAAATCAACCCTACATATTCCCTACAAAGAACTTTCACAGTAGGCTTGGTTGATGTCTATTAAAAATTAAGCCGTGTCGCACTACCGAACTGGATTGTCAAACTTTATTGTCAAAAAGAGTTAGTGCGTATTCTAAGTTATGTGTCGACATCGTAAATAATGGGTATAAAAGATGGTACTAAAGCATTTTGGGAATGATTCATGGTATATAGACAGATTACAGCAACAATTTTAATTTCTTCGAACAATTCAGATGGTTTGAATTATTCGTTCGGTGACAAAATTCTTAAAACAATCTTAAAATAACCAAAATATATATATATATATACAAAAAGTTATGTTTATGCAGACCCCATGTCCTGTCTTTCAAGTTTGGCATGGTATTCTTTGGGCTTTGCCTGGTTTTTGTTCACAGGAGGCGAGGGCTTTTATTTGGTCAGGATGCACCTAACATATTTCTTTAGGGCATCTTCCCCAACCCACTTTGGCCCAAAAAGAAAATAAAAAAAATAAAATAAAACCAAACAACACAAGTGTTTTTTTTTAATAAAAAAAATTAATTCCTAATATAAATCGATCGTCTCATTATGAAAATTAAGAATTGTAAATGGAAGTGCCTTCTGTATCTGATAAATGCCATCTAAATACAGATCATTTGCATTTATGGACTCCACCTCCTTTTACCTTTTTTTATAAAGAAAAAAACCCATGTGAGTACCCCGCAAATATATGCTTATAAATGCATATGCTCTGTAAATTTGACTATAAATGCAAGCATGTTTGGCAAGAACTTTATTATGTATTAGGTGGTCTGGCGCCCAATGTCATCATTTTTAAATACTTATATAATAGTTTAATTGGTGGATCATTGTTGGGTACACAGTAATTAAGCCATTCTGCTTCATCTCCCTGCTTCTGAATTAATCCCACTTATTTTCCTTAATTGAAGTTTAATAAACGTACTACATTATATATAAATTCCATAGAATTTGTCTCTTCCCACATTGTTAGATTCTATTTTTAAAGATGAATAATAAGAATATATGTTTTTTCCCGCCTTTTTATGCTATGGGTGCTTATATAAAAAGAGGAATGCTCGGTCATTGACTTTAAAAATAGACTTTTTTTCCAGTTAAATTATAAGATTCAAGGTATCGAGAAATGAAAGTGATTTAATAAGTAAATGTAATTCTAAATAGAAGCGGGTTTGTAGATTTACAAACATCTTTTACTATTAAATTGACTTTTACATTAACATGGGTTAACATTTAATTAACTCAGGCTTGTGATAATTAGACTAAGGAGAGGCTTAATGAGGGTTTTGAGGTTCACTAAACTTGAACTATAAAAAGGAAGATAACCTAAGATTGGATCTCTAATTTTTCCAAGAAAATCTCAAATTATAATTATTTATTGAAGTGAAAATGTTCCGAGAGATATTTAATTAATGAGGGTTTACGTGTTGTACATGACTACTACTTTTTTTTATATTTTGATAACCAAATTTATGCAAGGAAGAATTTTCTTCATAATAAATGAAGAAAAAAGTGTCAATCTTGTTATGGGTTCATGCATGTTTATAATTTGTGACCTACTAATAAATATGTATTCAAAGCTTTGATTCCTATCTTAATTTATATATATTTCGTGGGGGGGAAAGGAAAAATCATTTCATAAGTGTGGTAAGGACAAAATATACCAAACTTTAACATATATAATTAAATTCTCGGAAAAAAAGCTTAATATGGTAATGTATAAATGCTACATGCAATCTCGTTCTTTTGATTATAAAATATACATTTGACGTACAAAAAAATTTTGATAAATATTTTCTCATTAAAAAAATAAGTTACATTAACAAATAAGTAAGCTATTTAAAGTTTCAACAAATCATACTATCGGCAACTAATTAAAAATTAAATATGTCGTGCACCACTTGTTTCTAAACCACATCATTAATCATTGTGATATCTGACTTTTTACATAAAAAGAACGTAAAATACGAGATAGATACCGCATGACACAAACATGGAAACCTTAAATTAAGAATTTTGTTTTCAAATCCAAGAAAAGTACTTTGAAAAATCAAGATGAATCATACTTATATTTGACTTGATTCATATCTACCTAGATAGCTACTTGATCATTGTGACCATGATGGTGCTTCCATAATACTCCACAAAATCAGTTATAGTGTTCAAATACATTGCAAAATACAAGGAATGTGATTGAATGAATTTCTGTCGGCTCGCACATTGACATAGCTCTCAAGAGCTAGTTAGGTTTGATGTTGGGTTGAATATTTTCTAATTTTTTAATTAAAAAAAATACAAAAGTTGCTTGAATTTGATTAATTCTAGCATTAGTTGACACACAGATGCAAATTTGTAACATGATTTAGTTAAGTGGGTTAATCAGGGCTATGGGATCGGGAGCGAGCTCAATTCAGTTACTAAAAATAATGAAATTTTTAATCCTTGTACTGTAGTTATATTCACAAAACGCATTTAATATTTAATAGTTCTTAAATTGTCAACAAAAAAAAATTGTACCATGGTGTAAATTAATCAACAAAAAAATATTTATATATCTAATATGACCTGGAACCTAAGGTTTGATTTTTTTAATATCATTTATTATTATTATTATTGTTACATCATCAGAATTAGGGTGTATTTTCATGAATGCGCGGGAAATAAAGATGCGGAACCTCATAGAGCCCTATAGTATTTATTTTAAAAAATAATAAATTAATTAAGAATGAGGAAACCTTTATAAGCTTGATCTTATGCCATCCGTAATTGCCCAAATAGGAGAATATAGAATTAGAATGTTATTAATTAAATATGGCTTTTCGGTTGGACCTTCCTGAGGCAGACCTATCACCTGATCCATTCATATATTATATCAATGTAATAGCAGTGGAGAAGGCAAAAAATATTTTTATGATTACAAAAAATCCAAATAATTTCAGCAATATAATTAAGACAGGTCAGAGCAGGTGGAGATGGAGCTGGAAGACGCCACGTGTGGTGTTGGTGTTGGGCTAGCGAGCAGAAATAGATCCCCCACCCTTCTTAATTATTAATGACTTCTACACTCTGAACCATTTTGGTTTCAGGGATATGGTTGGATGAATCATTCGGATCCTCTTTTAAAGTATTGCCAAATCAGTGATTGATATGATCGGCATAAATCAGATATTAATTTTCTTGTGGAGTACTGAAAAATTAATGCTTCATGCAATGGCCGATTTAGGATTTGACGTCAGATTTGTGTTTTTCAAAATTTACTTATTTACTTTATAGAGTTGAAGCTTTAATTCATAATTATTTGTTTATAATTATAAACTGTTACAACATTACGTTATACATCACAAGTTTTCATGCCTAGGAATTGTTCCATAATAAATTTTTTTGGGGTGCTTTTAATAAAATTTCTCCCAACATAAGTCTTCAATCGATCTGGCCTCCAACGAGCTTTCCGATCTCGATCACCTAAAAAAGATGAAAATGCATGTGACTTAGAAGACTCGGGGTGTACTACGGGGGATTTCTCCGATGCCTAAGTAAGCGAGTGCTTTAAAGAGGTTGTAAACAATGCTGAAATTGGGTTAGAATGAGATACCTTAGTCTCTTCGTAATACCCCTTTTATACTGGTCAGGTTCGACCCTGTTAGATCTATCATTTATAGTATTTGACATAGATCACTCTGATCATTATAACGCGGACATTGATCACTTCGGTCAATATATGGCCGGCATCAATGGCTCTAGTCGAACGATTGACTTTGTAGGTGATTTCCCCCATTAATACTAAGCACATGTCTTATCTTTAGGGTAGGTGATACATTTGGGGTATATCAATATATATATCAATTAGCTCCCCCATGGGCATGGCGCGGTGGAAAAGCATCAGCATGTAAAAAGGAACATCGGAGGTTCAATTCCAAATAGATACACTCACAGAACCAGCGGTACCTGTGGATGGTCAGAGTTTATTCTGTGAGCTAGCAGGGACCGTGGATAGTGAAAGTTCGCTCTGTGAGCCAGCGGTGATTGTTGATGGTAAAGGAGATGTATCTTAGGGGTCGGGTTGACCGAACATTCAACTGATGCACTGAAATCGTGTCCGCATCCGAACTTTATCCTGATCAGCGAGACCTGAAGGCGGAGGACGCTAATCAATAGGTTTGGTGCCACACGTGGGGGTCCGAAGAGCTCGTTGGTAGCTAAAGTTCCTATGTAATAAATAAATAAATAAATATATATATATATATATATATATATCAATTAAGGCGGACTACAAAATTAGATTGTAATAGAAACAAAAATTTTAAAATATTTTATAAAATTTTTAAAATATATTGATAGGAATTTAGGAATCTAATCTTGTCTATTTGTATTAGCTTCAAATAAAAACATTGAATAAAGTTGAATTAGTTCTCAAATCTTATTTACTTGGATCCAAAACCCTTTATCGAGTATTTGGAACTATTCATATAGAAGTGCTTTTCAAAAAATATTGAATTATAAGTGTTGAAATTTATAGGTAGTGTTTGGTTGTATTTTTAATTAGTATTTATATATTACTTTCATTATACAATGTGGTATGATTGTTTTTAAATATATATTAATATTTTTATTTAAAAATTAATTAATTATTATTTAAAATTAAAACTTAAATATTCCCTATAAAATAAAATAATTTAAGATTATTATTTTTAATTAATAGTAATCTTGTAATCAATGTATATTTAAAAAATATTATTACCATATTATTTTATGATAAAAAAATACTATAAATTAAATAAAAAATTCAACTTATTTAATGTTAATTTAAATTAATAAATACCTCGTCTTCAATCTAAAATTGAATTATAATAACTAATATGTCATAATGTATAGTAAAATAATGTATAATTATTTTTAGATATATTTTATAATTTCATTATTGACATTGAAATATTTTTATATTAATAAAAAAATATAACATTATTTTTTTATTTATGTCTATTTATAACATATGATTATCACATTAATTTATGTTAAAAATAATATTAATAATTAAACTAAAATTTCTATTTAATATTAATTTAAATTTATAGATGGTTCTTTTTATTCATTCGAAAATTTAATTATGTTTTATTAATAACTAATATGTTATATATACAATAAAATAATATATGATTAAATATATATGAATATAAAATTGTGTTAGATCCATATTATTATTATTATTATTATACATCCATATATATATATATATATATATATTTATATATACATCCAATTGAATTAATTGGTTAATTTATCATGGTTACACAAAAAAAAAAAAATAATAAATCAAAATTACATTCCAAACATAAAAAAATAAAAATTAAAGAGTCATTATGCTCCTAATTAAGACAAGTCAAATATAACCCAACTTACCCCCAGGGTGTGGTTCAGGTGGTAGTGCGGGCTGCAAGAATGCCTTTCACAAGGTCAGGTGTTCATACCCTCTCAGGTTCGTTTCCGTCCCTAAACTCCTGAATTTACTCTCCCTTTGGAATTGTGGAGTTAATTTCAAGGGACGCAAAATTAGTTACGTGAATCATAAAATGGACATGTGGATATTCAGTGCGTATTCCAAAAAATATATATATATATATAATCCAACTCCACCCAAAACCTCCACGTGGCCAAACTAGATCATTTTTTTCGTCCAAATGAACTGATTAAGATTTGGTAATTTTTTTTAAGACACGCACGCACAATCATCAATAATTTATTTATTTGTTTATTTATTTTGTTTTCTTCTCAAATTCTCAAATCCCTTCCACTGCACGCATCCCCAACCAGTTTCTGTTTTTCCACCGCTCTCTATATAAACCCCAAACCCTCTCCTGAAATCTTCGTTCTTTCTCCTAGCTTCTCGTCTTCAATTCTTCATACCCATGTCCATGGATCTCCAGTTGCAACTTGAACTCCCCACTCGCCGGCCGCCGCTGATTCGGGTCCGCATGCCGGATTCCTCCGACACCACAGGCGACGCCGGCTGCCCTGTTGATAACAACCGTCGATCTGCAGATTCCGACGCAACCGGCGACAACGGCTGCGTAATTGAAAGCAATCTCCAAACTGCAGAGGATTCTGACGAGTCGTCGTGCCGAACGCCGACTTCCGAGGAACACAAAATTCCGGCGATCCTGAGCTGCCCGCCGGCGCCTCGGAAGCAGAAGGCGGTGCTCTCGTGCAAGAGGAGAATGTCGTGGGAGCCGGAATTCCGTCAGATCGTGCCAGCAGAAGAGCTGGAGGATTTCTTCCGATCGAGCTTCGAGGCTGTCGCCGGCGCTAAGAGACGGTGTACCTGTATTTGAATTCGGCGGTATTTAATTTGCTTGTCCGCGCTTCAATCTCCTCCAATTTGATTTTTTTTATACGAATATAGCATTTAAATTAAGACTCCTCAACTGAGGTTGGCGAATTAATCAGAAGTGTATGTCATCTTCGTATCCCCAATTTGATTCGGATACGGGTGAATTACGATGTCCAGAATTCTGGACGATTTGAATCTGTAGCATAAGTATACAATTCATATATATCAATAGATTCTAACTGGTGTTGAAGGTGAAATTTGATTAAACTGATTGTTGCAGTATGTTGAATTTTGATTTATGCACTGTTTTAAGTTCCCGTCAACGATTTGTATGGCGGATCTCGATTGATTTGGTTTGTGGATCCGAAGGATCGGAGGAGAGGTGGAGGAGAATATGAATATGGTTAGATGAGGTCGGTCGGTTCAGAATAGGAGTTCAAATTGTTGAGTTGGTGATTGTATACTGTATTATATTTTATATATAATATATAATTAAGATTGAATTCTTCTTAATAGCAAGATCTATGGATTGATAATTCTTATTAATGGTGAGATGGGTTGATTTGTAATGGGAGGAGATGACTTTGTCTTTTTTGATAATTCCAAAAATGAACTTGGAAGAAAGTCATGTATACTTTCGATAAATTTACGCTAATTCACATGCATATATTGATTTGTTTGTTTGTTTGTTCTTGTTTTCTTATTTTCCAAATGTTAATTTGGGAATTAGGCACAAATAGCAGCAGTAAAGCTTTGAGGATGACGGGTGAGCTGATCCATACAAACAAAAGTATGTATGAACAAAATTATAAACATGCTAATTCACCTGCAACCGATCCAACCCACCTCAATTCAGGAGTCGTAATTAAATATTATTTTTTGTATAAAAAATTGCCAGATCGTGCCGCCATAAGAGCGAGACAAGCTCTTACAATCAACTTTCAAGGTCGTTGCCGGTGCTAGGAAGCAGGGTGCCCGTAATTAAATACGGCAGTGCTCGCTTCTCCTTCTTCAAACTCCCCCAGTTTAGTTTTTTACAAAAATAATATTTAATTAAGACTCCTCCATGAAGGCAGCTGCTTGATCCGGTTGGATGTGAAATTTTCATATATATATTTCTAACCTGGGAACTTCAACCACTTGACATATGGTGCGGTACCAAATTTAGCGGTGAAAGTCGCCTGCCGTTAACGCACCCGTGATAATTCACCGGGGTCACAAACAGCTCTTCATTATGGCCATTGAAGTGATTGCCTCAAAATTTTTTTTATTATTATAATAATATTAACATTATTTATAACTATTAGCTACTATGTCAATACTTAGTACCCCTGCACACAATATATATATAGAATATAAACCCGCGCATGGCCTCTCTCTCTGTCTCCAGGCCCTGGGATTTAATTTCTATAGTGCAGTTAAAATTACTTGATGTACTTAGAAAAATTAATTTTAAATAAAAATAAAAATTAAACAAAATATTAAGGGTTCCTAATTAAATCATTCGCCTAGGGTCCCATATTGGGAAGAGCCACTCCTGATCGGAATAAACTCTTAAGGAGAAATCAAACTCGTGACCTTGGGGTCACCAACATTACAATTCGTCTTTATCAGGTATTGAGCTAAATGTACTATATTAATTGATTAAATAATGCATAAATGTTTTTTTTTTTTTAACTAAAAGAAGGCGACGTCTCCAATTATTTATTGATATACTCTCACTTTTGGCGGAAAAATATCATGGTTACAAGACAAACATTGAGAGATTATAAATAAAAAATATTAAAGGTCTCCAAAAAATAACATCAACAACTAATCAAAACAGGACTATGAATCGAAACAAAGGTAAATAAGAAACAAATCTAAGCAGGCATATCAAAGAAAAAATAAAAAAAATAAACGAAAATTTAAACCAACCAAACAAAAATGAATAGGATGAACTAATGACGAAAGGAAGTGAGACACATATCCATTCAAATGATACCTTTCAGAAAACGTGATAAAAGATGTTGTTTTTCGTAAATGAAATTATTTCTCATTTCTCCTTCTCTAGCGAGAAAATCAGCCGCATTATTGCTTTTCCTATACTAATGCATAAATATTTTGAGTATTTGAATACATTTTTAGTTCTTAAATTTTAATATTTAATATCTGAAAAATAAAAAACAAAAGCAAAAAAACAAAAAACAATATATGCATACGAATTTAGGTAAACTTATATTATGTCATAACATAATGGAAAGTATGCATGATTTTCTTCAGAGTTACATTTAGAATTATTGGAAGAAAAAAAAAGTCCAATCATCCCACTACAAATCAATCCATCTCATCATCAATAAGAATTTTCAATCCATATTCTTCTACATTTGTATTGTAGATGGTATTTAATATTATTAATTAATTAATATGATTTAGAAAATATATTAAATAATTAAAATTAGATTTTCAAGCATAGACAGATTAAATTGGTGCAACATGACATCAATTGCATGTTTTGATTGATCATATGTCAAATTAATTAGATATATATGGAGAGAGATGGACGCATAAAGATGATATTAGGTTTGCATCGAGAAGAGATAATTTGCATATATAAATTAGGTGTTACATGCATTCTTTAATATAATTTAATTTTCTTTTCTTTTCCATTTATCAACATGCCCGCCCACATGGTTTTTAAAATGGGTACTAAATATTTATTGCATACAGATGTTTTTTTCTTCTTTATTTCAAAAAAAGAATAAATCATTAATCGGCATCTATGGCTTTTGAATGCACCTATGTTTTTTTTCCCAAATGTTCTCCCATGACTTTGGCTTTCCATCTAGTATTATAAGGATATAGAAAGACTGTCTTATTCTACTCAATGTTGGAATCCCAAATTTTTGTTCTATCACCTTGGCACACTGTTTTTTTAAGCAACTGAAACATCATAAAGAACTCATTGACTATGACTATACATGAAATGCATGAATATAATGCAATTTAAAATAACTATTTTGCCAGAATTCTTAGAAAAACCTCATCACCTGATGAAAATTATTGATGCGAATGCGCAGCGGAAAAACCTCGAAAAATCGAATCAATTCAAAACAAGTAATTCAAGCACTCAACGATGAATATATAGAACAAGCAATCACTCACAATGAGAATAATAGAAAGCAAACGGAATCAAAGACACAAGAATTTACATGATTTGGCAATTTGTCTACATCCACGAGAGCAAGCAACTAGATTTTCACTATCTCATGTGAAGCTTACATCAAGAGTTACAAAATATAGTTTAAATACTAACCCTATGCGTATAGAAGACTTAGACTATAATTAAAACACTTTTGTAGCAATCCCTGAAGAAAAATCCTCTGAAATCTCTTAATCTACTGATCACCAATTTAAAAATTTGTGACTTGTGCTGAACGAAACTTGTTAGACCAAATAGTTAAAGGTCTTTCATTCCTACTATGTCTTGATGTTATCAACCCATTAGCTGCTCTCAAGGTCACTAACGTTTCTCTAAGATATGTTTCAAGTATACAGAATGACATCTGAACCAACAAGCAGTCAAAACAACTCATGTCATGACCAGAAGCACAAGTCTCTTAAAGCATTCATGAACAATACAACAAATGTACAAAAGTCATCTGAAAAAAAGAGTGTGTAAAATAAGAGAGATTTTATCTTGTAAATATCTTGTACTTAAAGTGAAACTCAATACAAAGAGCAAGAAAAGGGGCATATCACACACACACACAACAAAATACTAGTTAAACCATTTTTTAAGTATATAAAGAAACTCTTAAAATGGACAAGAACCTTCTTAGAAAATTAAAACGACAAAAATTTTAAAAGGAGGATCTCGTCGACGAACACAGGGTTTCGTCGACGAGCTTAGTGCAAACTTCGTCGACAAACACAGGGTTCTCGTCGACGAAAAGATACCGAGGGCATCTGAATTCAGAACCACAACTCGTCAACGAACACAGGTTGTCGTCGACGAAAATATACCGAGGGTCATCTGAATTCAGAACCAGTAACTCGTCGACGAACACAGGGCTTCGTCGACGAAACTGCTAAAGAGATCGTCAACGAACTTCGGGCGGCAGCGAACATTAAATGCTGCGAACGGCTATTTTTGAATCTTGTCTTACATTCATAAATGCCCAACGGCTCTCCAGCGTTGCCCTCATCCATTCAATGTATAAATAGGAGTAAAAGGCATTTTACTACATACTTTGAGAAATCATATTTAAAGAAGAACATTTATTGGTTTCGTCATCTCTAGGGTTTACTCAAAAACTCACTTCCCCTCTTCTTGCTACTCTTAGTATTGCATTCACTCAATTGACAGAGGATCTTGAGTAAGGAGTTTATTGTTTTAACTACCTCAAAGGAGTATTCAAGCTTACACTTAATCATCATTTACATTGTTGTAAACAAAGGCTCTTTGTGGGCTGTTTTTGGGTGTCTCTAAGTGAGCATCTTGTTAAAGCTCTTTGTGAGCTGGTGTGTATTGGCTTCTCCGCCCGAAGGAGGATTTTAGTGGATTTTGGGAATCCTTGAGTTGGTCTTAAGGTGTGGACGTAGGCGGGGTGCCGAACCACGTAAATATCAATATGTTAAGCTTTTCCTCCCTCTTATCTCATTCATATTGTTATTGTGATTTGCTACATTTCCTTTTACTCAACAATTTTATGCACTTGCTCCTGGTAAGATTTTTGTGTTTGTAGAAAGTAATCTCATCACCGAAGAAAGTCTATTCACCCCCCCTCTAGACATACTACCAGGCCAACAAAACCGTCGATGGTTTAATACCAAGAGCTGATTCCTCTATAGACTGAAACCGTCGACGGTTATCTCCCAAGATTGAAACTTGTAGCTAGCTTCCTTGTTCTTCACATCACTATGCTTCCTTGGCGCATGTGTTCAACTAAAAAATTAACCCAACTCTTGATATACCATTCCCAATTTAAAACTCGGGTTGTTTTCCCCAACTTGTAGGCAAATTTATTTCCTCAGATGACTCCTAAGAATTGTTCTATCTGCTGAGCATTCCGCTTCTGACAAATCTTTTTTCAACAAAGAATTCTTTCATACAGCCCTACCTTTCCCTACAACCATATCATTCCTGTTGAGGCAAGATTTAGCAACAAAACCTCATATGAAGAGTGGGAACTTCTTAAGGGCATAATGATTGGAGATTTGGGAGAATTAATTCGCTTAATGACCCAACTTGACCAGATCGCCCCTCAATTCTTTCCTCAATGACCTCAATTCTCTCAATTCAACTACGTTTCTGATGACCTTGATAGACTCCAAAATATTGTTGATGTGATGACCTGCTAAATTAAATGAGGTTTTTTTTTTTTTACTATAACATTTAGAATGCTCTGATACCACATTGTAACAACCTCCTTATAAAATTATACATTCTTCGTTATTTTAAATTTAAACAATTTCCTACACATCGGAAAGCAAATACCATAAAACACAACCTTATATATATATACAATACCAGAGTGTCTAAATATTCCACAAATATTACATATTTGTCTGTACTCTCAAGAACTACTCTTACTAATACCAGAGCTAACAAAATTGAACCCCAAAAAACTCACCCTCAAAAAGGACAGACTGACAGCTCCTCTATCTGCGAGCTTGCTCCGCTCGCCCAACTGGCTCACCTGAAAAATAATTCAACACTGGGATGAGCCAAAACTAAGTAACACGAAACATGTTATTACTAGTGTGTGGCTACTGAGATGTGGATCTGTAAAAATTAATCTGAGTTAAGAGTAGTACAAATAACTAAAACTGAAAATGCTGGTACTACATAACATATTATAAAACCTTTAACTACATAATTTAACATGTCAAATTGTATGGAATTACTTTTCATAATAATACTACTATTTCGAAAAATCTAATAATACTATAATATCTGAGAATATTTCCCTGAATGGCTGTATGTCATGATTTAATCCCTCATGACAGGGTTGTGCGGCCCGAAGGTTGGATCTATCCTGACTGACCAACCAGGGTAAACCACTCTACTCCTCGGTCAAATCGGCCCTCCTCAACCCATATCTGATGGGGAGCCTGTCCACAACTAGGCACGGTTGACCTCATACCATTTACTATTTGTGTTAAGTGGTTGCACTTTGAACTAAATATCTGTATATCTGTAGCTACGGTACCGTGCTCTACTGTCTAATCCATTAGGGTCTGATACTATATAATACGTTTCTATATACAACTAACTGTTTTACCATGATTCTGTAATAACTGTATAAACCATGATGCTGTAATAATCCGTAACTATATCAACTGTATTTTTCTGAGATAACTGTAAATCTACCTGTTATGGTGCTGTAAAACTATAAAATCATGATATTCAGAAAGATATTGTAAACACATTTCACTGTTTGTATATTCTGTAAAACATATTCCTGAAAATACTGTATAAACATTTTTCTATACCGTATTCATACTCTCATGCCACACAATAATTTAAAACACTTTAACCTCAATAATAAATTGCATAAATTTCTGTTCTGAATAATAATCTGGTAAAAATATAAACTTCATACTGAAATCACACTAGGTTTTCCTAGCATAGCATGTTTCCCTTACCAAACTGTCGAAAAGCCCCTATCGTATACTGGTCCTACACCCGCATGGCTTCCTATTCCATACCTTGAAAACCACATTTTCCAAAACAGAATATCAATATTTCTTGGGCTACATCATTTCCTACAACTGTCATAAGGTCAAAAACTGAATAAAAGACCTTACCCTAATTCTGGGGAGAAATTCGACTTAATCCCATCGATGATCCACCCTAGCAGACTTGAAGAGAACTCCTCTAAGAGTGTTGTGGTGGCCTCAGATCGTCAATCCGGTGACTGACGGAGCCGAAATAGAAGAAAGTTGGAAGGAGAACCGTAGGAGAGAGAAAGAGGGAAACGCGGCGCTGAATTTCTGCGTTTAACCGAGGTTTTGCACTATTTATACTACGATATTCGTCGACGAGTTACGTCACCTCATCGACGAGTCTCGTAGAAAGTTCATCAACAAACCTACCCCCTTGTCGACGAATTTCAAACTTCCCAATAATCCTCTCTCGGTATCTTCTCATCGACGAGATCCTGAAGAACCCTCATCGACAAAACCCCTGTGTTCGTCGACGAGTGCTTGGAAAATTTCTGGGGTTATTATATCCAAAATGCAATGTCGTCGACGAAGTCTTCTGCCTCCTTTTGTTCCTGTTTTCATTTCCCTCTCTCTTTATTATTTAAATAACATTATTCTTTGGGTCGTTACAGTTGAAACCTCTATTTTTTCTTTATTGTATACCGCTAGGAAGCTGTCCCTGAAGTGATTTGGCTTTTCCAGAATCTTGGCAAAGTAACACGTATGCCTAAAATAGATGCAAAGTATGGGGAACCACACAAAGGAATTCAAAAAAACACAACCAAAGATTGGACAATGTCATATGAAGAAGGATGAAGCTTCTGTCCCAACCCCAGGTGGATTTATTACTTACAGGTTTCTTTGAGACTCTATCATAAGGGAGGAAGTTAGAGTTAAATATGTGTGGTTCAAGCTCTACTCTCTATCAATAATAGGTTCCCAACATGTCCCCTATCCTTACCCAATGGATTTGGAAAAAGTTCAAACAGAGCGGAGTGGTTCACGCCCCCCCCCCAAAGACCTTGTCTCATGAGAGTTAACAGTACTACATGCACCCCTATATACTCCTAAAAGGCAAAGCCCTGGTAAGAGGCTCGGGAAAATGTGTGTGATCACATAAATTTTAAAATTTTGTCCCTTTAACCCCCACATATCATTAAACCCTGCACATGATCATCCATTTATTTCAAATATACAAGTTAAACATACAAGAATTATATATACAAGCAAAATATTCACAAGTACACTACAATTTATATTTACAAACAAAACATCATGGAGCAATCAAAAGACCATTAAATTCATATTTGGGACAATCCATAACTAACTAATGGCTCAACTCTCTAAGTCTTCAGTGGAGTCGTCAAGCTGTTGCAATGTCTTAGATATATAGGTCCGGAATGGCGAGGGATAATAATATTGAAAATTGAATGGAGTCATCTCTAACTTTGTAGTGACCCGAAGAAAAATAGCATTTTAATAATAAGAGGGAGAGAAAATAGATACAGAAACAGAAGGATGCATTTTGGAGATAATATTAAATAATAATAATTTCAAGGAAATTGCTCAGTTTCGTCAACGAACACAGGGTCTCGTCGACGAAGGTCTTCAGAATTTCGTCGACGAACACAGGGCTTTGTCGACGAGAAAATATCGAGAGGCGGTTTGGGCTGCTCTGAATTCCGTCAACGAACATAGGGCCTCGTTGACAAATTTTGTGAAGGGCTCGTCGACAAACACAGGGTCTCATCGACGAACCTGACCCTATAAATATGGAGAAAACCAAGATTTTGTCATTCTCTCGCCACTCTCTCTCTCTCTCTCTCTCTCTCTCTCTCTCTCTCTCTCTCTCTCTCTCTCTCTCCTACAACTCCCTCTCCTTTCTCTCTTCATTTTCGGCCCCACCGATGGCCGAATCAACAATCTGAAGCTACCACGACACTCCTGGCGAAATTCTCTGCGAATCTGCTGGAGCGGATCGTCGGGAAATCAGAGTTGGAAATCATCCCAAATTCAGGGTAAGCCCTTTTAGCCACTTTTTGGCCTCATGGCAGTTATAGGAAATAATGTAGGTAGGAAAATACTGATGTTTAGTTCTGAAAAATATTGGTTTCATGGTATTTTGTAGGAGGCCCTGCGGGTGTTAGGCTTGTATTCCTTATGGGCTTTTTAGAGATAAGGTAAGGGAAATATGCTATACTAGAAAAGTTCTGAATATTATGTAGTTTATTTATTTACGAAAATTATGTATTTTAGTATGGTGTGGCTTATGATTATGTATATAGTACGGGGATATGTTTATGAATTTAGTTTTATGATTTTATGAATTTCAGTATTATGGTTATACGAACTTCAGTATCATGATTTTATGGATTTCAGTACCATGATTTTACGATATTTCAGTACCATGATCTATGAATTTCAGTACCATGATAACATGAATTCCAGTATTACGAATATGCAGTTCCATGTTATGATTATTCAGATTTCAGTACGTTATGCAGTATCATGGTTATTTCAATACTTCAGAATCATGGTAAATCAAATAGACATATATAGAAATATATTATACGATATCAGACCCTGTTGGTCTTGCAGCTACAAAGCACGGTACCATTGCTACAGATACTACGTTACTTTATGAGTGCAACCACCTATTCAGATATACGTGGTACGGTCGACCACCTAGGCCCTAGAAGAGGTTAGGCTCCCCATCCAGATATGGGTTGAGGAGGGCAGGTCGACTGACGGAGTTCTGTGATTTATTCCTGGTTGGCCAGCTAGGGTAAATCCCGCCTACGGGCCACACAATCTCGTCATGAGGGGCATGTCATGACACAGATAGCCACAGGGAACAATTTCAGTTATTATTATTTACGTATTGATTTACAGAAACAGGGATCCTACTATATACACTAGAAGTATTTTGAATTATAACCATTATACTGATACGTTAAGCAATAAGGAAAAGGGGTGGTGTGCTTTATTACTTTTACTGTACCTTGGTACTCAATTATTCATGTTTATATGAAACAAATTTCATGATATATAGTAGTTCATTTGCCACACACTAGTAATAGCATATTTCTTCTTACTGAGCGTTGACTCATCCCAGTGTTGAAACATTTTTCAGGTGATCCAGGTAGGCGAGCAGACTAGGCTCGCAAGTAGAGGGGCGTCTGTAGTGCCCTGTCAGCAAAGTGAGTATAGAGTCGGATTTTTTTGTATTAACCTTAGCTAGTTGAGGGTATTTTTAGGGAAGAGATGTATTTATATTTTGGGGAAACAGTGATATGCACATAACTTTGGTATTATATTGTATGGATATGTTTATTATGATTTACGTTTCTTGCTGCTTAGGTTAATGACGTAGATGGTATCTGAGTCTATATATATAAAAAAAAAATCATGATAATTAAGCAGGTCGTTACAAACTTGTTATTTTTCTTAGGTGTGGTTAGAACACCTAATTACTACTCCTTGATTGGTCTCTAGACTAATCTTAGCCCAAGGAACCAGTAGTCTTTGTATGCTTTGCTAGAGTAAGGATTGAGAGTACAGTTATGCGAGGGGAAGGTATCAACACCCCCTACACACCCGTTTTATGAATGGTACCTAATTAGTCATGAATTATTCCTAAATAGAAGCTAATGGTCTTTAATTAACCCCTTTGAAATAAACAACTAAATAAATAAACAAACAAATAAACAAAATAAATAAATAAAATAAGTAAATAAATAAAATTTTAAAGAAAAATAAAAATTAAAGTATAATTGGGAATGTCTAATAAGACCTCCAAACGAGGGGATCTTGTTAGATAACCCCTCCCCCCCCTCAAAAGCTATTACAGGTGAGGTCTAAATTACTTCTTTACTCTTTTTAAAAATCTTTGGGATGCACTCACACAAAAATCAAGTAAAATCATAAAAAAAAAAAAAAAGTATCTTTAAAAACATTCCTAGATTTTTCAAAATCTTTTTAGAATTTTTCTGAACGTTTTTAGCATTTTTCCAAATTTTTTTGGGATTTTTAAAGGTTTTTCCTTATTTTTTGGTATTTTTATTTGTATATATTTTTAAAAAAAATTTGATCCAAAATAATTCAAAATATTTTTCCTAACTTCAAAAATATTTTTCAAAATTTTTTCTTATTTATGATTTTTATTATTTTTATCCAATTTCTAAAATTAAAAATCAATTAAAAATTTAAATAAAATAATAAATAAATAAAAACGATTTAGGATGGTTTGAATCGGGTCAATCGGTTCGTTTTAACGGGGGCCACGTATCCACCCGCAGTGGTGACACGTGGCATTTTTTTTAATACTTTTTTTTCAACTTTATTGTAACAAGGTGCGTCAGCATGACATCACTCTATAACGTGGTGTCGTTTTAATGGTCCGAATTACTAAACAAGAATCTGTGATGTGGCAAAGATCTGACCATCCAAAGAAAACACAGATCAGATGGTTGAGATTGAGCCACGTCATCCTTAAAATACTTGGCCTAGAATACGCCATGTGTCACCATGCGGTGGTGACACGTGGCCCACTACCTTGAATATAAAAACTTAAATTTTTCCTTTTTTTTTTTTTTTTTTTCATTTTTCACTCTTCTTCTCTTTCTCTTCTCTCTGATTTCTCTCTTCGATCTTTCCCTTTCTTCTCTCACATCCTCTTCTTTTGGTTCTTCTTCGGCCTCCATCTCTCTTCTTCTTCTTCTTCTTCTTCTCTTCTACTTTCTTCTTCTTCTTCTTCTATTTTTGTTTTCTTCTTCCTCCTCTTAGTGTTGCTCTCTTTTTCATTTTCTTTTTCCCTGCACTTTTTCTTCCTCATCTTTCGACATCTCTCTCATGTTCTTACATTTCCTCACTCATCTTTCTTCTCCTTTTTCTTTTATTCTCTCTCTTCTTCTTTTTTTGCATCTTCTTCTTCTATTTCTTATTTCTCTTTTACTTCTCTCAAATTCTCATTTTACTATTGTTTTCATTTTTCAGGCTAAAACCACATGGAAGACAAAATGGAAACCTCCGAACCTTCAAAACCGAACCAAAGCCCAGGATTCACAAATAAGTTAATAGCTTAATTTTTTTTTTCATTTTTTCTTAACTTTTCCTTGATTTTCTCACGAAACAAACAAGTTTGATTTTGAATTAAATCAAAGCCTGGGTTAAATCCTATTTGGGTTCAGACTTTGGTTAAGCCCTGTTTGGCTCGGCTCATGTTTGGTTCAGGGGTTTGGACTTGTATATTTAAAATGGACTTGACCTCAAGCCCACTATTGGGCTTTTAAACGTATTTGGGCTTAAGCCCATTGTGGTTATGAACTTTGAATGGGTTTAGACTTAGGGCCACTGTGAGCTTTAAACTAATTTGGGCTTTGAAATTGGGCTTCAACATTCGAGTCTCAAGACTTGGGCCTTTGAAATCTGGGCTCCAACATTTACTTAAAACACATTTTGGTTCATGCCCAATATTGAATTGTAAACTTGGGTTTAATTTTAGGGCTAATGGGCCTAGGTTCCAATTAGACATGGGTCTAGGGTCCTTGGGTCCATGACTTAATTAGGTTGGGTCAATCAAGTGAATCGGGTCAATTGACCAGATTTAATGAATTGGATCTACCAATTAGATCATACCACTTTTAACATATTGAATATAAAACAAAAACCAACCTGTGATCTTTAGCTCTCTCAGTCTTTAAACTTTCTGCTCGTTCTTCTTCTGATTCTGTCCTACAACTTTAACTCTGAATTTTGATATTTAAAACCTTGTGTGTATGTGTCCCTGTGCAAATTTTCTGTGAAAGAATTGCTCACTGTCTGAATGCCTCTGTCTATCTAAATTTCTTTCTCTGAATGCTTATGCCTGTCACAGTGTGTGAATTTCTCTGTGTAACTCGCTGTATGTGAATTTTGTCTCTTACTTACTATTATTCTCTCTATTTATAGGCTTATGAGGAATGATTAAATTAAATTGTGATTGATTGATTAATTTTGATTGCCCAATTAGCCTTTAAAACAAACGATTAGTTTTTCATTCAATAATTCAATTTAAATTATCCCCATTTACTGTCTAATTTTCAGCACATGTTTAACCTTTTTTTTTTTTTTTTTCTTGTAGGTTGCAAATTGAAGATTATTGGCACACTTCTATTTTTTTTTTTCTGGTTTTTTTTTTCTTTCATTTTATATACAACTTATTCCCTTGTATTTTCATTTTCTCTGTATTTTCTACTTTTTTTTTTTGGTATTTTTGCATTTTATGAAATGAATATTCTATTTATGTTGTTTTGGTTACATGAGGCCCCGAACAATTTGGGGTGTCCACAACTTTGTATCCTTATATGAATTGGCTCAATTTCCATCTTAGGCTCTACTTTGAACATCATAGCAAGTATCACTAAAGCATCAGGAATCTGGCTGTTCTCCCTTGGTCAATGGTGAAATTCAATTTCATAAAACTCTTCTATCATTTTAAGGATAAACTATTGATTGAGAATCAACTTGGCATATCTTAGTTCTCCCATTCCCCTTTCAATTGATATATTACCAAGGTCGAGTCTTCTTTAACCTTCAACTCTTTTACCCCTCTGTTTAGTGCCACTTGCAACCTTAGGATACATGCCTCATATTCTGCGGCATTATTAGTACATTGAAATAGAAGCTTTGCTATGAATAGAAAATATTTTTTCTTTAGTTAGATTAACACAACTCCTATTCCATGTCCCAAAGCATTTAATACTCCATAAAAAAGCATGACCCATTCATCCTCTTGACCTTCATCAACTTGTTCTGCTACATTTATGTTTTCATCTGGAAATTCAAACTTCATTGGCTGGTAGTCATCAAGAGCCCTATCTACCAAATATCATGCCATTGCACTACCCTTTATAGTCTTCCTTGTAACATACGCAATGTCATATTCTGTGAGTAACATTTATCACTTGGCCACCCGACCTGTTAACGATGGTTTCTCAAAGACATACTTGATTTGATCCATCTTGGAAATTAACCAAGTGGTGTAATACAAAGTGTATTGCTTTAATTTATTAACAACTTATGCCAAATCACAACAATTTTCTCCAAATCTAAATACCTTGCTTCATATTTTGTGAACTTCTTACTTAAATAGTGAATAGTCTGTTCTTTTTTCCCTGAAGCATCATGCTACCCGAATACATAACCCATTGAATTTCCTAAAACCTATAAGTACATGATAAGTGGACGTCCGGGTATCGGATGAACCAGCACAGGCGAACTCAGGAGATATCTTTTGATCTTTTCAAAGGCTATTTGACATTCTTCACTCCATTTCCCAATGTTACTTTTCCGCAAAAGCTTGAAAATGAGCTCACATGTGGTTGTTAACTATCACATGAAGCAATCAATACAATTTAGCCTCCCCAAGAAACTCCTAACCTCCTTTTCTGGTCGAGGTGTGGGCATTTCTTGCATTGTTAGTCATTGCAGGAGATTAATGATATTTGACCATATATGTATCTCTTAGAAGGCATTAAATAAAAAATAACTGAAAATTAATACCAAGAAAAAAATGTTGCCATTAATTCACAAAATAAAGAACCAAAAACTACTAAAATTTGAAACATCTTTAACGAAAGAAAGGATGTTCACCATGAGGTACCAAAAAAGAAAGAAAAGGCATTTGTAGCAAGGTAGCATAAACAAACAAAAGACATTTACATAAAAGCAAGAAGCGTACTTAGGTGAATATAAACAGTGGGTTTTGGGTCAACTAATAAATATCAATTAAATAGTTCTAAGAATCATGGAGTAAATGCTAATTTTCAATAGATGGAAATAAAATCCAATTTCCCAAAATAGCTTGGAGGCACAGGAATTTGTAGTTGTGAATTCAGAAATGAGAATTCAATTTACTAGGAATATGGAATTGACAGTTGATTATTTGACTCCTTCTGCTCAAAATTCAAATGTTGGCAATTGAAAGAATCCAAAATGAGATTTAAGGATGAATTTGCAGCAAGTTGCCACTTTGAAAAGAATTAAAATTCTATGTATATATATTATAAGAAAAAAAGTTGAAAGTCGACTTATAGTAACAGTGGCCTATGTGACGAAAGGTTGATGAAATTTCTATTTTCAATAATTGAAAAAAAAAATTTAGGAGAAGTAAGCGCTCATATTAATTAGCTAGAACTGGTAAGTCAAACAAAGTAGAGGTAAAACAATACAACATAGAAATTTCAGTATAGATTAAACACCCTTAATGCTTTAGGAAATCAACCCTCGACTCAAAGAATTGAGTAAGAACTTTTTAACTTCACAAAGCTAATCACTCAAAAATTCAATGCATTTCTGCCCTGTATAGATAGTTTTTAACATTATTTACAGCTTGAGAAGCAAAAAGGCAAAAAATTAGCTAAAATTTCTAGCTCTCCAAGAATGATAGATTGTAACAGCCCAAATTAGCTTGTAAACAATTTCAATTTTTGATGTCCTCACAGCTGAAAGTCTCACTAAGTTTTCTTCCCAAATCAAAGAAGCCCCCTTGCAGTTTAAGAGTTTGATTAGCTTGAAGATAGACTTGCCTGAGAGTAGGAGGGGCTTTTCACAATATGAGGCCCTAGGCGAATGATTTAATTATGGGTCTTTAATAATTTGTTTAATTTTTATTTTTATTTAAAATTATTTTTTCTAAATACATCAAATAATTTTAACTGTATGTGCACTCCACGCACCAAACACATGAATTCCATAAATAATGTTAACATTATTATATTTAAAAAAAATTTGGAAGCCCTAAAAATTTTGGGGCCCTAGGCAACCACCTCAGTGGCCTTAATGAGGAGCCAGCCCTGCCCGAGAGGAGGACAATAAAATAAAAGATGGCTTCTAATTTCTGTTTCATCCCCACGAGTTATACATTTTGCATCATCACATTTACACCCAGCCAAATTCATGGCTGCTAACCAAGCAATGGAAGAATGTTTTAAAATACTAACCTTTGGCTAGACGATATTAGCCCACAAGACAAAAAATGTTATGATGAGGAATAAAAAGAATAATTATTTCCACTTCTTTTTTTAAAAAAAATTATTATATTTCTATTTAAATTTAGTAATATTTTTATTATATTTCATTCTATCTTTGCAAATAACATTATATGAACCAAACATGACTGAAAAAAGTAAACTGGCAACCCGAAGTGGCACATAATTTTCTTATTATTTTCAAATTTTAATCATTTTAATTTCCTATTAATAGTTAAACGAGCTCAAAATAATATTACATCGTGTTTCTTATTCAATCATATTTAACTACTCCTAAAGACGAAAGGTAAAAATTTGGCAGTCCTGTGTGACAAGTTTTAAAATGGCTAAACTATCCTTTAACATTCTTTAGTTTAAAAGTTAATTTCTATTATGTTCAAACATATTAGATCTTATCTAAATGTCCTTGAGTCTTTGTTATTCCAATTGAATCTCATGGAATACATTTCCTATTCTAGTTGAATGTCATGGAGTCTCTTTAGTTTTGTCCGATCGTTACAGTATTAATTTTTGAATAGGTTGTGTCTATTCAACTTTATCCTGAACGATGTATTTATTTCATTCAACTATAAATTGGTTTGGACAAATGACTAATGTACAAACTATTGAGCATTAACATTATATTAGAATTGATAATCAGTATGAAATGTACCTGACGTTTGTCGTTTGTGTGTTTCATGGGGAAGGGAAGAGAATTAGACAATGAAGAAGAGAGTTCAAGTGCTTGAGAAGATTACATTAGTAGACAAACACACTACTGTGCAGGATCCACCATTGTGGTAGCCATAGTAGATCTTCACACCTATCATTTCTCTTAGCTTTCCTAATAATTTAATATTTTATTAATAAATTCATTTCTACAATTCTTCTTCTTTTTATTTATTTTTACTAATGAATGTTTTTGCTTCAATATATGTCTATAATTTAAATTTGCGTGTATTGAGAGATTTTGTGATATTACTTTATTTTTCATATTACTTTTTATTGGTATTAGAGTTTTGACTCTTTTGGTGGAGTCAATTTTTTCTTACTCATTATCAAATGGGTTGGTTTTGGTTTATCTTACACTATTGTATTTTGATGATTTTGTACTACATCATCTCTATGTGAAATGTGTTCTTTGAAAATTAAAATTAAAACCCGTAGAAATAATGTTTGGGAGGAGTACATTCAAAATTTAGTGATTATATTTTCATTTTTTGTAATTTCAAGTATTAGCGCATATATGGTGGCAAGTCAATTGCCTATATATATATTTTTCTTGGATTAAAAGATGATGTAAAAAACATCATTTTATATATTTGATTTTGGATACACTATAAAAAAGAAAGCTTTTAGTCATAGTTTCAAACCGTCACTAATAATAGCAAATCATCACTAATACTTATTAGTGAGAGCTTAATGACGGTTACAGAGTGGTAACTAAAATAGCAGTCTCAACTAACTATTAGTGACGGTTTTGGAAAGCATCACTAATAATGGAGTATTAGTGACGACTCAATTCCGTCACTAAAAGCCTAAGACTGTCATTATAACTGACACATTTAGTGACGGTTTCAAAACAGTCACTAAAAGTCATACTATTAGTGATAGTTTTCAAAACCGTCACTAAAAGTTTAAAATAATAATAATTTTTTAAATCACCCATTAATCCCTGTTAGAACCTGTAATTAAATTTGTGCACATATAATATTGAACCATAATGAATGAAAAATAAATAAATTGTTCAAAAAATGAAAATATATACATAACAAATAGCTTGAGCAAGAAATCTACTTTTAGTGACGAAAGCATTAGTAACGATTTCATTTTCATCACTAAAAATGCATTATTAGTGACGGTTAATATTTTCGTCACTAATACGTTGACTATTAGTGATGAATTTTATTTTCGTCACTAATGACTCATTATTAGTGACGATTTTAGCTCCATTACTAAAAAGCAATTTTTTTGTAGTGATATGAATTTAATTGTTCATTTTTCTTTTATGTTATTGCAAGGTGAGATTGTTTTTTTTTTTTTTGTATATTAACTTTAAATACATCACATGAGTCAATAATTGGCTTCAATAACATTGTTTAGATTGGTTACACTTCAAATTTATTTACTTAAGTGTTCTAATGTTTAAAAGATTATGAGAATCAAATTTAAAAGTCTTATTATTATTATTATTATTATTATTATTATTACATAGTAGATTAACAAAAATAAATTATATATTACACACACACACACACACAAACAAGTTTTCAATTTGTCATTTGTTGAGACACAATGTTAGTACTAATATGAAAAAGAGAAACATCCTTCATCTTGATGATGTGATTACCTCAGTAATTGTTGAAGTAATGTTTAGAGCATGAAATTATAACTTTAAATTTAAATTTTTATGTGAATTTAAATAAAATATAGAGTAAAATTATATTAAATTTCCTTCAAATGTAAATTTAAAGTCCGAAAATTGATCCTCACAAATACTAGCTTTATCTAATTCGAGAGCAAGGGTGTGAACCCAACATGTTTACTCGCTAAGTATGTATGTAGTTGCATATTTGGATACCTATCTTCAGAAAAGCCCAACCAGATGAGCCCACCAAACCATTATTGTGGACCGGGCCTAAGCCCGGTTAGACGGTTCAATCAGATCAGCATAGTAATCCATTTTTCTGGGCTTGGATAAAGCCCAGTTAGACCGCCGGTTCATTTTGTACATGTCTATTTTTATGTTACAAGCCTATGATTGACATTTACAGAGATGCGAAAATTTAATTCTGTTTGTTTTGATTCCATTGTATTCCTAATTAACATATGAAACCCTCCAGTCATTTACCTATTTCTTAATTACATGATAGCTATTTTTTAACAAAACCTTTTTACTTGTTTTATTCTTTGAGATTTTTGAATTTTTTTTTTAAATAAGTTTGGTTAAATTTTTTATGTTACCTTTGATAGAATGGATTTCGGACCTTGAATTTGGACAAATATCAATATAATTTCTTATTACATCTTATTCAAATTCAATACAAATCCAAATCTATACCTTTCCAAATGTAGGGTTAGTTCTTTTTCAAATCAATGAATCAAGTTTTTGAAGAGAATGTGTTTTCAAAATAGGGTCTTTGTCTAGGAGAGCTCTTATTATCAATCTCAATTCACTCGCTCTCACTAACTTGGAATTAGCATTAGATTTATATTACAAAATTTTATTTACGTTTATCCTTTTGCATTGATTTATGAGTAAAACATAATCAAAAATAGCCACACAAAAAAAGGGCGAAACAAAGAGCGATATCGAACTTCATTCTCAAACCACTTGGATCGAACCCTCTTCAGTTGACTGCACACATAACATATTTTGAAGTTGGTTTTAGAATTAAGGCATTTTAATTTGAGATTGCAGCTTAAATTGGAACCCACTATGAGCCTTTGCTTGAATTGGCAGCCTATTTTAGGCTAATTTGGTGATCTAAGACCCACTGTGGGCCTTTGTTTGAATTTCTAGCCCAATTTGGGCTTGTCTGTTGTTTTAAGGCCCATGGTGGACCTTTGTTTGAGCTGCAACCCAAAGCCTTCAACCTTAACTTTGTGGGTGAGTAAAATTCGGTGAAAACCGAATTACCCAAATTAATCAACCTAATTCGATTAGTTTGGCTTGGTTCAATTTTAATTTTAGGAAATTTTTGGTTTTCGATTTCCGATTTGATTTAGTGTGATTTTAATTTCGATTAATTGAATTATATAATAATAAAATGTATATAATTATAACCAAGCTAGGAAATTGGGCGATTTCATTAGGGTTCCAACTTCCACTCTCCACTCTAGCCTCCACTCTTCATCTCCGGTGAGTCTAGTTCACTCTCTAGTCTCTAGCCTTCTTGAGTGCCGCTAAACCAGGATCTACCGAGTGTCAATCTAGATGAGTTGCACCTTGCAATCTCGCACGCCATGTTGCCTCGCCCTTGTCGTGGCCTCCTAACTCTAGTACTCTACTCCAGCCTCCACTCTCCAGTGACTAGTCCACTCTCCAACCTCCTCGAGCAGCATTGGATCTACCGATTTGGACCACTCACACCTCGGCCAAGCCATGTCATCTCACCCTTATTGTTGCCTCATCCTCACCATCGCCTAGCCCTCATCGTGGTTCGGTTAACCGAATTATCCAAAAATTTGGTCTGGTCGGGTGATGGTTGGCTAACAAGATTAATTTGGTTGGTTTGGTTATGAAAAAGTTTTAATTGAAAAAATCGATTAATTCGGTTCATTGACCAAATTGTTGGAGCCAACTGGATGCTCACTCCTTACCTTACCAGTACCTTCAAATAGTAGTATATTCTTTAGCTACAACTCCCAGGACACCTGACAACATCCCAAAATGAGACACCACCAATCGACCCATAAACCATCCCAAACTATAAACGATCCCAAACTCATTTTTTGGGGTTTGATTTGAATTGGTAGGATTGGGCATGTTGATGAACACCCCTCGGTCAAGGTGTTGTATATGACATTTTGTTTTTGTATTTAGACAACCCATTTATTTTTTCCCTTTTTATTTTTGTTCTTCTTGCAAGAATGATTTAAAAAAAAAAAATCATATATGAGGAAAAAAGGGCCAATTCTTCTTATGGGCTTCCATGCAATGTTTATAATTTTTTTATGTCTATGTTATCTATAAATTAATTTGTGACTTGTAAAGTAAACTTTGATTCGGGGAAAAAAAGCACATCATAAGTGTGCTAAGGACAAAACATATTAAACTTTAGCATATATAATTAAGTCCTCATCGTATGTAAAGAAAGCTTAACATGGTAATATATAAATGTTACATGCAATCTTGTTCTTTTATTTGAAAAATATGCATTTGATGTACAAAAAAATATGAAAAATATTTTTTAAGTAAAAAAATAAGTTTTGTTCTCAATAAGTGAGACATTTGAGGTTTGAACAAATCATACTATTGGAAACTAATTAATAATTAAGTTTTATATCTATACACTATTTGTTTCGAAAAACATCGTTAATCATTGTCATCATGCCTGACTTTTTTATACGAAAAAAAAAAAAAAAAAAAAAAAAAGCCAACGTAAAATACAAGATAGGTACCCTATAACGCAAACATGAAAACAAAACAAACCCTTAAATTAAGAATTTTGTTTTCAAAGCCAAGAAAAGTACTTTGAAAATTCAAGACAAATTATACTTGTATTTGACCTAATTTGTATTTTGGCAGTTATCTATTTAATCATTGTGACCATAATGGTGCTTCCATAATGCTCCACAGCATATGTTAAGTATTCAATTACATTGCAGAATACAAGGAATATGATTGAATGAGTTTTTGTGAACTGGCATATTGATAGCAACTCTCAAGAATTAGGTAGATATTGGATCGAATATTATCTGATTTTTTATTTTAAAAAAATACAAAAGTTGCCAATATTTGATTAATTTTAGCATTAATTAACACGTGGATGTAAATTCGTAATGGAGTTTAATTAAATGGGGTTAGCAAGGACTGTGGGTTAGGTAGCGAGCCCAATTTAGTTACCAAAAATAATGAATTTTTTAACTCTTCGATCGCGCGCCAGGGAAAATTATACCATCATATAGATTAACAAAAATAATAAATTCATGTATCTAATCTCGCCTAATGAGACCTAAGGTCAGACTTATCATTTATTGTTATTATTGTTAAACCCGGGTGTAACGTCTATTTCTGTGAATGTACGGGAAATAAGAATGTCGAAGCAAATAAAATCCTTCGATATTTATCTTAAAAGTAGTTAATTAATTAAATATGAATGGGAAAACCTTATAAGCTTGATCTCATGCCATCCATAATTGCCCAAATAGAAGGATATAGAATTAGAATGCTATTAATTAAATATGGCTTTTTGTGTGTGACCAGATCCATTGACACGTCCCATTATATATTGTATAATGAAGAAGAAGAAGAAATACTTTTATGATTACAAAAATCCAGCAAAATAATTAAGACAGCTCAGAGTAGCTGGAGATGGAGGTAGAACAAGCAATGTATGGTGTGGGGCCAGCAAGCTAAAGTATATCTATGCATCCCTCACACTTCTCAATTAAGACAGCTCAGAGTATTATCAGCTCACTCTTGATAAATCAAGTATTAATTTTCATGTAGGATGCCCAAATCTCTTATTACCAAAAAGAAAACTTTACTTCACTAAAAAAAAAAAAAAGTTAATACTTCATGCAGATCCAGGATCTGAAATTAGTGATGGATGAGTGATTTGTATTACATTTTAAAATATATATTTATTTTATAAAATTGAAATTTTAATTCATAAATTATAATAATAAAAAAGTTAACTCTGCTATATTTATTTTTAAAAATATACACCTAACAATTGCACTCAACAAGTTTTCATGTTTAGCTTAAATTTTGAATACGACAACAAAGCCTTAAGTTCAACAAGTTGGGCCGGCTATATGAATCCTTTCTTATGAATTTACTCGATCAAAAGTATTTTTCTTTATTAGATTAAATATTATTCAAATACTCTCAGTACCTTGTTCTAAGTTATTTTACTTCTATCCCTATCATTTTTCACACCAAAAACAATAACTAACTTACTCCTTCTCATAGGTGCTCTATTAAGCTTGCGCTTTTTATGCTCAAACCATCTAAAATGTCACTCCCTTATCTTGTTTTCAATTAGTGTTATGCATAAATTATTGTGTATATACTCATTTCTCACTCTATCTTTTAATGTTAAACCATCCATCTACTTTAACTAACGCATCCTTGCAACTTTCCATTTTTTTTTTCGTACATATTGTTTCTTCGTGGCCTAACATTTTGAACCATAAAGCGTAGCTGACCTTATAGCCATCTTATAAAACTTTCCTTTTAATTTTAAGGGTATTCTACGATCATACTAAAGGGGCCTGCTGCGGAATAGTCTTAAGATCGGTTGTGGTGCATACAGATAACCAAAACAAAAACGATCTTACATACTCGGGTTAAACAAAAATTCGATCTTTCAAACCCGAATCACAATAAAAATTCGATCTTACAAATCCAAATTATGTGATTAGGATCATATCTGCGAGATCTCTCTAGTTTGATCTCGAATTTGCAAGCACGAAGAAGAACTCTCAAATCTGCAAGCATGAAGAGGAACTCCCGGATCTGCAAGATTGAAGAAGAACTTGAGATGACGTAACACCTCGTTTAATTAGACATAAATTAACCCAATAAAACACTGACTACTCATAAATTCAATACTTTTTTAATCTACCACCTTCAAGAGTTCCCTTTATAGGTGAGATTTCTATTAAACATCAAGTGCTTTAAAGTTAAAGTGAATTGCATGATCTTAATTATAAGAGGTTATTATGTCCTTTTACTAGACCTTTATAACTTATAAGCTACACACTGTTTATTCTTCTCCTTAACAAAACCTTTTATCCAGGTATTTTTTGTCACGCCTCGAACCCAAAAATGGGACCCAGGGGTGAAAATGTAATCTAACATATCTCTGTATCATACAAATCATCTACAGATACAGTACAAAGGATAAGGGTCCGACCCCGTGGGGTTCCTAGGCACCCTATACACATCTAAACACAACCATATACGCAGCGAAAATAGGTCATTCTATATACATATGCAGTATCATACCAGAGTCTATACAAGAGCAGAAACATGCTTTATCATACAACGTACAACTGGGTGCCCAACACATCCCAAAATGGCAACCCACCAAAACACAGTCCTAGCACTTACCCAAGCACTAAACGCAGTACACTGGCCACTACGCTCCCTACACTAGGACGCTAGTTCCGGTTACTTGAAAGACCTGCAAAAATGTATGTACAATAGGGGTGAGACACCTCTTAGTAAGGAAGAACACAGGTTATATCAGTGTGTGGCATTTGAGTGTTATCATGACATACTAACATGCATTGTTTAACAGTCGAATTAGTCAAAATCAGTTCCAGTATATACACAAAAACAAGCAATACAATCTGGTGTCATCACACCCTTCGGCTCGAAGTCGGACTGTCAGGTGATATTTCACACACTTCGGTAAAAATCGATAATCTGGTGATATTTCACACCCTTGGGCAAACGTCGGCAGTCTGGTGATATTTCACACCCTTCGGCAAACGCCGGTGCCCCCGGTAACCTGACATAGCATCAACGTTGAACCGATGCAGATCTGGTGTTCGCACACCCTTCGGCTCGAAAGCCGGCTAATCTAGTGGTATTGCGCACTCTTCAGCAAAAGCCGAATTTTCAAACTTTGAACAATTCGGAACCTCGTTCCTATTTCACCAAAATACAACACATGCATGCTCATATAACCAAACAAACCACACTCATTTGGTAATCTAAAATCACGGTTTCCCAAACACATATAGTTTAACAAGTCAAGGTAGGGTCATCCCTATAACACAGTTTAAATCAGCATATACACTCAGTTTTCAACAAAACCAGGGATGCAGCCCGTCGCCCCCTTTTTCCCAAAACTATAATCATGAAAACCCCACAGTTTTTCCCGTTAGATCCCCCAAAATGAGTAGCCAAAACACACGCAAGACCGTGAACCACAATTGTACCGAGTCCGATTTCAAAAACAACTGATATAAACACAATTCTCCTTACCTTTTTTCCAAATAGCAAATCCCGAACTCTAAGGCTCCTCTTACAATCGATAGTACAGAATATACTCACAAGACTGTTCCATACACAACTACCAGATCAGAATTGAAAACTAAGTCTTATCTCGATTTTAAGCCGAAACCCGAAAATCTCTGAAACGGGATTCCGATACGTAGAACTTGTAGAGAATCGTTCCATAATCCTCGTGGTAACTTTAGATTCACGATTCTAACAACGAACGACGAAGAAAAATCTAGAGAGATAGAGAGTAGGGAGAGTTCTAGAGAGAGAGAGAGAAGATACTTGAGTTTCTTAGCTTGGAAGTAATGAAAACTTCTATTTATAGCCCTTTGACTCGGGCGTCCTCGTTGACGAAATGGTATACTTGTCGACGAGTCTGTCATTGCCTTCGTCGACGAAGCGGTAGCCTCGTCGACGAACCTAAGATCCCCAGTTTCCCTGCTTCTCCTCGTCGACGAGCCTCTGAACTTCATCGACGAGACTTACATGAACTTCGTCGACGAACTCTGGCTTTGTCGACGAATCCTATTAAATCCCCAATTTGCCCCTCTTTTATTTACTCAAACCCATATATCACGGTTCGGGTTCTTACATTTTTTTTTCTCTATCAAATGTAACAGCTTAGAATGTAAATTATTAGTTAATTCAATCTATTTATTGCTAAAAAAAATAATATGATTATAAATTTATGTCAATGATAATAATCTTAACTAAATTCGTAGTTTGTACTAATATTTTTCCAATGAACATAATTTAGTGTATTATTTTTCTAAAATAAAAATAATTTATTATAATGCATAATAAAAGTAATTTATGATTAATTATTATTTTCTACTTAATTATTATTTAAGTAGATTTAACAAAAGCGTGCAATTCATTGAAAATTAAAAAAAAAACTCAAGTATTCCATTCTCTTTTTATTTTTAATTTATGATTAAAATCTTTGTAATATCAACAATTTAAGAGCATAAATATAGGTATTTTTTATGATTAAAATGTACTAATTAATAATACGCTCCAATAAAAATTTGGAGATAAGAATTCAACCAATCAAAAATTGGTTTCCAAAAATGGTTTCAAAATTTAATACATAGTATAAATTACCTTTATTCTTAAGTTTCTCATTATATTCATTTTGTTCGAAAGATCTATTTTTAATACATAGTATATACTACATACAAAACTCAATATAAGTGCACTTCCAAATAATTCATTTAAATTAAATTATAATCTACCTTAAACTCAAAATTCTCAAATAAACTAGACATTATTATTATTGTTATTATTATTATAAATTAAAATTGTAAAATTGCAACATCATCAATTTAGGATTCTTTACGAAAATTTGAAAAATTCACCCAAATTAGTTTTCTGAATCATCAAATATATAAATATGTCAGATTAACCATCTCAGTTCAAGACACAAATTAACCTAACTAATTTACAAATCAATAAACAAATTCAAACCTAAACCCTAACCTCGGATTATTAACCAGCAATGTGACCAACAATATTTACACATTCAATATATAACAATTTCAATTTAGTCAAATACAAATAATGAAATGAAACCCTTACCTCAAATTGGGGGTTTCCGGATACAACTTCCAACCAAAAAATCGAAAGCACTGAATGCTAATTTTGTAGGAAATTAACACAAAATTCTCAGATCCCGTGAGAAACAAAAATAGAGAAACAATCCACGTCAAAGAAAAATAAGTACACACACATGACAATATTTAAGTGGTTCAACAATTTTACCTACGTCCATGGAGTTGCAGAGATTTCACTATGATCGGGAAGAAAAACAGAGAGTGTGGCTATACAATGTTTTCTCTCTCGCTCTCAAAATGACGGTCAAACCTAATCACAATAATAATAATAATAATAATAGCTTTATATGCTGCGCATAGGGTTCCCAATGGGCTACAAAACGGCTCAAGCCTTCGCTACATGGACTAAGCCTTATGATAGAAAACTTTCATTAAAAAACCACGCAAAATTAATTCGAGTCTAGTCATCATTCAGATCAAATGACCAAGGCTCCACAAAGCCCAACAAATTTATGAATCCAAAATAAAAAATCTTCAAATCTTTCAAATTAATCTTGAATGATCAATGAACCCAAAATAATTTTAGGGAAAGAAAAATACATACCACATTTCCTCCTTTTTATAGCTTACTTTCCAACAATCTTGTCCACATACCCTCAAACGGTCACCTACTGTGAGCTCTCGAATGGTCACCTACGAGTAGGCCTGGTGGTGCTGCTATTGCTGCCGTCCTCCTCTCTGCAATTCTCTGCTCTCTACATTCGCGAGGGAAATGAAGGAGAAATGACCAATTGAAGGGCCCGAGTAAATCTTGTTGGATGGTCCAGCAAGATTTGTATGCCTCACGTCAACACACGATAACTTGATCGTTTAAATTTCGTTAGACCATTTAGTGAGATTATATAAGCATCAAAATGGGAAAATTTTTCCCAATCACACTGTTATTTAATATTTTATTATAAAATAAAATTAAAAAGGGGAAAACTTATACAAATTACATATATATATATATATATATATATATATTTTAATGGTTTTTGTGTGAATTGAGTGGAGGCTATGGCCCAAACTCTATATAGATCTGCCATTGGCTTCATGTCGAAATTAAGGGCCGCATTTGATTGAGCTATAAAGATTGAGCTGATATTAATTTATAAATTTTATTATTTTGTGTCTTGTAAAAATATCAACCTGCTAACAAGAGAGAGAGAGAGAGAGAGAGAGAGAGAGAGAGAGAGAGAGAGAGAGAGAGAGAGTTTCTGCAAGTACAAGCGCAGAGAGTTTCCCGCAGTGTCAAAGAATTAAGCATACAATAATAATAAATAAAAACAGAGACACAGATCTCTCCCCTCCTTTTGCTAGCTTTATATATCTATAAAGCTAGCTTCATGTGAACTCTTCTTCCTGTATATATATATATATATATATATATATATATATATATATATATATATTATGTTAATGTCATATTATTTAAAGCTAGTAGCTAGCTTCATATAAACTCTTCTTGCTGCCGGATGGGTTGCTTTGGATGATCCAAGTAAAAACCCAAAAAGAAGATGAGTAAATGTGAAGCAAAGAGTCCTACTGTTCAGTGAGATGTGAATAAAGCATGAGACTCTTCATTATAGTTGATTGGTGGGAATGTTCACTGCTCTCTCATCAATTCCTGTCACTCATTAATTATTTTATTCATTATTTAATTGGATTCAGAAGAGTTCACATGAAGCTAGCTTTATATATATACACATAAAATGCATTAATTGGAATGAATGGCATGCAAATAAACAGTGCTTTTCACAGTGCTCCAAATAATCACTCACGCATGCTCAAATGATTAAATCCCAGTAAATAATATCTGCTAATCACTGAGTAATCCCCTAATAATTCCTTTAACCATATTACACGCATATTCTTCTGTGGATAATTATATACTCAATTTTTTAAATAAAAAAAAAAAAGAAAAAGAAAAAGAAAGAAAAACACTTTATGCCGAATAATTTCTCAGCGGGTTTAATATGAATTAATTAATTAATGGTGAATAAAAACATATAAATAATTAGAATAACATTAGGAGAAGAAGTCACCAGCAGACAGTTCACATGCAAAGATTCATTAATGGTGGGTGGTACATTTGGTAACCCAATCCAACCCAACCCCATCGGCCATCACGCATATGTATCTTCCCAAATTTGGTACGTATATAATAAATAGTCATGCCTATATAATTAACATGACAGATGGAATGGGTAGTCTGCTTAATTATTCAATCCTTCCAATCTGGAATCCTATGTACCCTCATCTCTCCGGATTCCCTCCTACCTGTATTTCATCCCAGTGGAGTTAGTCCACGTCCTTTCTTTTTCTTAGAAAAAAATAATAATAAGATAGAATTATTAATTTTTTTTTTAAATAAAAATTGATTGAAAACTTTTATGAATATACTACGGTCGACGGGATCTTCAACTACCATGAACTCCACATCTATTTTACTTTTATGCGAAAAATAAATAAATCATAACATAAACTTTACATACCGAAATCAATCATGTCAAATTAACCAAGGAGAACACCAAGAGAAGAACACCCGAAGAAGCCATAGAAATCGTTTCTCCCACTTTTTCTCGGTCTCTTTCCTTCTTTCACCAAATTTATGGGATTTCATGATGATCAGAGGTTAGAGGCAGAGAGAGGACAATTTCCTATATGCCTTGTAGCTTACATCACTTTTTGCTAACTGCTTTTTCACTTTTCAACTTGAGAGCTTTAGCTTTCCTTCCTTTATCCGTTTTTGCTAATCTTTCTTTGCTTAGCTTAACTTGACATAGAGCATGCCCTTACAGCTACTCCCCATAACAATAGCTAATTATGTATAGGAATAACCTTCCAACTTCCACCACTAATATCTCATTAATTCTAAGTTAATCCTTTCTTGTTAATCCATTAATTTTACATTCAATATCCTTTAACATATGGGCATATACCCTTCATGTAGGACCCATATCATTCATGTGGAACATATCATTTGGGATATAAATCCTACAAACTTATGAAATTAGAACGTTTAAACTTATTTTGACACGAAATTCAAAAATAAAATAAGTGTAATAATACGTTGCATTTGGAAGTATGAATTTTGAGTTTTCAATTTGGATTTGAGTGAATTTGAACAAAATTCAATATAATTTTGCATTACATTTCACTCAAATAAACACAAACCCAAATCCAAATCCTTTTTCAAGCATGGGTTAAACTATGTTAATATATTCTTGTTATGCATGTGGTAAAAGCGACTTATGACTTTGGTGACCCCAAGATCACTAGCTCAATTCTTTCTTGAGAGTTTACCTCGATGAATTACCAGGGTACGTCAATAGGGGAAACAGCTTTCAACCCCTGGGTTTAGTGCCGTATTATAGTATCCAAAGTGACGTGATGGTGGTTGGAGTCCCCGGATCACCAAAAAAGAAAAAAAATATATATGCTTGTTGTGATTCATGTTGAGTCAGATGAATAGTTAGAGATTAAATTTATATTAAAATTACTTTTGTATTTTTCTAATTATTGAAATATCTAACAATAAGTTGACCGATTGTACCTAGAACACTAAACCTAACATGGCACGCTACCAATTTTGAAATCATTTTTTTGCTTCTCAACCACATACATAGTTATGATTAGTTTATGAGAGCTTTATTCATGCCTCAAAGGACCCATAAAGTGACGCATTCTCAAAATGTTTTGAAGTGCTAAAATTAGGCGCTCTGCTCATCTTAATTTTTTCATCTAATAAAGTAAAAGCCGGGTATCACGAATTATATATCTATTTTTAAACTCATAGTTTCTTCAAAATCTAATGGACCGCGTACAAAATGATATTGACCACATCATATGCCACCAGCTTGTAAAAAATATTATTTTTTAAATGCTTATGCCATGGTTATGAATTTTCTTTTAGGGTACAAAATAGTCCGTCAATTATTGAGTCTAAGTCTCACTAGAGGGATTTGTTTCAAAATTTTTTTATACATAATTTATGGTATGAATGGTATAGTCATTACATAAACACTAGAGACTTTGGGTATAATGGCATGTTCCAATGTTTGCTCCATGCAATGGGGGGAGGTCAATCGCCCCAGTTTTGGGTATTGTGGGAGGCCACCCTACCCTGTTTGTGTGGGGTAAATTGCAGATAGGGTAAAAATTTTGAACTTGTTTAGTTGTGTAACATATTTTCTTCTATTTTTAGTTTTTAAAATAATTATGAAAAATTTTAATTATTTTTAATTTTTCAAAAATGTGTATTAAAAAGGTATAAAATAAAGAGTTCATTTAAATGTGAAGAATAATTTTTTTGTTTTTTTGTTTTTTTTTTGTTTTTTTGAATTTTTAGCTTTTAAGATAATCACAAAAAGTAAGATGTTTTCTAATTTTTTTTTTTTTTAAAATAATTTTATAAGGGAGTCAAAGTCTCAAAATAAGTGTTAGAAATTTAGAAAAAAAAATGAAAAGACATTTTCTAAGGGGAGTTTTTTGTATCATGGTCAAAAATTACAAAAACGAAAAAATAAAAACTAAAAACTAAAAACCAGAAATGAAAACTTAAAATCAAAACTAGCAACCAATTTGGTAATATTTGTAAAATTAAATTAAGCTAAATACTTAATTAAAAATGTCAATTTTCTTTTTTTTGAAATAATATTAAAAAATATGATTAAAATGATCAAATTACAAAATGATACACATTAAAAATACTATAGTAAAAATAAAAATTATACTTAATTGTTATACTTTCGAAATTTACTTTACAATAAATTTTTTATTGGACACAGCAGATAAAAAATAGTAAAAATATTTTGTAATTGGCCTTATTACTATTTAAAATTTATGCATATCTTTATTCCAATTATTTAAATTCATATGATAATTTTATTTTAATTTTTATTTTAAAGTGTATAAAATGAACGATTTAATCAAAAAGAACTATTTCCCAATATTAAAATTTCTGATAACAGGTTGTCAAAATAACTAAAAATTAATCATATAATCTATTTTTTATTTTTTATTTTTTTGCAAAAAGCAGAAAGCCGATAACAGAATTAGAGAACTAACAACATAAAATAAATGTATTTTTGTAATATATTTCTTCATTTTGTAGAAACAGAAATATAAAATAGGAAAAAACAAAGATATCAAACAGCCTAACTTTTCTATGAGTTTGTTTGGATTTAAATTTTGGCTAGCAAAAAAGAAAGGAAAGACAAATAAGGAGGAAACTCATTTTCTATTGTTTTTTCCTTTTATATTAAATACTATTAAAAATGAGATTTTGTTTTGCTTAAAAATTAAGAAAAATCAAATATCAATGATGTGTAAAATTAAAATTTTATTCCTGAATTTAGTATATTTTTAATTTTTTTTCACAGTTTTCTTGATAACCAATACATGCAAATGTGCATTTCTTGATATTTTCCTTTCCTTCCCTTATCTTAATATTTTGCAAATTCCAAAGGAGAGCAATATAAATTTCGAAAATTGGAAGACAATGCGGAATTTTATAATTATTTAAAAATTTTAAAATAAAAAAAAATAAGTCTCACAAGTAAATACTAAATAGTGCTAAAACTCTTCATTGTTGTTCATTTATTTTACACAAATTTTTGTTAAGATAAAAAATTAACTAACTTTTATTATTATTTTTTTTTTGAAAAACTAATATGGAATTGAAATTATTTTTCACGGGCTCTTAAACTTTTATACAATAAATACTAAAAATTTGAAGAGATCAAGACTACCGTTTTTAACCTTGTGAAAATAAAAGTTATAAAAATTAAAAACTCTATGATTTTACTATAAACAATAATATTTTTTAGATAATATCTGAATTATTTACCCATTTACCTTTATTATGATTAAATTATTATCAATATGAAAGAGTAATAAATGGTACAAATTGAAAAAGGATATATTTATTACTATTAAGGTAAATGGTTGAATTCAAAATGAAGTCGAACTCTAAAATATGGAAAGTTTCAAATAAATCGGGTGGGCTTCGATAAAGATAGGAATTAATTTTTTCACATGAAAAAATAGTAGTCGATCATAATGTTTGCTCTCCTCAATTATTACAATGGTACCGTATTTGGGGTATATCGAAAAAATAAAAATAAATATTATAGAATAATTTTTTAAAAAAAGTTTTAAATTTATAAATTTATCCAATAAACGTCATAATTAATTAATTAATTAATTCACTAGTTTATCATGGGTTATACCAAAAAAATAGTAATGAATCAAATTACATACCAAACATAAAAATGTAAAAATTAAAAAGTCATTATACTCCTAATTAAGATAAGTCAAATATCACCCAACTCCAACCAAAACCTCCACGTGGCCGAATTAGATCAATTTATTTTCCAAACGAACTGATTAAGATTTGGTAATTTTCTTTTAAGACACACATACAATGATCAATAATTTATTTATTTATTTGTTTTCTTCTCAAATTATCAAATTCCTTCCCGTGCACGCATCCATAACCTTTTTTTTTTTTTTACCACATCTCTATATATAAACCCCTTAGTCTCCCTCGAAATTTTCAGTTTCTCTCCTAGCTTCTTCTCTCCAATTCTTCTAGTCATTCGTGTCCATGGATCTCCAATTGCACCTTGAACTCCCCACTCTCCGACTGCCGCCCATTCGGGTCCGCACGCCGAAATCTTCTGACACCCCCGGCGACGCCGGCTGCCCTATTGATAGCAACAGTCAATCTGCAGATTCCGACGCCACCGGCGACAACAGCTGCGTAATCAATACCAATCTTCAATCTGCGGAGGATTGTGGCGAATCGTCGTGCCGAACCCCAACTTCCGTGGAACATAAGATTCCGGCGATCCTGACCTGTCCGCCGGCCCCGCGGAAGCAGAAGACGGTGCTCTCGTGCAAGAGGAGATTGTCGTGGGAGCTGGAATTCCACCAGATCGTGCCGGCAGAAGAGCTGGAGGACTTCTTCCGGTCGAGCTTCGAGGCTGTCGCCGGCGCTAAGAGACGGTGTGCCTGTATTTGAATTCGACGGCGTTTAATTTGCTTGTCCACGCTTCAATCTCCCCCAATTTGATTTTTTTTAGGAATATAGCATTTAAATTAAGACTTCCTCAATTGAGGTTGGCAAATTCGTCAGAAGTGTATGTTATCTCCGTATCCACGATTGTAGCTAGTTTGGTTCAGATGCGGGTGAATTACCATGTCCAGAACTCCGGACAATTTGGATCTGCAGCATAAACACATAATTCATATATATATATCAATAGATTCCAATTGGTGTTGAACATGAAATTTGATCAAACTGATCGTTGCAGTATATTAATTGAATTTTTATTTATGCCCTGTTTTGAGTTCTGTCAATGGTTTGTACGACTGATCTTGGTTGATTTGGTTTGTGGATCCGAGGAGCAGTAAAGGAGGAGAATGTGAATATGGTTAATAGCAAGATCTATGGATTGATAATTCTTATTAATGGTGAGATGGGTTGATTTGTATTCAGTTTTGACAATTTTCTGTTGAGTGATTGACCCGGCTTTGGGATTGATAAACCTGATTTTCTTCATGAACTTCCAGCTTTTGCTTTTGATTTCGAGAGAGAGAAGAAAAAAGGAAGGGGCTGTGTAACCACTGGTTGGTGAAAGGTGTTAAGAGTCACATGGCTACTATATTTAATGGGAGGAGAGGACTTTGTCTTTTTTGATAATTCCAAAAATGAACTGGAAAGAAAATTATGTATACTTTCCATTATCACATAATATAAATTTACAATATATTGTTTTCTGTTTGTTTATTTTTGTTTTCCAGATGTTAAACATTAGAATTTAGGGATTAGGAACAAACAAATTGTTGCAGTAAGGCTTAAGGGGGATGAATGAATTGTTCTATACATATAAAACCAAAAGAAAACAAAAGACGCAGAGCATAAGGCAAATAAAAACAGATTCTCAACATCTATATATTATCGAATCAATTAATAGGTTCAATGGAATTTTCACATTCAACACAGCATACTCCAGATTTAAATTTTTCAAATTTCTGAACATGATAATTGACCTCAACTCATGGGTCTTAATTAAATATTATTTTTGAATAAAAATTTAATTTAGTGGAGTTCCAACAACAGAGAAGCAAGTATCGCCCTATTTAATCACGCCCACACGCCGCTTCTTAGCGCCGGCAACCGCCTTGAAACTTGATTGGAAGAGTTCGTCCAGCTGTTCCGGCTGCACGATCTCACAGAATTCCAGCTCCCATGACAATCTCCTCTTGCACGACACCACCGCCCTCCGCTTTCTCGGTGCCCGTGGACAGCTCAAGACTGCCGGAATCTTGTGTTCTTCGGAAGTCGGCGTTCGGCACATCGATTGTTCGCAGTCCTTAGTGGATTGCAAATCGCCGGTGTCAACCGTGCGGCTGGTGTCGCCGGCGACGTGGGAGGATTCCGGCGTGCGAACTCGGATAGGCGGCGGCCGAAGAGTAGAGAGCTCAAGGCGCAATTGGAGATCCATGGACATGGTTATGCGGAATTGGAAAAAATAAATAAATAAATAAATAAGAGAAAGATTAAAGATTTGAGGGGAAGGTTTGGGGTTTCCTATACGTCAGAGCTGTGGAAAAAGGAAAATTAGATTTCCACAGATGGACCAGATCAATGCAGCATCAGCAAGCTAGGAATCACAAGAATGAGAAAGGAAGATGCAGAAAGCAATAGGCCGGGAGAGCTTAAAACATAAGCTACTGCAGCATATGTATATCTTCTGCATCTTAGTTTTGAATGGAATAAAGCTGCCCCCATATGCATTCTTTCTTTCTTACAGATCGAATATGGAATAGAAAAGAAGGCTTTATGAATAGAAATGCTTTTTTTTTTTATTTTTTTTTATGCATGCATAAATCCAGCGAGGATTATATATGTAGATATGTATTCATTATATGTTTTTTAACATTTAGCGAGGTGTAAAGCTCGCAAGAATGTTCTTGATACAGATCAGATCTCAAGATTAATATTAGAATTATATTTATAATATAATATAAACCTATATGTGGGCAGAAATCTTGGATTTGGATAAAATATAATATAAAATTATATTAAAATTTATCCTAACTCATGCAAATCCAATTTAAAAGTCCGAAATCTATGCCCCTAAACTTAATGAAAGACAATTTAAATTCATTTAGGAGTATAGATTTTGATATTTAATTTGAATTTGTATAAATTTGGACTAAATTCGATACAATTTTGTACTATATTATGTTCAAATTCACGTAAATTAATTGAAATCTAATGCATCTCCCTCAATATAAGATTAAAATAATATTTTCATTTCAAATTACATATACCCACATGTCTTTTTTTCTTTTTTATGAGTAGACCCACATGCTCTAGGTCATAATGCATATTTACTGTAAAATAGCTTTATTTTAGTGAAAATATATCAGACATTTTATCACTTTCAAAGTAATTTTAGTCTTTACAAACCTCACATGATTTTTAAGGTGAATATTGACATAATAATTCAATAGTATGTCTTTGCTCCATGTGCTAATTGACCATCAATCTATTTGTATTCTATCTCTCTATATCCCTTTTAAAGTCTTTTAGCGAGAGGCATTGAGAGTTAATTCATATTAAAAGTATTATACTACACATGTTTTGGTACAATATCACATGACAATTGAAAATTATCATGAAAGAAAGAGCCGATATCATAAATCAGTACGTATTTTTTAGAACATCATCACATGAGAGAGTTGAAGTTGGCTTGAATTTTTCAAGAAATTTATTCCTTTTTTCTCTTATATTATTATTCTATTCTTAAATAAACCACATTAAGGGTAAGTTCAAAGTCAATCTCCTCAAGGAAGCTCTTGCATCCTCCACATCACTTCCTTAGCTTGAGCCTTTAATTTATAGGTTTATCTTTTCACACCCCACTTGGCACATCTTCCGTAGTGGATAGCGTCCTTAAATGTCGGCCTACAAAGATGATGATCACAAATGATACAACCCTTTCTTTTAAAAATTGAAATCAAAGTGAATTTAATTAAGGTGAGTTTAAAATATACTAAGATTCATTTGAAATTTGTAAAATGGATCTTTCAAAAGTGATGAATTTAAAGTTTTCTTATCAAAATATCAGAGTTCAAGTTTTAGTTCATTATTCCGATGGATTGGTCGAATATTTAAAGAGTCTCAAATATCATCAATTTAAAAAAATTAATTTAAAAAAAATATTAACTTAATATTTAGAAAAGATGCTGAATTTAAATTTATATAAATTTTAATTAAATATAATATAAAATTATATTAAGTTTTCATTTAAATATAGGTAAATTAAAGTCAAAAATTAAAAATACATGCTCACAAATGCTACCAAAGTGTCCTTCCACACCATCCCTTTTTTTTTTTTTTTTTTAAAGGGTCAGAAGTCACCCAGAAAGCGGTCTCGTTTCAAATTTATTAGTAGTCTCAAATTTATTAATAACTCTTACTTATGACGAAAGAATACCGTGAAAACAAAATAATACTTTGAATTTACATAATAATCAATAAAATACTCCATGTATCAAATTAAATAAAATAAATAAATAAATTTCTATCAAAAGTAAATAAAATTAATTAAACATATCTCATATAAGTCGTATCATCATATCCAATTTATACAAACTTTTGATATATGACTTTGGTGCCAAAAGGGAAGGGAAAAAGAAAGATGAGCTGATGACTCCCAGGGTGTGGTTCAGGTGATAGTGTGGGTTGCAGGAGTGCCTTTCACCAGATCAGGTGTTCAAACCCTCTTGGATTTGTTTCGGCCTCTGGACTCCTAAATTTATCCCCCCTTTAGAATTGTGGGGTCAACTTCAAGAGGCGCAGAATTAGTCACGTGAACAGTAAAACGGACGCGTGGATATCCGGTGCGTTTTCCAAAAAAAAAGAAAGATGGGCTGATGACGCTGGAAATTGGAAAAGAAAAACGGCAAACAAAAACTGAAGCTCAGCCGAAGCAGAAAAAGTTAAAAGAAAGGGAAGGCGTGAATTCCCATATAACTTAAATATACTACTTGGTACTTTCAAATGGATCTCTTTGGTCTTGTCAGCCATCCCAAATGTGACAGCTTATCAAATTATATATTTATTTATTTGTATATGCATATGCATGGTTAATTGGAAAAAGAATGTAAATATATATACATACATATATATATATATATATATATATATGTAATATAAAATCATATTCAGTTTTATCCAAATTGACAAAAATTTAAATTTAATGCTTAAAATTTATGTTTTCAAACAAAGTATAAAGATATTCTGCAATTGATGAAATTAGAAATATTGATAATAGGTGTGTTGAATAGCCCTTTTATCCTCAAAATACAATTCAGCCAAGAGTCAAAGATTGAAACAACCCGATTAACCTAGACAAAAGAAGAAAGGATATTTCCATTACGAGATAACGTGTTATCGAATTATATATATGCATTGTTGGAATATATATATATATTCTAAAAGTGAGATGCAATCAATGAAATTGAAAATACTTAAAGGAGGCATGGGCAACTCTTTCACTCCTAACGGTTAACAATTCTTCTAATGTGTGCATTGACCGATCAAGAGTTAAGAATAGGACTGAATCGATTAACTTAGACAAAAGAAAAAAGTTTCTTTCAAACAAAAAAAAAGATTGCACTGAGACGAAAAGTTAAAGGTATTTGCATAGAAACAAAGAAGTATTAGATAATTTTTTTTCTTCATTGGAGATTGTGTGAATGAATTTTTGGCCAACAAATATATGTCTTGTAGATTTGATTAAAACATAGTACAAAATTGTATTAATTTCATTCAAATTCACACAATTTAAAATATAAGATTCAAAATCTATGCTTTCAAACAAAAATGAGAATTTATTGAGATTTTGAAGTTAAAGTTAGTTTCTCTATTCAAACATAAGGTTCAAAATCCATGTTTCTAAATTGAAATGAGAATTTATTAGGATTTGAAATTGAAGTTTGTTTCTCTGTCAGAAATAAGGTTCAAAATTCATGCGGAGAATTTATTGGAATTTGAAATGAAAGTTAATTTATCTCTTTAGAAATAAGGTCCAAAATCTATGCTTTCAAACAAAATGAAAATTTATTGGGATTTGGAATTAAAAGTTGATTTCCCTGGTCCAAAATCTATACTTTCAAACAAAAATCAGATCTTATTGAGATTTGGATTAAAAGTTGATTTATCTATTCAGGTAGTTGGAAGAATCCAAAATGAGCTTTAAGGATTAATTTGCAGCAAGTTTGTTCTAGCTTCCAAAAGACAAATTTATTTTGGGCTCATTAGAAGCTTGTAAAAAAAATAAAGTTAAGTTTAAATTTTTTTTAATGCTTAATTATAAAAAAAAAAGGTGAAATTTTTTTGAAAATTAAGATGGCCTTTCAATTGGAGAAAATGTTAGAAGGATTACTGTGTGTAAAATTACATAAAAGCGCTTCACGTGGTCTCTTCTTGGCTGTCCGATCATTATTTCCCATTGACGGCCACCAATCGGCCATGTCAGTGATCGAGGCCTATCCTCATCACCCCTCTCGCTGCAGGACACTTGGCCTAACCCCTTGACCAGTTGACCCCTATGACCCGAACCGGTTTCCTTTTAGTTACTTTATTTATTATTTGTACTATATTATTTATTTGTTTATAAATTAAGGAAAATTTAGGAAAAATTAGAAAAAAAAATTCAAAAAAATCAGAGGAAAATTATAAAAATATCTTTGACTTATTTCTCCTTATTTTACCTAATTACTTTTTTGTATTATATAATTTAATTGTTTAAAAATTCAGGAAAATGTGAAAAAAAAATTACAAAAATTCAGAAAATTTTGAGAAAATTAAAAAAATATTTCAGGAGTCAAAATTTGTTTTTGCAAGCTTTTCATCCCGAATGAGTTCAAAAACCTCCTAGGACTTTTAAAAATATATATCATTTAATACTTATAAAAATCCTATAAATTTCAAAAAATTAGGGAGTTTATTTTTGTTAAATATTTTCTCGATTTTCTTTCCCTCTGATTTCAAAAGGAGGCACAGGCTCTTCGGAATATTGTATATCTTAGTTTTGAAGGAATACTTATATTAAGTATATAGTATTTGTATGACTTATTATTTGCATGTGTATTAATGTTTGTGTAATTTTTCTAAGGGAGTAAAATAAAAAGACTATTAAATTTAATTTGGGGAAAGTTTTCTAATTAATTAGATATCGTTCGTAGAATGAGCGTGTAGGGGTTGCTAGTACTTTCTCCTCACGTAATCGAACTTTCGATCCTTACTTTGGTATATGCAAGTCGATTCTACTCTTAATTGGATAGTAATCACGTGTTCTAACCACACTTCAAAAGTTTAGTGGTAACTCCGTCCATAACATTTATTTTTTACGAAAATCAAACCACTTTTAAGTTTGCCTACCTTGGGGCACCTTCACTGCCAAGGACGTCGCGACATACACATTACAAAAAATAAGGTTATTAGTGAAGGATCAAAACCGTCACTAACAATCATAAAACCGTCACTAATAGTATTTGTGACAAATTTCTAAGTATTAGTGACGGTTTTAAATTAATTGTTATATCTACCGTTACTACTAATTATTAGTGATGAATTTTGAAATTGTCACTAATAATGTAATATTAGTGACACATTATAACCGTCACTAAAACTCTAATAAAGTTTATATTGGGTCGGCACAAATTCATCACTAATAGGAGGGTATTAGTGACGAATTTCAAAACCATCAATAATAGTGTAGTATTAGTGAAAAATCAAAATTGTCACTAATACTTTACTATTAGTGACGAATCCTGAAACCGTCACTAATAGTAGAATATTAGTGAAGGATCAAAACCGTGACTAATACTTGGCTTTCAGTGAAGGATCATAATTTGTCACTAATAGTATAGTATTAGTGACGGTTTTAAATTCGTCACTAATAGTTGAGCTTTGGTAAAGGATCAAAACCGTCACTAATACTTGGCCTTTAGTGAATGATCATAATTCGTCACTAACAATGTAGTATTAGTGACGGTTTTAAATTCGTCACTAATATCTATAGACAATTATTAGTGACAGTTTTTAAACTGTCACTAATAATTTAAAATTAATGTTTTTTTAATCATTAATTCTTGTGAAAATTTATAATCCTTATTTTCGCATAGATAACATTAAACCATAATTATTTAAAAGATTCATAAATTATTAAAAATTCTAATTCAAAATCAAATACAAATACATTATACAAATTTCGAATATTTTATACATGAATCTCATATGTTCAGATAATAAAAAAAAAAAAATCAAAAACTGCATTCGACTGTAATGCATGGCATCATGTTGATGTTGTGATAGTCACAAACCCTAAAAATTAAAAATTATAAATAAAAAAAATTAGTATACCATATACATACTATAAGTATCAATAATTTGATAGAAAAATAATTGGACATTCGGACAAAGTTAAAAAAAAAATGATACTATTTTAAACAGCACAAGCAATACAGTTCTAGTATCTCCCAACAATTCACAATTCAGCATATGAATAGAATTAAACAAGCAACATAACTACCATCATGCAATTCAAATTACGTTTTACATACCCTCTAATGAGAGGAGTCACCTTCTTTTAAATCAATTGACCTACTTGTTATGGATATAGATTTTATTTTGACTAAATTTTATGTATGTTTATTATCTTCATTTCCCTAATTAGGTCTTAAGTTGGGTGTTTCATGTTGTTAGATCTTCAGTTAAGGAGTTGGGAGACTCCTGTATTACTTTTAGGCTATAGTGTTTGGAAGATTTATTTGGGAGGAGGTTAAGAAAGTGTTGGACTTTAACAAATTTTCGGCAACATGTCGTCTGTTAATAGAATATTTTCCAAACTTGCAAGTCACAAAAGTTCCTCCTAGGTTTAGCTAAGCTAGCAGCTATAGTACACAACTTAAGGTGTAATGACTTGAAAAATAATAGTATTTAAATAATAAGAGAGAGAGAGAGAGAAAGAGAGAGAGAGAGAGAGAGAGAGAGAGAGAGAGAGAGAGAGAGAAATAGATACAGAAATAGAAGGAGGCCATTGACTAGGGTTCGTCGACGACATTGCATTTTGAGGGAAATAAAAATTTCAGAAATTTCCAGGGCTTCGTCGACGAACACAGGGTTTCATCGACGAAGGTATAAAGGATTTTGTCGACAAACACAGGGCTTCGTCGGCGAGAAAATACCGAAAGGTGATTCGGCCTGCTCTTAATTTCGTCGAAGAATACAAGGTCTTGTCGACGAGGTGACGTGTCTCATCGACGAACCTGTCCCTATAAATAGAGGAAACCCGGGATTTTTATCATTTTCACCGCACCTCTCTCTCTCTATGTCTCCCTTCTCTCTTCTATTCTGGCCCCACCAGTCGTCGGATCAAAGATCCGAAGCTACTACTACACTTCTGACGGAGTTCTCTGCAAATCTGCCGGATCAGATCTTCGGGAAAATGGAGTTGGATTTCATCCCAAATTCAGGGTAAGGTCTTTTAACCTATTTTTGGCCTTATGGTAGTTATAGGAAATAATGTAAGTAGAAAAATACTGATATTATGTTCTGGCCTATGTTGGTTTCAGGGTGTTTTGTAGGAGGCCCTGCGGGTATTAGGCTAATATCTCATAGAAGCTTTTCAAAGTTAAGGTAAGGAAAATATGTTATGTTAGGCATTTCTTAAAATATGATACAATTTATTTAATTACGAAAATTATGTATTTAGTATGGTGTGGCTTGTGAATATGTATATGGTACGGGGATATGTTTTACGAATTTAGTTTCATGATTTTACGAATTTCAGTATTATGATTATGCGAATTTCAGTACCATGATTTTATGGATTTTAGTATCGTGATTATACGGATCTCAGTATCATGATTACACGAATATCAGTATTATGATTATGTAGTTTCATTGTTATGAATATTCAGTTCTCAGTATTATGACATATGAATTACAGTACAGTTTATACAACCTTATGGTTATTACGATTATTTCAGAACCATGGTAAATCATATATATATATATATATATATATATATATATATATATATATTATGATATCAGACCCTGTTGGACTTGCAGCTCCAGAGCTCGGTACCGTTGCTACAGATATTATGTTACTTTATGAGTGCAACCACCTATTTAGATAATATGTGGTAAGGTCGATCACCTAGGCCCTTGAAGAGGTCAGACTCCCCATCCAGATATGGGTTGAGATGGGCAGATCGACTGACGGAGTTCAGTGATTTATTCCTGATTGGCCAGCCAGGGTAAATCCCGCCTACGGGCCGCACAACCCTGTCATGAGGGGGCAAGTCATGACACACAAATAGTTACGGGGAATAGTTTCAGTTACTATTACATACGTACGAATTTACAGAAATAGGGACCATACTTATGTACACTAGAAGTATTTTGAATTATAATCTATAATACTGCTATGTTAAGCAACATGGAAAGGGGTGGTGTATTTTATTATTGGTACTGTACTTTGTATTCAGTTATTCATGTTTATATGAAAACAGATTTCATGATATATATATAGTAACTCATTTGCCACACATTAGTAATACCATATTTATTCTTACTATGCGTTGGCTCATCCTAGTGTTGAAACATTTTTTAGGTGATCCAGGTAAGCGAGCAAATCAGGCTTGCAAATAGAGGGGCGTCTATAGTGCCCTGACAACAAAGTGAGTATAGTGGAGGATTTTTGTATTGCCTTAACTAGCTGAGGGTATTTTGGGAAAACAGTGATATGTGTATATTTTGGGGAACACAGTAGTACTCTGGTATTGGTTTTGTATTGTATATAATGGTTTATGGTTATGTTTATTCAGTTTCTGCTTCTTGCTGCTTAGGTTTATGGTTGGGTTTATCCCAGTATGGTATCAGAGTATGTTGAATGTTATGGTATAAAAAAAAAAAAAAAATCAGTTTATTAAGCAAGTCGTTACATAAGGTCTGTCTACGCATATATGAAATTGTAGAAAAGATAAATCAAGTCCTAACAGCATAAGAAATACAGTTCTAGTATCTCTCAACAATTCACAATTCAGCATATGAATAGAATTAAACAAGCAACTGAATTACCAGCATGCCGTTCAAACTAAGTTTTACATACCTTCTAATTAGAGGAGCCACCTCCTTCTAAATCAATGGACTTACTTGTTATGGATATAGATTTTTATTTTGACTAGATTTTATGTGTCACACCTCGAACCCCGAAATGGGACCCAGGGGTGACAATGTAACCTAACATGTCCCTGTATCATACAAATCATCCACAGATACAGAACAAAGGATGAGGGTCCGGCCCCGTGGGGTTACCAGGCACCCTGAACACATCCAAACACAATCATATACGCAGCGAAAATAAGTCATACTATATACATATGCAGTACCATACTAGAGTCTATACAAAGGCATAAACACAGCTCTATCAAAACGTACAAACGAGTGCTCAAATACATCCCAATATGACAACCCATCAAAATAGAGTCCTAGCACTTACCCAAGCGCTAAACGCAGTATACTAGCCATTACGCTCCCTACACCAGGATGCTAGTTTCGGTTACTCGAAGGACCTGTAAAAATGTACGTACAGTAGGGGTGAGACACCTCTCAGTAAGGAAGAACACAGGTTATATCGGTGTGTGGCATTTGAGTGTTACCATGATACAACATACACGCAGTTAAATGTAATCCAGTACTAGTTCACACAGTGCATACACACACCCATACACATACATATACACATGATTAGCAATGCCGGTGTCGTCACACCCATCGGCACAAAGCTGGCTCGCGACATACAGCGTTGGCCAGTAGCCAACCCGCAAACACAACGCCACCGACACATGGCTAGTCCCTGACTCCCATGGCATCGTACCGCCGCTAACTGGTGGATCCACACCCTTCGACTTGATCTGCCGGAATAGGCTCACGCCCTCAGATATAGAGCCGGACACTCTTGCCTATGTGGTAGACGATAAACACATGCCCTTGGATATAGAGTCGAACACTCTCAGTACCTGGAATCATTTTAGAACCTAGTTCCTACTAGCATTTCAATATATCACACACACATGCATGCTCATATAACTAAACAAACCACACCCATTTGGTAATCTAAATCATGGTTTTCCGAACAAGTACAATTTACACAAATCAAGGCACGACCATCCCAATAACACAGTATAAATCACACATATATTTGGTTTTCAACAAAACCAGGAATGCAGCCCGTCGCCCCTTTTTTCCCAAAACTGTAATAATGAAAAATCCATAGTTTTCCTCATTAGATTCCCCCAAATGAGTAACCAAAACACAAACAGGACAGTGAAACATAGTTCCACCAAGTCTGATTTTAAAAATAACCAATATAAACATAATTCCCCTTACCTTTTCCCCAAAAGCAAATCTCAAACTCCAAGACCCCTAAATAGCGAACCAAGTTCCAAAACCTATAAATCACAATACAAAATGTGTTCACAAGACCATTACCTACAAAACTACCAGATCAAAATTGAAAATTGAGTCTTACCTCAATTTTTTGCCAAAACCCAAAAATCTCCGAAACGAAATTCTGATCCGTAGAAATTGTAGAGAATCCTTCCACGATTCTCGTGGTAACTTCAGATTTCCGATTCCATCAACGAACGGCGAAAAAATCTAGAGAGCGAGAGAGAGTAGGGAGAGTTTTAGAGAGAGAGAAAGATAAGATTGAGGTTACTTAGTGAGGAAGTAATGAAATTTTCTATTTATAGACCCTTGACCCGGCCCAACTCGTCGACGAAATGGTGTTCTCGTCGACAAATCTTTCACTGCCTTCGTCAACGAATCGGTGGCCTCGTCGACGAATTTAGGATCTCCAATTTTTCCGAGACTCCTCAGCTTCTCCTCATCTATGAGCCCCTGAATTTCGTCGACAAGAATTGCATGGCCTTCGTCAACGAATTCTGGCTTCGTCGACGAAGCCTGTTCAAATACCAATTTTACCCCTCTTTTATTTATTTAACTCATTTATCACGGTTCAGGTTCTTACATTTTATATGCTCTTGATCTTCGTTTTTCTAATTCGATCTTAAGTTAAGAGTTTAATGTTATTAGATCTTCAATTAAGGAGTTGAGAGACTCCTATATTACTTATAGGGTATAGGGTTTGGAAGATTTATTTGGGAGGAGGTTAAAAATACTAATAGTGTAGTATTAGTGATAGTTATAAAATCTGTCATGAATAAGGGGCTAATAGTGACGAATCTTCAAATTCGTTACTAATATTGTGAAATAAATTTTTTTTAATTTTTTTTAAATAAACAAAATTTTAGTGACGGTTCTAAAATCTGTCACTAATAAAGGGTTAATAGTAACGAATCTTCAAATTCGTCATTAATATTGTGAAATAAATATTTTTTATTTTTTTTAAATAAAAGAAGTATTAGTGACGGTTCTCAAATCCGTCACTAATAAGGGGCTAATAGCGACGAATCTTCAAATTCATTACTAATATTGTGAAATGATTTTTTTTAATTTTTTAAAAATAAAATAAGTATTAGTAACTATTATAAAATTCATCACTAATAAGGGGCTAATAGTGACGAATCTTTAAATTCATCACTAATATTTTGAAATAAATTTTAAAAAAATTTTTAAATGAAAGAAGTATTAGTGACGGTTCTAAAATCCATCACTAATAAAGGACTAATAGTGACGAATCTTCAAATTTGTCACTAATATTGTGAAATAATTTTTTTTTAAATAATAGTAGTGATGATTTTTTAATGGTTACTAATATTTTCGTTACTAAAAACCAGTTTTTTTTCCAGTGACATCTAATAGATATGATTGAATGGGGTGTGGTAGGGTATAAAATCGTTTAAAATTTGATTTCGTCGCACTCTCATTCAAATTTTCATTTAATTCCATTCCTATCCCAAAACATTTTGCAAATTAAGCATAAAGTAGGGATTTCCCCATTTGAAAATATGAATTTCAAAAGTTGAATTTTAAATTCAATGAAATTTGACAAACCCTAACATAATTTTGTGCCACATTTTTCTTAAGATTTACACAATTTCAAATTTAAGATTACTTTGTGCAATTGAGTAGTTGTTTATGTGCATAAATAGACTAATAACGTGTACATCTATGCACACGTGCACCCATAAATTAAATTATTATTTAATATAAAAACATTTTTAATTAGTTTTGTAAAATTTAATAATTTGAACCTATTGACTTATTTGAGGGAGAGGTACAATCAAATACTGCTATGATAAGGGATCACCATAGTATTCCCCACCTAATCTGCTCCAATTTTCAACTACCCATCTCTATATATATAATTGTCAAACTGAGAATAAGAATCTTACATCAAATCCCTAGTTTAGCTGTAAAAGTTTTTCTTTTTCTTTTTTTCTTTTTTAAAAAATATCATTTTAAATTTTAAAATTTTTTTAAAAATTATAAATTTAAAATTTAAGTTTTAAAATTTTTAAGTTTATTATTTTTAAGAATTTTTAAAATAAGTTCAAAAAAATTAACAAATAATGTGATATTTTTAATTATTTAAAAATATCAAGAAATAATAAAAATTAAATAAAAACTAATCCCTTAAAACATTTTCTATAGAACGGAGAGTTAGAGTATTGGAAAATTATCTTATATTTTAAATCGTCCAGCGTTGGCTTCGGTCTTGATTTATTATTATTATTATTATTATTATTATTATTATTATTTATTTATTGGAGGTCTTGTTAATGTGTTTTAGATCATGAGAGATAGTTCAAAGACTATTCCTCAAAGTGCATCTTTGATAATTAGACTAATGCTTGGAATATATGGCGGTTTGATTAATAAGTTTTTCAAAGTGGAGAGGTATTGACTAAGGCCTCCTATAAATTGGGTTTAGATTAATTCGGATATTGCAGCTAAGGGTTAATCAAATTACATTGGGGATGAATTCTTAATGATCGGTCGGGAGGACAATTGGGGACTGAATTTTTGTTGTTAATTTGGGAATTTGTAATTCTATCACTATTGAGTTGTGTGGCATTACGAAAGGCTTAACTTTGACTCGAGATTTGGGGGTTACAAAGGTGATTATTGAAACAATTACCCTTGCCATCCTATGTTCTTAGTTGCTCCATTTGGAAATGTGAATTTCCGAGCTCGTATTTGGATTGGGGCCAATTTGGAAAAAATTTAATACTAATCTATATTATAAATATTGAGTGGGTAATAAGGTGATTGATTTTAACTGATGGTCCCCATTTATTAATTATTTAATGCAAAAAGCTTCTATAGCAAATTCCAAAACACACATAATCAATGAGTTGAAGGCCGTGTATTGATGTAGACTCTCACCCAAATGTAACAAATAAATTATTTAAAATAAAATATTAATTATAAATTATTAATTTGTTTAATAGTATTATTAACATAAATTAATAATCATATTATTTTGTTATATATTATAACACATCAATTATATTTGAAATATAATAAAATTAGTTATGTGATAACAACATAGATTCGTACATTACAGATAATAAAAGTAAGCATCGAAACATTACACTCATATATAAATACTGATAGTCAGAATTTAATTTTAGACTTCACAAAAAATACTTATAATTTTCAATTATTTTCTAATTCAACACTCTTATAAAAGGCACTTATCAAATTCAATACATTTTTTAGTCCAACACTATTATATAAGTCGTTCTAAACAACCCCTTAATATTAATTATATTCCTTAAATTATTTAGATTTCGATATTGAATTTGAGATAAAATTTTATTTTAAAAAAAAACACACATTTAATAATCAAAAATTTATTATTTATTTTATTTTAATTGTTTTGTTTGGTTAAAATTCAATGAAACCTTGAATTTTTAAAAACTATCAAAATTTTTTGTAAGATTTAATTTTGTGGACAAAAGGAACATTTCGTTATTCAACACCTTTAAGTAAAGGAAAGTGAATTTTACCATTAATGAAATGATAATTTTACCCATTTATTCAATTTTGACAAGATAAATTAGAAATAAAATTAATTTAATAAATTAATATAGAAATTGATCTATTATGTATAGTATTTTGAAAATCAATTGGTAAGTGAATTAGGTACCCGACTGGTTTTCGGATTGAACGGTTCAACTAGTTGACATAAATATGATAAAATAATTATATTATAATTTGAAAAAATTTAAAAATATGAGAAAAAATTAAAAAAATAATATTAATAAATCATAAAAAAAATACTTAAATAACTATAAATTTCTAAAATGTTCACTATATACAACTCTCATTCAACCTAAACAACTAAACACATTTTTAAAACAAAAAAGAATTATGATTTAATATTTTTAAATTACAATAACTTATCAAACATAGTGTTAGGAAAAACGTAAATTAAAAATTCAATGCTCATACTATATAAATTAAAATTATAAAATTAAATATTAGTAGTTTTGTTCCTAAAATGTAAATGATATTTGATAAAACAAAAAAAAAAACTCAAATTTATGTTAATTAATTGACCTTAGTTTGAGACGGTTTATTTGGTTGAATTGAGAACCGATTTGCTTTCTGAGTCGTGTTGAATACCATATGTAATAACATAACAACCTAAATTGAATCAGGAAAGTCAACAAATCATCTCTAACAAAAAGTCAACCAATTCATATAAATTTGAGTTTTTTTTTAATGCATTTGACATTCATATTTTACTCATAGAAGGACTAATATTCAACTTTATAATTTTAATTCATAAAGTATGAATTTTGAATTAGTTTACGTTTTTTTACGACCATGTTTGATTGATTAGTCAAATTTAAAAATATTGAACTATGTTTTATTTTTTATGACATGTTTAGTCATTTAATTTGTGCGAAATTGCATATAACAAACATGTTATAGCATTATTATTACTAGATATTTTTTTTTATGATTTATTAGTAATTTCTAATTTTTCATTTATTTTTTAAAATTTTGAAATAATAATAGTGTACTATGTTATCATTTGATGTCAATTGGTTGAGACAATCAACTCGAGAACTGGTTGGATCTTCAATTTATTTTCAAGAAATTATACTTGATTGCCCGATTCTCTTAATTTAATTAATTAAATTGATGTAATTTTCTTATTACTACCATCTTATTAAGAGTAATTTAAAAAAAAAAAAAGATCTAATGATTGACTTGCAATTGATCGACGAAATGTTCGTTTTGTTAATAAAACTAAGTATCAAGAAGTTTTATAGTACTAGATTTTACCGATTTACACGCATCAACTACGTGTTAATTGATGATCTAATTTTCATTATTTATCTTATTCACATTTGTATTAAAAATAATAATAAAATGTCAAAATTACCTTTCAAAACTACAAAATTTAAAATTTAAACTCTCATTCTTTATAATGAACTTTAATTAAAACAACTCATAACTCCTTAAATTATATTTATTCATTTGAGCTTGCCGTTAAAGCACATCGATCATTTTTTATCTCGTTTAAGAGTTTCTGTATCTTTTCTTTAATTTTCTCTTCCAATATTTTTGTTTAATTTTTTCTTTTTGTTCCATCTTCTATAAATCATTTTACATTTAAAAAACAGAACTCATTAAACTAGGGCATTGAATTTTAGATAAAGATTTTAAAATTTTTTAAAAACAACCATTTAATAATCGGCAATTATTATTTATTATGTTTTGATTTGTTTTGTTTGGTTTGAGAGTCGAGACGAACCGACTTTCCCTCCCAAATTCTCCGTTATGGCGTTACCTTTTTCATCACGCCTCTCCAAATCATTCAAATATATATATACGGCCGACATTATCCCGCCTTCTGAAATTCTTCAAATTCAATCTTCCTCTGATCAATTCTTCTCTTCCATTCTCCATAACCATCACCATGGATTCCCAATTGAGCTCCAAACTCTCAAGTCTCCGTTTGCCGGATATTCAATTCCGCTCGCCGCAGCAATCGACCGAGGCCACTCGCGACGGCGGCTCCGTGAGGGATAAGAATCAGCAACCTGCAGCGTCCGAGACCACCGCCTCCCAGGGGTGTCCGATCAACAACAATCCTCAATCTGCAGAGGATAGCGGCGGCTACGACGAATCGTTGTGCAGAACACCGACGTCCGAGGAACACAAGATTCCGGCGGTCATCAGCTGCCCGCCGGCGCCGCGTAGGCCGAGGGCGTCTCCCCCGCGCAAGAGGAGGTTGTTGGATGAACCGGAATTCCATCTGTTCGTGTCGTCGGAAGAGCTGGAGGAGTTCTTCCGATCGAACTTTGAGGTCCTCACCGGCGCTAAGAGAAGGAGCACCTGTAATTGAATGTGGCGGTGCCGATTGCCCACGCTTCAAACCGCAATTTGATTATTATATTTTATTCTTTTTGAAAGGTACCGACTTGATTCTGTTTTTTCAATATGAAGTTCTTAAGCCTCCTCAATTGACGTTCTTGAATTCGTAGTTTTGATTCAGAATCTGTATAGATCATAATTGAATGTGAAAATTTTATTTTCCGAAAAAAAAATGAAAAAAATTTATTAAATTGAATATTGAATATTGTATTATGCTCTGTTTTGGGGTTTCATTGATTTGTACGTGTTTTCTTGATCGATTTGGTTTGTGGGTCAGAGAGGGAGAAAAGAGATAATCAAGACGACCTATGATCGAGACAGATTAATTAGGAGTTCAGCTTTATTGAGTCCATTAATCCTATATAGAGATTAATTAATTCTCAATTGTAATGTATTTTGGGGTGACAAGAATGAACGTGGCCACTATCACCTTTAAAATTACATAAAATTCTCTTTTAAAACTTATCTGCTCTATTGTTCTCAAAAAATATATTTTGAAATTACAAAATAACAGATTTAATCTATAAATTTTCAAAAATTTGAATGGAGGGAAACATTTTTAAGAATGAAAACAATCGAAATGGTAACTCAAATTGATGGTCTACTAAATTGTGACTATATTAAAATAGGGATATTAAAATTCTCATCACCATCCTGGTTTATAAATTAATAAGTGGTAACTCCCTTTTAAGTAGACTTCTCCTGGTCTAATTTTATTTTAAATTTAATTTTTTAATAATAATTAATTGATAAAAATAATAATATTTTTTTTTAAAAAAAACCTACTTTGTAATGTTTATTATCTAATTTGTTATTCGAAGATGAAAAATAAATAAATGATAAAAAAGAAATTAAGCATTATTTTTATATGAAAAATAAATAAATATATGTGGACGTGGATGGACACGTGCACACATTCAATTACAGTTATAAAAATATTTGGTGGAGGAAAGAGATGCACACCATATCTCTACCTACCCTATTTAATCCATGTATCTTGTAATTGTCAGCCACCAAATCAGAATCCTTACATCATTTTCAGGACTTAACTTGCGAAAATGGCCACCTCATCTTATTTCCTAAAGAAAAATAATATGTTTTTGAATAATGTAATCTAAAATCTTTTTGAGAAAATACAGGGATGAATTTGATACATGTAAGCCCTTCAAATAAATCTCCTTCTTTGTGTTTCTTTACAAAATTCTTAAGATCCAATTCTCGAGAACTATAGTACTATTACCATATAATTGGTGTATTTTTGATGATTTAGGAGTTGTCTGTGCTCACTATTATATTTTATATATAGAAAAATATTTTAAATTTTTTTTAATATTTTAAAAGTTTCCTGTAAAATATATATATATTTTTTCAAAAAACATGTAGTTGACGATGTGATATTTGTTGAGAGTTTCACTTGTGAGTTTGTCCCACATTGAGAAAATTGAGTGGATGATGAATGCTTATATATATGATTAGGTCAAAAACTTTGTAGGCTTAAACTTTTAGATCAAGTTAGTGCTCACCCATATGTATCAAGCTTACTTATGGATTCCTCTACTGCTAACCAATGGTATCAGAGTCGATGATTCGTGAAGCTAATTCTCTGGGGAAACAGTTGAAATTTACAAGTGAGGGGAAGATTGTTGTGAATTCTACTTATGAATTTGTCTCACATTAGGAAAATTGAGTGGATGGTGTGTGCATTGGGTCCAAGACCCAATAGAGTTTTTGAATCAAATTGGTACTCATCCATGTGTATCAAGCCTACCTATGTACTCATCTGGTACTAATAATATTTTATTATAATTCTTTAAAAAAAAAAAAAAATTTTAGAACTAAATAATTCGTACAAATTTTTCTAATAAAAGGGGAAATTGGCTAAGCATTGCCCCAGTGGGGATCGGATCCATACAAAAGCTTTGAGGCACAATCCATTGCAAAAGGTTGGTGTTGAAAAAAAAATGGATTAGGTATTGAAAGAAGTAAATCAAGCTTTAATTAATTAATTAATTAATTAGTTAAATGATGGCCCCATACATGATACATTAACTACCAACTGCAAATTAGAAAAAAAAAATTTCATCACAAGTTTCCAAGGCATGGCATGATTGATGATTGAGAAGTAAAACCTGTGAAAGGAATTTGACGCAGACCCCTCACCCCAAAAGATTAAAAAGTAGACTAACCCACGCTGTGATTGGATTGGATTGGATGGGGACCTCACCTAATCCAATAATTTTGTGCCCAAAAGCACCATTCTCAAATAATCAAATCAAAGAAGTAAAGCTTGAGCGAGTGTGTTCGTTCACTGCACAATATCCCTTTGCCAAACTGCTATATTCGTGAATGAATGAGCTTCTTTGCATTCTGTGTTGAAGGGCTGGTTTCTTCCTGAAAGGTGATGAAGTCCCCACCATGAGCTAAGGTGTGCAGTAGGTAGTACCCACAAATAAAGTTCATGTGAGTTTGTCCCACCACATATTTTTAAAGAAACAATTTAATGAAGGAAAGCATGTGAAAATATGCAAGTTGATTTTCACCTCGGCCTCCTATGTTAGAGCAAGTCAAGTGACTCATCACGCCCACGTATTAATTATATGGGGAGGGGAAAGTTGTAGGGTGGAAACTCTTTTGAGATTTTTTTTTTTAAAGTATTTGGAAGTGTTTTGGTTTGTGTTATTTTTAGTTTCATGCTTTCATTTGGGTTGTATCGAGTTTATTTATATTTAGGCTCCGTTTGAATCTTAGAAAATATTGGGAAAAGGAATGGAAAATATTAAGGAATCCATATTTTCATGTTTAATTATCGAGTAAAGTGAAAAAAAAGAAAGAAAAATAAATCAAACCCATAATAAGTTTTTGATTTTACATATCATTATATTTAGTTTTTTTAATTTTTAATCATATCAAAATAAACTTTTATTTTTGATAATATTTAATAGAGGAGGAAAATATAAAGAAAAATGAGTTTTCTCCTTTTTTTTTTTTTTTTTTTTTCTTTTTTCAACTAAAATCCTTGATTCAAACAGACCCTTAGAGAAAAGGAAAAAAAAAAGGCTAAAATAAGGTAGGGTTTATTAATTTGGGTGCTAAAATGTGTATACTGAATTGAGTATTGCTAGGTTTTTCAGAAGGGGAAATGAAAACAAATACACTACATAAAAAATAAAAAATAAAAAGCGCATTCAAACACATCTTGAAAAATAAAAATAAAAAAAATTATTTTCTCTCACTAATACAAATTTATTTGGAACCCAAAAAAATGAATAATGTGTGAGTGTGTTAATTCCAAAAAAAAAAAAAAAGCATAAACATAAAATCCCAAGTTGAGAAAAAAAAAAAAACATAAGGAAAATGCTTAATGACATAATTGCATAAAGAAGTGAGATTTATACTAACGGAAATTCTATTATCATCACAGGCTCATGTACGACTTTCCACGCTATTAACTGAAAACAAATCATACAAAAAAAAGAGTTAATAAAAAAGAAAAAACTTCAATACCCACATTATATATGCACGTGCTACTATAATGTTCTACATGTACTTTTGTGGCTTATCATCCACAACAGCAAGAAGGTAACATAAACAAAAAAATGTTCATGCAGAAGCAAAAATGTACTCAAATTTTAGTTAATAACTAATATACGTCATGAGAAACATTAGGTGTGTCATAACGTCTCGGAGGGGTCAAATCCTGAAATACGGGGGTTGAATCTTCTTGTCACCTCGATCGAATTGCGGACTCGAGATCATGAAAAGGGATAATACATGTGGTGAGAAATGAGTCAAAAATATGATCTAAGGGAGTTGTGATTAACCTATTTAACTTTAGGTGAGATTAGAACGCCTATTTAATATGTTACTAGTTCGTTGGTATCTAAACTATTCTTAAGTCCAAGGAAGGCGACATTCTATAGTTTGTGTTACCAAGTTGGATTAGGGAGTATGATTATGTAAAGGGAAGGTATTAACACCCCTTTACACCCGTCCAATATGAATGATGCCCGATTAGCTTAGGGCGACCTTTGAAATTAACCAATCAAAACTCAGATTTTTTTTTTTCAATTACTAGTCTAGTGTATTTGGCAACCCTACGAAAGATAGAAGCTATTCTCACCTCAGGATTTCCAAAGGCCTGCGAAGACAACTCCCAACGATCCCTATGAGGATTAATTATTTATTAAGTTTATTCCAAATTAAAGGTTTCTTTACCCGACCTTTAAATATTGGGAGACCTTGCAAAAGATAAAAATCCCCTCATCTCCGATTTCTTGAAAGCATGCGAAAACATAACCCATAAGTTTAGTGAAAGATTTATTATAGAAATTTATTTCCACAACACATGTAATTAGTATTCAAGGCATACAAGTTACAAGACATTCATGTAAGGTGTGCGCGCACTTAACTCAAAGAGTCTAATAAAATCACTATCGAGTAGTCCGAAGTGATTCTACTAGAATCCTCACCTCTCGGGCGATAACTGTGGATTAAATAATCCTAACTCATTGTGTTCCTCCTCATGGGGGTGTGCACACATAGACGGGCATCCAGATACACGCACACATAAAAGAAAAGGTAGACACATAATCATGCAGAGTCATGCAATAGGCAAGCCACATAAGATAAATTACTAATAAATGACCAAAATTTGAGAAAAAGAGGGTCCCAAGGATTTTCCCTCTTTTTATGGTTCTTTTTATAACTTTTCAAGATTTTGAAGAAAATTTCTCAATTTTTATTTATTTTTAGGATTTTAATTAATTATTTTTTTTTGTTCCCTAAGTCAAAAAATACTAGTGAATTTTTCTTGAATTTTTTGATTTTTTTTTATTTTTCTACATTTTTTCTCAATTTTTTGAAATAAAAATGAATTATTTAAAATTATTGTTACTTTTTTTAAAAATGGACGGTTTAGGTGGACTGAACTGAGTCAAAAAAGTTCAATAGGTTTGACCAAGTCAACGGGTTACATTTGAGTTGACTCAATTCAAGGGAGAGGAGTAGAAGCGAGAAGTGCATGGAGTCTGCCACGTGTCGCCCTTTTATGGTGATACATCGCAACAAAAGTATAGCTCTGATTTAAAAATAAAAAAAATTAAAATAAATAAGGTATTGATACATGGTGACATCACCCACCACGTGGCACTATACTACATACCCAAAGAAAATGACGCAGATCACTAACATGACAGCTATCTAGTCGTTCAAAGAAAATACAAAAGGAATGACTAGAATCGCCCTACATCACTAGGTGATGTCACCTAGGATACATGGACATGGTTGTGCTATGTTTCACCACTAGAAGGATGACACGTGACCCACTATGATATTTTTTTAAAAAAAACTTTAAAACTTAAATATATATTATTTGTTTTATTTTCTTTTCTCTCCCCCATTCTCTCTCATCTTATTCTCTACTCTCTCTCTCTCTCTCTCTCTCTCTCTCTCTCTCTCTCTCTCTATATATATTCTCCGTTGGCCGCCATTACCACCACCCCCTCCGACAGGTCACGTACTAAGTTGGGTTGTTAGGTCTATTGACTTAGGTCAAGTTGACCTGATTCAACGAGTTGGGTTTGACTTGGATCCGGGTCTAGTTGACCTAGGTCTTTAGGTCAAGTTTTAGGCTTTTTGAGTCACATTGACCCTGGTCTGGATAGTTTGACCCGAGTGTTTAGGTCAAAGTAGAATATTCAGGTTTGAATGGTCTGAATTTTTGAGTGATTTTCTTGGTTTTGTTTGAGGTTCTGTGGGGTTTTGGGAAATTTTGTGGAAATTAAAGGCTCGGGTTGGGTTCTGAACTTAGGTTTTGACTAGGGACTTTGGAATAGTGAATTTGGAGGATTTTAGGCTGAAATTTTAGATTCTTAGAGGTTAAATAAATCCTAGGTAAATCCATTTCATAGATATAAAAACTTGGGGCAATTCATATACTCATAAAAATGAGACAAACTCAGGTAGGAAGGGGGACTTACTATCTCCTCCTCTACCTTTGTTTCAATTTCTTTCTTCTCTCTTTCTTCTTTTTCTCTCTTGCTCATTCTTCTTCCTTGCTCAATTGCCTTGAGGATTCCTTTGCCCTAGGAAGCCTTTGCTTCTCTTTCTCTCTTCTTAATAAGGCTCTACCTTTTCTATGTTCATCTCTTATTGTCTCTATTTCTATGCTACTCCAATGTTTGTTTTTTTCACCTCTTTAGGCCTCCTCTATTTATAGGTTGGGAGGGGGAACATGATCTTGCGGGGTTGGGATTTGTTTGGAGATGGCTGGGAGGCAGGGTAGTGGAGTAAAGGCTTGGGGTAAGAGGACAAGGTAGTGGAGTAAAGGCTTGGGGTAAGATGACAAGGTAGTGGAGCCGCCTGAGGTAGGGCACTAGAGCGGGGGGAAAAGGAAAAGGAGCAGTTTGAGGGAGGAGGGGGGTGGGCGGGGGGAACACAGGCTCACAGAGGGCTTGAATTTTTAACCTTTGCCCAATTGGGCTCTAAAAAGCAGCATAGGCCCACTATGGGTCTTAAATTCTAAACTAAGCCCAGTGGGGCCTTTTCTAACTTGGGCTCTGGCCCATGGAGCTTCAAGGTTGTCCAAGAACAACTTCCTTTTTTGTTGTTTTTTTTTTTTTGTATATTCTTTTATTTTTTTGGTTGTTTATCAAATTAATTGAAATTTTGTACAAATCCTAATGCATGAATATTCCATAAACACGATTATGAGGTTGAGTGAATTGGGATTCCCACCCGAAGAGCAACCGCTTAAGCAAAGATCTTAGATGACACTCGCCCACAATTTTTTCATATCCTAAGTTACATGACCAAACAAGAAATTTAACCTAATTATGCCTAAAATTCAAAATGAAAATAGGGTAAAAATTCTCAAATTTTGCTATATGATAACCAGGGCAAAGAGGGTGTGTATAACTGCAGGGCCGGCTCTTCCTTTAGGCAGCTGAGGTGCTCGCCCCTAATTTTTTTTAAATATAATAATATATTTTTGGGACCCCAAATTTTTTTTTTTTAAATCAAATAGTGTTAACATTATTTATTATGCTCTCTTCCCATACATTAACTTCCCAACTAACAAATAAATGAAATTGTATTTTAAAATATAAAATAAATGTAATTTAATTCCTTTTTTTTTTTTTCAAATCTCATTGACTTTCCAACTAACAACTTTATTATATTTCTAAGTATCTATTACTCTCATATCTCTCCCTTAGTCTCTCTAAAAAAATCTTTCCATCTCTCACACTCTCGATCTCTCATCTCTCGATCTCTCTATGATTTTTGCTCCGACTCTAATGTTCATCATTTTCAGGCCTCCGATTCTCTGTAATTTTCATCAACCCTAATTTTGATTTCAATGTTTGTACATTATTTTTCTATTATTTTCACTCTGAATTTTTTTTTTTTTTTCTATTTTTTCTTAGATTTTGGAAGTTTTGAGGTTATAGCGTTGTATCCGACAAGAATCCGATATCTCTAAAGCCTCACTCGCCGATCGATTTGCAATAATAATAATAATCAAGTTATATTATTTCAATCTATTATTTCTATAGATTTATTAAATTTATTTTTATTTGTTTGCATAATTTATCAATTTATAGTTAGTGTTAATTTTGAAATTTAATTATATTAATGAGAAAATATGAATCCGAATATGAAAAACAAAGAAAAAAAATATTAAATAAAATATTAAGAATTCCTAATTAAATCTCGCCTAGGGCCCCATATTGTGAAGAGCCGGCCCTATGTACAAGGTGTACTGGTTGTACCGATCGAGTGGTACATTAAGCCAATAAAAAATAAACATTTGTGCCAAAGTGAATCTACTGCTAGAAAATTTATTTTATTCTTGTGATGCATGCATTCTTCAACAAGAAGTCAGAACATAATAATCAACCCAATAAACTTAGAGAAAGAAGGGAGATCAGCCACAAAGAAGTAGAAAAGCATTTGCAGCAAGGGAGCAAAAGCAAACAAAAACCATTTGCATAAAAGCAAAGAAGCATATTACATGAATATAAAGGGCGGGTTTTGGATCATCATTTACATCTTGAAAAGTAAAGAGGTTAGGGAACACTATAGAACCTTCTAAATTTAATAAAATTTTGGCTTTCTAAGAATAGTAGATTGTAGCAGCCCAATGCAACTTGTCAACAATTTCGAGTTTTGAATTCCCCAAAGCTGAAAGTCTTGCTAGGTTCTCTTCTCAACTTAAAGAAGCCTCTTGCAATTTGAGGGTCTTGCCCAGAGAGGACAGTTAAAGAAAAGATGACAGACTTCTAGTTTCAATTTCTTCCCCCACAAGCTGTTCATTTTGCATCATTATATTTACCCCAAGCATTATTTAATCTGTTCATAATTGGCAACCAAGTAATGAAGGGGTGTTTTAAAATACTGGCATTCAGCTAAATAACATTAGCCCACAGCACAAACATTTTTATATTAGGAATAAAAAAATAATTATTTCTAAACTTCATGAGAATTGCTATGTCTTTCGAATTTTATATTAAATGGAATAATACAAACTTTTACAAAGAAGTAAACCCAACAACAGCAAAGAGCAAATTATGCAGTTACTCTCTTTGTTGTTGTTACTTCAGACTATTGAATTCTGGCTTGCTGTGCGCAGCCCTCTCTCCCTCTTTGCAATCTCTCTCTCTCTCTCTCTCTTCTCTCTCTTTTGCATTGGATTATGAACTCTAACATGGTATTAGAGTAGCCGTTCCCCTTCGTGGATATTTGCTGCAGTCGTTGTCGTTCATGAGCTTTTCCTCCCTACAGTCACCGGCAACTGTGGTGGCCGTCGTCGCTCAGCTTTCTTCCTTCCTGCACTGAAGTCGTTCGTCCTTGCCGTACTGAGTTTTGCAATCATTTTCTCCGCCGTACTGAGTTTTGCAATCTCTCATAAGCCACAGCATCTTCCCCGCCACAGCGTCTTCTCGTCGGAATCGTACCGTCGTCGTTCAGACTCTGCAACCGCCATCGTCGTTCGTCATTCGTCGTTCAACGTCTGCAGTCGCTGACGTCGTTCATTCTCCCTGCACTGAACTCCCCCTCTTTTGTATCGACAAATAGCACCGTCTTTGAATCTCTGCATTCATCATCCGCAGTTACCATCGTCGTTAATCCTACCTGCACTGAGAGTTCTCTGCTCTTGATTATTTACAGTTGAAAGAAAGGATTCCAAGTTTTCTGCGAGAAACAATGATTGCTTTCAGCTTTAGGGTCTATATTTTTTTGTTGGGTGGGTTCGTATATGTTCGTGTGTGTGGGGTACTGATTGAATGTAATGGGCATTGCAACTTCAGTTTGTTTTGTATGTTTAGACTTTCTAAGTTTAATATGTGAGAGTAAATCATCAGGCAAAATATAAAGTGTTTGTTTATGAATTTACTAATTATTATGTTTTTGGACAATTGAATAATTGAGAGTTCTTTTCATTTGAAAATGGTTGTTGATTTAGCTTTCTCATATAAGCTATCTTCCAATGACAAATTCGACGTAAGACAGTTTTCATTGATGAGTATAGTTATTGCAAGTAGGAGGGTCATTGGAAGACTCAATGTCCATTATTATTAAGTAAGAGACAACAACAAACTTCGAAGGCTAGGCTATCTCCCACCGTGCCTACACTATTTCTTATTGCAGAGCAGTTGCAGAAGCTTCAATCTACATCAATGCCTAATGTCTTATTTGTTTCTCCCTCCATAGGTTTGTCCTCCTCATCCACTTCAGGTATATCTCTGTCTACTTGGGTTTTTAATTCAGGTGCTACTCATCATATGTCAAATAATATCTCTCTATTCACATCAATATCTTCTATCTTGACACCTTTATCTGTTTTGGCTGCCAATGGTACCCCAATGTCATTGGTAGGTACTGGTTCCATCATTTCATCTTGTTTGTGTCTTTTTGATGTTTATTGTATTCCTCAGCTCTCATTGAATAAAATTTCTATTAGTCAATTATGTGATTGTGGATACTGTGTTTCTTTTACTCCAACCTCATGTTTTGTGCAGGATCCACATTCCAAGAAGCTGATTGGGACAGGCCGTAGGAAGGGGGGATTGCATGTGTTAGAAGAGTTTCGGGTCAAAGAATTTGCTGGTTCTAGTGTTGACTTGTATTCTTTTCGTTTGAGGTCCAATTCTTCTACTTTTTATTTATGGCATTCACGTCTTGGACATGTTTCTAGTTCTCGACTAAGATTTTTGGTTTCCATAAGTGCCTTAGGAAATTTATCTTCTCATGACCTTTCTGATTGTAGTGGTTGTAAGCTTGCAAAATTCTCTGCTTTGCCCTTTAATGAAAGTACATCAGTGTCTCTTGCACCCTTTGATCCAATCCATTCTGATGTTTGGGGACCAACTCCTATTGTTTCAAAGGGAGGGTCCCGATATTATGTTTCTTTCATTGATGATTATACTCGTTTTACTTGGATATATCTTATGAAAAAACGTTCTGATTTCATTAGCATCTATAAAATGTTTCATGCTTTGGTTCAAACACAACATTCAACTATCATTAAGTGTTTCAGGTGCGATTTTAGGGGGGGGGGGGAGAATTTAATTATACTGAGTTTTCCACCCTACTCACCTCTGATGACATCATGCATCAATCATCGTGCACAGACACTCCTAAGCAAAAGGGTGTGGCTGAAAGAAAACATCGACACATCATTAAGACAGCTCGCTCCCTTCTCCTTTCTGGTGATGTTCCTAAATTTTTCTAGGGAGAAGCAGTTCTCACTACCACATATTTGATTAACAAAATTCTTACTGCTCTTAATTTGGGAGTTTCTCCTTAGAAAAAATTGTACAGAAGGGCTCTAGAGTATTTTCATTTAAGAGTATTTGGTTGCACATGTTTTGTCTTTCGTCCTCATACTGAGCGCTCTAAGTTGTCTGCACGATCCTCTATGTGTGTGTTTCTTGGTTATGGTGATGGACAAAAAGGATATCGTTGTTATGATCCGGTAACATAAAAACTTTATGTTTCTCGTCATGTCACCTTTCTTAAATGCATTCCTTTCTTCTCTATTCCAACAAGCTCTAGCATTTTAAATGAGTCTAAATTTGTTAAAATTGATCCATTTACTTGTGATATTGATTTAGAGTCTCCCCCAATTACTCATGTGTATTCTCCTTGTTCTTCCTTTCTTTTGCAGGTACAAATCTCCCATCCTTCTTAACCGACTCCTCTTCATCTTTCGATCATGTGGAGCCTGCATCTTCTCGTTATCCAACGCGACTGCATAAGCCCCCTTCTCAACTTGATTCATATGTTCTTGCATCTAATTCTTGTCATTCTTCCAGTTTTGCTATTTTTTTAGTTTCTCTTCATTCCCATTGTGAGCTTGCTTCCTACAAGGAGGCAAATCTTGACCCTCTTTGGCAACGGGCTATGAATGAAGAACTTGTTGCTTTGTATAAGATTGACATGTGGGAGTTGGTACCTCTTCCTTTTGATAAAACGTTAGTGGGATGTCGTTGGGTATACAAGATCAAAACTAAGTCTGATGGTTTTGATGAAAGATATAAGGCCCATTGGTTGCGAAAAGGGTTTACTTAAAAAGTTGGTTTTGATTATGAGGAAACATTTGCTCTAGTTGCTAAGATGACATTTGTACATACTTTGATTGTAGTAGCTTCTATTAATCAGTGGAACCTCTCACAGTTAGATGTAAAGAATGCCTTCCTAAACGGGGATCTCAAAGAAGAAGTTTATATGTCTCCACCCCCTAGTGTTTCTCATCGTCTAAAGGAGGTCTGTAAACTAAGAAAAGTTTTGTACGGTCTTAAACAAACTCTTAGGGCTTGGTTTGAAAAGTTTTCTGAAGTACTTTATTCTTTTGGCTTCCACTCAAGTGATCATGATTTTGCCTTGTTTACTTATTATACATCTGTTGGGCGTATTATTCTCCTTCTTTATGTAGATAATATGATTTTAACTGGCGATGATACAAATGGGATTGCAGAATTGAAATCAAAGCTGCACCACCACTTTGAAATGAAAGAGTTGGGACCCCTTGAGGTAGCCTAATCTCCTAAAGGTTATCTCCTCTCTCAGTCTAAATATGCAACTGACGTCATTCATAAGGCTCGTCTTACTGATACTCGAACTGTAGAAACTCCTCTTGAACTCAATGTTCGTTAGACCTCTTCTGATGGGGTTCCATTGGCGGATCCAACTTTATACAGTACTATTGTTGGCAATTTGGTTTATCTCTCCATCACTTGACCTGATATTACATATGCACTTCATATTTTGAGTCAGTTTGTATCCTCTCCCACTACGATCCATTGGGTTGTTGTTTTTCGTATCTTACGTTATATCAGAGGGACATTGTATCAAAGTATATTACTTCCTTCTACATTTGCTTTGGAACTGATGCTGATTGGGCTAGATATCCTACAGACCGCAAGTCCACAACTGATCCATTGAGTCAGCTTGTATCCTCTCCCATCTTGATTTTTGATGCTACTTTGTATGGTCTCTCTTAGTTGGGCTTCAGTTTGCTTGAACTGGGTTTTGCAGGGTTGCTTCGTACCTTCCTTAGGACTAGATCTTCTGGTTTGAATGTTCATGGCTTGACCCGGGTGTTGTAATATCTGATCACCTTTTGTTGGTACGCTGTAATTCTCATCTATGCTTGGTCTTGCCTTTCCTATAGGAGGTCTAATTCTGCCCTTAGCTCTTCATTGTTGTTATGCTCGTCAAAATATTGCCGTCGTAAGGAACAAATTCCAACTTCTACAGAGATGACTGCTTTGACTCCAAAAGTGAGCATGAAGGGGGTTTCCCTCGTAGCTGTTCGTCAAGTCATGTCGTACGCCCAAATAATGGTGGGTAGTTCTTCTACCCAATTTCCATGTGAAGCCTTGAGTCGCGTTCTGAGACTGTGCTGTATTTTTCTATTCATGTTCTCTACTTGTCCGTTGTTTTGTGGGTGTGGAACAAACACGAACAAAAGTTTTATGCCCAAGTCGGTGTAGAATTTCCTGAAGTGGTTGTTGTCGAATTGTCTGCCATGGTCTGTGACTATAGTCCAGGGGATACCGAACCTGCAAATCATCGAAGTCTATATGAACTTGGTGATGTTGTGCTCTGTTATGTGGGTCAGGGCTTCTACTTCTACTCACTTGGTGAAATAGTCTATAGCCACTAACAAGAATTTCTATTGCCTTGCTACTTGTGGCAGTGGTCCAAGGATATCCACTCCCCACTAGGCGAAGGGACAAGGACTGGTCAAGGGAGAGAGAACATTGGCCGGCAGGTGTGGTATGTTCACGCATCTTTGGCATCTTTTGCATCGTTTTACCATCTCAACCGTTTCTTTCCTCATAGTGGGCCAGTAGAATCCTTGCCACGGAGCCTTGTGAGTTAAGGCTCTGCTGGCTAGGTGATTCCCACATACCCCTTTGTGGATCTCTTTTAATACGTACTCTCCTTCTTGCTGCCTAGGCATCGTAGGTATGACAATGTTAGAGATCGTCTGTACAATTCTTGATTTATGAGTGTGTACCTAGCTGCCTTCTTCTTGAGCTTCACGAACTGCTTCTTGTCATCCGATAAAGACCCATATTGGAGGAACTATATTAGTGGGGTCCTTCAGTCTTCCTCGTCAACTTCTATCGTTGCCATATTGACGTCGATTTCCTCGTGAGAAGGTTTCTAAATTCTTTCTAGGTAGATGGCATTTTCCCAATCTAGCTTTGAGGCTGAGGCCAATCTTGCCAGTGCATCAACCTTTGAGTTCTCTACTCGTGGCATGCGCTCTATGTCAAACTGAGCGAATGTTTTGATGTACTCTTGTGCTTTTGCCAGGTATTTCTTCATCTTCTGATCTCTAGCCTCAAATTCTCCTTTGACCTGCTCAACCACAAGCTGAGAATCGCTTGAGACTTGAAGCCGAGCTACCCTGAGCGATTCAGCCAGATGTAGACTTGCCAGTAAGGCTTCGTATTCAGCATCATTGTTTGTTGTTGCGAACTCCAATCTCACTGCGTACAAAATTTCTGAACCGTCTGGTGCTGTAAGGATTAGCCCTGCTCCCACTTCGGCTCCATTTGACGATCTGTCCACGTGTAGTATCCAAGACTTCGACTCCTTTGTTCTTTCGTAGGATTGTTCTACCATGAAATCAGCCAACACCTGAGCTTTGATAGTAGACTTCGGCTTGTAATCTATATCAAATTCTCCTAGCTCGACTGACCACCTTATCATTCTCCCTGAGGTCTCCGGTCGTTGGAGGATCTATCTTAGCGATAAGTTGGTCAGCACTATTATCTTGTGCACCTGAAAGTATGGTCTCAATTTTTGTGCAGCACATACAATGGCAAAGGCTACCATTCAGTTGTGGTGTAATTAATCTAGGCCCCGCTTAGCACCTTGCTGGTGTAGTAGATGGGTTGTGCTACCTTCCCTCTTCTCTAACCAAGACCAAGCTGATCGCATGTGTTGTTGAGGCCATGTATAAGTAGAGGTCTTCTCCTACTTCCGCCTTTGTTAATAGTGTGGGGGGGGGGGGGTAACCAAGATACTACTTCAGTTGTTCAAAGGCCTTACTGTAGTGACCTGAAGAATAATAACATTCTAATAATAAGAGGGAGAGAAAATAGATACAGAAACAGAAGGAGGTTGTAGATTTCGTCAACGACATTGCATTTTGGAGATAATATTAAATAATCATAATTTTAGAAAATTGCTAAGCTTCGTCGATGAACACAGGGTCTCGTCGACGAAGGTCTTCAGAATTTCGTCGACAAACACAGGGCTTTGTCGATGAGAAAATACCGAGAGACAGTTCGGGCTGCTCTGAATTTCGTCGACGAACACAGGGTCTAGTCGACGAATTTTGTGAAAGGCTCGTCAATGAGATGACGTGTCTCGTTGACGAACCTGGCCCTATAAATAGTAGAAATCCGGGATTTTTATCATTTTTCACCGAGCTCTCTCTCCTCTCTCTCTCTCTCTCTCTCTCTCTCTCTCTCTCTCTCTCTCTCTCTCTCTCTCTTTCTTTCTCTCTACGTCTCCCTCTCCCTTCTCTCTTCATTTTCGGCCCCACTAGTCATCGGATCGATGATCCGAAGCTACCACGACGCTCCTGATGGAATTCTCTATAAGTTTGCCGGAGCGAATCATCGAGCAAACAAAGTTGAATTTCATCCCAAATTCAGGGTAATGTCTTTTATTGAGTTTTTGACTTTCTGGCAGTTATAGGAAATGATGTAGACTAAGAAATACTGATGTTTTGTTATGAGACATTGTGTTTTCAGGATGTTGAGTTAAGAATCCTGCGGGTATAGAGCCAGATTTTTATAGGGGCTTTTCAAAGTTGAGGTAAGGGAAATATGCTATGCTAGGAGTTTTTGTAATAATATTAGAGATTTTATAGATGCTTAACTACACCATTTTACTATACAGAATTCTTAGAATATGAATTTGAAACAATATTTGTTTTAGAATATGAGTTTAAATGATTGTGTGGCCTAAGTGATTTTCATGAGATGAAGCAATTTATATAATTTTAATAATATATATATATATCATACTATACGGAATGCATGGAAGTAGACAGTATGTACAGTTTATATGATTTTTTCTCAATATACGAAATTATACAGAATATATATATATATATATATATATATATATATATATATCCACAGAGATTATATAGAGAATGTACATGCATTTACAGTTTTATAAGAATAGTTTCTTGAAATAGAGATACACACACACACACACACACACACACACACACACACACACATATATATATATATATATATATATATATATATATATATAAATTTATACGGTATTATTCAGATTGGTATTTATACCACAACTTTATACAGAATTTAGTATGCCATGTTTCCTATTACCGTAATATACAGACAGAGATACAAAGGTAGCATCAAGATGCTACAGATGCAGTATACAGTTTTATAGTATATATATATAGTACATAAAGATAGCATTACGATAATTTTGGAACATGATGAAAACAGTAAAAGAGTATATATGTATATATGTATATAGTATCAAATCCCAGAGGAAAGATACACAGAAAGATACAGATTACAGAGCACGGTACCGTTGCTAGATACAGATAGAGTGCAACCATATATCTCAGATAGTTTGTGGGTACCGTCAGCCGTGCTCGGAGAGTATGTAGCTCCCCAGTACACTGGGTTGAGGGGGCCTGTTTGACTAGGTAGTAGCTAGTCTCGAGCTTAGGAGAGGATGTAGTTTGGCTGGGCTGAGGTAGTGTAGAGTATGATGACTTATCTGGAGGGCCGACCAGATAGAGTCCCGCCTACGGGCCGCACAACCTTGTCATGAGGGGTCAAATCATGACGTACAGAATCCTAGGGATAAAAGCACAGTTATATATATATATATATATATATATATATATATATGTTTACAATTTTACAGTATATGATGAGTATAGTATGATATTACTAGTATGAAAAGTAGAAAAACAGACGATACAATATGTTTTAAATTGTGAAAGAAAGATATGTTTTACAGATGATTTATTACATTGCAGTTCAGTTATTATTTTTAAAAGTATCCTTAACTTAGTTGCCACACACTAGTGATAGCATATTTCCACTTACTGAGCGTTGACTCACCTCATTATTTTACCATTTTTCAAGTGAGCCAACTAGGCGAGCAGATTAGGCTCGCGGATAGAAAATAGTTAGATCACCCTGGTTATAGGGTGAGTTTTTGTCAGAGCTGTATATCTTTTATTTTTAGTAGATGACACTGGAGGGATATTTTTGTATGGTCTGTATATTCTGGATTCTGGTATTGTACAGTTTATGTATAAATGGTGTTATAATTTGTATTTTCGCTGCGTAGGAATGTCTATTGTATATGTTAAAAAAAAATGATAAGAATTTTGAGGTCGTTACACTTACCTTGTTCCTCCCCCCATTCGAATCCTCCTTTTTTGCGCAACGCTTTGAAGAAGGTAAGCTCTTGTCTCCCGAGCAAGAGACGAACCTACTGAGCGAGGCAAGTCTCCCGGTTAAGACTTGGATCTCCTTCTTAGTTCAAGGGGCCTTTATATCCAGCAATGCCCTTATCTTGACAGGGTTAGCCTCTATTCCTCTGTGTGTCACCATGTAACCTAAAAACATCCATGCAGAGACGTTGAATACGCATTTAGAAGGGTTTAACTTCATTTGATACCTGCGTAGTAGCTTGAATGCTCCCTTTAAATCTTTGCAGTGCTCCTCTACTTTTAGGCCTTTCACAAGCATGACGTCAACGTATGCCTCCATTGTTTTTCTGAGTAGATATTTAAACATCCTATTGACCAACCTCTGATACATGGCTCCCACATTTTTCAATCCGAAAGGCATCACCCTATAACATTATAGCTCCCTCTCCGTAATGAATGACGTTTTTTCCTCATCTCCTGGGTGCATTGGGATTTGGTTGTATCCCGAATACACATCCATGAAACTGAGGAGCTTATGTTTAGATGTTGAGTCTACCAGCTGGTCGATGCGGGGAAAAGGGAAACTATCTTTCGGACACGCTTTGTTCAGATTCATGAAGTCAATGCACATCTGCCACTTTCGATTTGACTTCTTTACCAGGACCACATTACTGAGCCATTCGGGGTAGTTGACTTCCCTGACGAACCTGGCCTTTACCAGTTTTGTTACCTCTTCGTCTATCACCTTGACCTGCTCCAGCGCGAAGCTCCTCTTCTTCTGTTTAACAGGCTTGTGGTTAGAATCGACCTGCAACCTGTGCTTCATGATTGCAAGATCAATCTTCGGCATGTCATCAGTCCACCAGGCAAAAATGTCCGCAAACTCATTCAGTAATCTGCCCAACTCTGTTTTCAAGATTTCTAATAAGCGACTTCCTATCTGGACACTCCTCTCTTGATCACCGTTTATAGGAATATCCATAAGATCTTTGTCAATCGCGCCGATTTGCGGATATTCTCCCCTTACCTCCAGGTCTTTGACATTCAGGACCACCTGCATCTCATTCTTGCCTTTTAGTGCCATCACATAACCATTCCAGGCCGCTGACTGATCTCCCTTAATCATCCCCGTCCCGTGTGGAGTAGGGAATTTTACCTTTAGGTGGTAAGTGGATAACACAACTCGAGCTGCATTGAGTGATGGGCGGCCTACTATGATGTTGTATACTGACGGTCAGCCAACCACCAGGAAGTCTGCCATTAAGGTGATTTGTTGTGGGGACGTCCCCATTGTCACTGGGAGTGTTATTGTACCCATTGGATGTACCACGTCTCCTTCGAATCCAACCAGCGGGGTGGAGATGGCTTTTAGACGTTCTTTATGTAGTGACTCGAAGAATAATAGCATTTTAATAATAATAAGGAGAGAAAATAGATACAGAAATAGAAGGAGGCCGTAGACTTCGTCGATGAACGCTCCGCGTTCGTCGACGACATTGCATTTTGGAGATAATATTAAATAATTAAAAATTTCAGAAAACTGCCAAGCTTCGTCGACGAAGGTCTTCAGAATTTCGTTTGACGAACACAGGGCTTCGTCGACGAGAAAATACCAAGAGAGGGTCTGGGGCGGTCTGAAATTCGTCGACGAATACAGGGCTTCATCAATGAATTTTGTGAAGGACTCATCGATGAGGTGACGTGTCTCGTCAATGAATCCGGTAGTATAAAAATGGGGAAAACCGGGATTTCGTCATTTCTCTCGCCGCTCTCTCTCTCCTCTCTCTCTCTCTCCTACGACTCTCTCTCCCTTCTCTCGTCGTTTTCGGCCCCACCAGTCGTCGGATTGACGATCCAAAGCTACCACGACGCTCCTGGCGGAGTTCTCTGCGAAACTGCCGGAGCAGATCATCGGGAAAACAGAGTTGGAATTTATCCCAAATTCAGGGTAAGGTCTTTTATCCAGTATTTGACTTCCTGACAGTTATAGGAAATGATATAGACGAAAAAATACTGATGTTATGTTCTGGCATATGTTGGTTTCAGGGTGTTTTTGTAGAATGCCCTGCGGGTGTTAGGCTTGTATTCCCTAAGGGCTTTTCAAAGTTAAGGTAAGGGAAATATGCTATGTTAGGAAATTTCTAAATATTATACAGTTTATTTATTTACGAAAATTATGTATGTTAGTATGGTGTGGCTTGTGATTATGTATATGGTATGGAGATATGTTTTACTAATTTAGTTTCTTGATTTTATGAATTTCAGTATTATGGTCATACAAACTTTAGTATCATGATCTTACGGATTTCAGTACCATGATTTTACGATATTTCAGTACCATGATTTTATGAATTTCAGTACCATGATTATACAAATTCCAGTATTACGAATATGTAATTCCATGTTATGATTATTCAGATTTCAGTACGTTATGCAGCATCATGGTTATTTCAGTACTTCAGAATCATGGTAAATCAGTTAGTTATGTATAGAAATATATTATATGATTTCAGACCCTGTTGGACTTGCAGCTACAGAACACGGTACCGTTGCTACAGATACTATGTTACTTTATAAGTGCAACCACCTATTCAGATAATACGTGGTACGGTCGACCACCTAGGCCCTTGAAGAGGTTAAGCTCCCCATCCAGATATAGGTTGAGGTGGGTAGGTCGACTGACGGAGTTCAGTGATTTATTCCTGATTGGCCAGTCAGGGTAAATCTAGCCTACGGGCCACACAACCTCGTCATTAGGGGCGTGTCATGACACAGATAGCTACAAGGAACAGTTTCAGTTACTATTACATACATATGGATTTACAGATTCAGGGACCCTACTTATGTACCCTAGAAGTATCTTGAATTATAACTTACAATACTATTATGTTAAGCAACATGGAAAGGGGATGTATTTTCTTACTTACACTGTACTTAACATATCCAGTTATACATATTTATATGAAATCAAATTTAGCTTAATATTGTTAGCTCATTTGTCACACACTAGTAATAGCATATTTCTTCTTACTGAGCATTGGCTCATCCCAGTCTTGAAATATTTTTCAGGTGATTTAGGTAGGTGAGCAGATCAGGTTCGCAAATAGAGGGGCGTCTGTAGTGCCCTGTAAGAGAGTGAGTATCATTTTTAGGAGCGTTTTTGTATATCCCAGTACAGTTGAGGGAATTTTTGAAAAACAGTTATATGTGTATATTTTGGGAAACACAATAGTACTCTGGTATTGATTTTGTATTGTATATAATGGTTATGTCTGTATGATTCTGCTTCCTGCTGCTTAGGTTAATATCATGGTATCAGAGTATGTTATTTGCTATTATGAAAAAAAAAATCAATTTAATAAGCAGGTTGTTACACTTTACCTATTTTAATCTCTTGGAGCACCGAACAGAATATTATGTTGGCTAAGCTCCTGTTGTCTATCAACACTCATCTTATCTTATAGTTGGCCACCGGCAACGACACCACCAGGGCATCGTCATGAGGTTGTTGTACTCCCTCCTCATCTTCTCCATTAAAGGTGATAGTGTCGTCTTGCTTTTGTTTACCATCTGACTTCCTTTCCCTTGCACAGAGTACTTGTTTGGCATACCTCTTCTAGGAACCTCTGTTGTCTCCACCGCTGGCAGTTCCGCGGAAGATCACTACTATCTCTCCGACAACCTATTGTTCCTTCTCTTTTACCTCGAGCTTTTTCTATTCGTGAGTCTCCCTTCGGCGATCCCTTTTTTTCACGAATCCTAACAGATGCCCCTTTTTATTAGGGCTTCGATTTCATTTTTGAGGTGAATGCATTCCTCGGTATCGTGCCCATGATCCCTATGGAACAGACAATATTTCGACATATTTCGCTTATACGAGGGTGTTCTCATAGGATCAGGCCATGAAACGTATCCCTTATCTCGTATATGCATTGGCACATTGGAGCGAGGCGTGTTTAAAGGGGTATAAGATTGAAACTTACTAGTATGTCCCGATCCCATGGAGCTGCTTTGTCGCTTGCTGCTCTCCTGTCTTTTCGTGGCTCTAGAGGGTTCGCCGATATCTCTAATCCCTTTTCTTTTCAATTCAGCCTGGTCTCTCCTTGTGACCATCACCTCCTCCAAGTTGATGTACTTCTGTGCCCTAGCCATCAGTTCTCCCATGTTGGCCGGCGGCTTCTTTCCCAATGAGTATAAGAAGGCCCCGTGTTGGAGGGCTGTGGTTAGGGCCTCCAGTGCCACCCCGTGATCCAGGTTGCAGATCTCTAGGGTTGTTATGATGAAGCGGTGTATATACTTCTTCAACGTCTCCCGTTCTCCTTGTACCAGACTCATAAGATGGGCCGTGGTTTTGGCTATCCTTCGACTGTTGATGAAATGACCTGTAAACTGCTACTCCATCTCAGAAAAGGAGCTGATCGACCCAAGCTTCAGGGTTCGATACCACGCCCTAACATTACCTTTAAGGGTAGCTGCAAACGCACGACACATGATGACATCGAGTGCACCCTGTAGTTGCATCAATACCTTGAAGGTATCTAACTGGTCCACTGGGTCAGTCGAGCCTTCATACCTTTCAAAAGTTGGCATTTTGAACTTGCTGGGCAGTGAGACTTCCATCACATCTTTGGTGAAGGGTGGGTCTGACGACTTTAAGGAGGCCTCTCCAAAAGAGGGGTTGGTTCGTCCCTCTTTCATTATTTTTTATATCTGGTCTATCTTCTTTATTCTTTCCTCTAGCTCATTCGATCGTTGCTTATTGATTCCCACGTTGTTCGCATCCTTCACCTTCTTTGTGGGGATATATTTTTCATCACTTTCTTTCGGGTTTTCTGCTTTCTTGGGTAAATCGTGGTCAACCCACTGGGGTGGGGGACGAGTTCTCCCTGACCCTTTTGCTTTAAGAGTAGGTTGAACATGTCCTCCATTTTCTTTTGGGAGACTGTCATATCTTCCATTCTCTTTTGGAATACAAGGAATTCTTCCCTTGTCACCCCTGAACGGTCTCTGAGTGCAGAATGAATGGACTGGGGTGACTGATCACCCGCAACAGGGTCTAATCTGGAACTGGTGGTTGCGGCCATGTTTCAAGAATCGAGATCGAAGGTAAGATGTGCACCTCTCAGAAGCGTTCCCACGGACGATACCAACTATTACTACCAAAAATTTCAACCTGACCTCCAATGAGCTTTCCGATCCCGATCACCTGAAAAGGACGAAAACAAACGTGGCTTGGAGGACCCAGGGTGTACTCCGGGGGATCTCTCTGATGCCTAAGTAAGAGAGTACATTAGAGAGGTTGTAAGCAACAATGAAATTAGGTTAGAATGAGATGCCCTGACTTCTCCTCTGAATTCTTATTTATAGTGACGGGAGTTGACTCGAGCGTGTTGTAATAACCCAAGAAAAAAAAATGAATAATAATAGTAATAGTTAGTATTAAAAAAGAAAGTGTTTCTCTGTTAGGATCCTTGATTCCATGTTTGATGCCTAAGAAAGGCCTTGTCTAAGCGAGTGCTCAGAGACCATTGCGGCTCAGTCGCTCCCTGGAGGTCGGCCTGGTCAAAATGAAATTTCATAGGATAAAACAGGGTAGACACTGTTTATATACGTAAATAAGTACATAAAATAATGTTTTGACTAACATAATTTGTAAAAATATATGATAAAATAATAATAATATAAGTATCATATGCGGGGCCCACAAGACTTTGTGGGGCCCACATGAGTCCCGAAGCCGTGTGGAGGTTTACACGAGTTTCGAAGCTGTGTAGGGCTCATAAAATCGTATGAGGATTATTGGAGTTATGTAGGATCCGTTTGGGTCTCGAAGTAGTGTGGGGCCCACAAGACCATGTGGGGCCTACATGAGTTTTTAAAATTCAAATTTAATTCTTATTCAAAAATAAATAATAAAATAAATAAATACTAAAAATGGTTCAAAATTAATTACAATGATAATAATAATGATAATAATGATTAAGAAAAATAATAAAATAAATAATTTAACTAATTGATTAATTAATTAGGTAAGTGATTAATTAAAAATTTATTTAATAGGAATGGCGGCAAGCACTCCCACTTGGCCTCCATCCCCATCCTATACTCAACCCATACCTTGCCCATCCCTTGCCCATTCTTTAATTTTTAAAAATTATAATTTCACCCATCTCCCCATACTTTTATAAATTTCATTCATTCCCCAAAATTTTCCTATAGATAGGAAGCTCTCAACCTTCATTTTTCACAACAATTTTCCAAGGAAGAGAAGGATTAGTGAGTGAAAGAATTTGTGGTGGAGAGAGAATTTTTGAATAAGTTCTCAATCACCCACTCTTTTCGATCTCATTTCTTAAAGATAGTTATTGTGTTTGTAACACACGGTAAAAGAAGAAGGTAAGTAAATTTTGATTATGTTAGTTTTTTTTGTATTTAAAATTTATACCCGAGTTTATTTTATAAGTAAATTTCAATTATGTTAATTAGTTCCACAAAATATCCATAAGTTTATTTTTACGCATATTTAATTATACCAATTCTATCTTTAATATACTTGCATCTATTTTTGGGTTAAGAAATGTTCTAATCCCCTCGGGTAAATTTTCAACATTTCTTTCTATTCAAAAATAAAATTATATATATTTTTAACACAAAAATTGTGTGGCATGAGTTTATTTTTACATTACATTTTTTATGAAAATATGAGTAAAGATGAGATTTTTACGATATTATTTTAAATTGCATAAATTATAATAAGATGATTTTAAAACCCCTTATGGCAACGAAAGTTCAAAGTTACAGATGCTCGGTACCGCAGCTTAAAGTTTATATGGATCAGAGTGCACCCACACTGTTTACAGAGTGGTTATTTATGTTAATGGATTTCTTCTGAGTGCATACCTAGTTCCGGACCAGGACTTAATAAAGAAAATCTCACTTAAAGTTTACGTACGTTGATTTAGTTTGGTTGGCCAGCCAGCTAAGTCCAGTTTTCGAACCGCACAACCCAGTCATGGGGGTAAACATGACTTACGGCAAATAGGCCTAAGGGTGATTTTTTATAATATATGTTTATACATATTTAATTACGTATACAAAGTTATATTGATGATTTGAAGGAAAAGTGTAACTTTACGTGAAAAGGATCATTCTGGTACTTAAATGACGATCTAAGGAAAACGTATAAGGAAAAGTATATGTATGTTTATCATTAAATATTTTTACAGTTTTAAAGTTAAAAGTTTAATTTAGCAGTTATAGTATATAATTATAAAAATTTACTATTGAAATTGATGACAAAAATTTTATGCAGAAATTTTAAATTTATATTTATTCTAAAAGCAGTCTTGAAGTTATAGTATTAAATATTGTTTTACGAAATTATTTAAAAGCTCATTTTGACCACACACTAATTATAATTTTATTTACTTACTAAGCGTCGTCTCACCCCAATCATATTTTATTTTAGATAACTCTGAAGGACATGTCGGAAATCAGGCTTAGCAAGCATGCGGGTGGGGATTAGAAAAATAAAGATTGATTAGAAATATTATGATGGTTTCAGATATTTATGTTTGTGTAATTTTTCTTCTTTTGAAATAAATGATTGTAATATGGATAATTAGCACTCTGGTTTAATAAAAATTGAGTTTATTTGCTTCCGCTGTAAATTAGTAGTAAAAAGTTAATATCCCAGACCCCTCGGGCTTGGGGTGTTACACGTGTAATGTCATTTATTGGTGAATTATGGTGCAGACGTGAATCGCTCTGGTCTTTATGGAGTTGGCGCCAATTGTTTTGGTTGGGCAACTATCTTTGAGTGATGATTGCCTTTGTTGTTACTATGCTTTAATGCTCTTTTACGGTGATGGGCTCCTTTGACCTTGATATGTTTAGGGTATATCATTTTTTTATATTTTCGAGAAACCACCTCTCACTTGAAGAAAATGAATTAACTTTTGTGCAGTATAAAGACGAATTCACTTTTATAATTGTAAGATCAAATATATACCCACCCCACAATATGCCTCGGAGATGATGCTAGTGAGACTCGAAATCTTGACCTACAAATTAGAAGGTAAATTACTGAACTCAAGGTTCAACTCATTTCCTCAACTATCTTTTAAGAGACATTTAGCACTTAAAAATTTGTGACTTGAATCGAAATCTCAAATTCAAATCTAGGAGTGGCATAATGTAATATGGGATAGAAGATTAATTAATAAATAATTCCTACTAGCTAGATAGCCCCAACCTAATACAAATCTCCAATTAACCTTATGAAAAAAAAAAAATCCGCTAGAGGACATTAATTGAGTGTTACAGTTATACAAGTCTACTACTAGCTAATTAATTAGTAAGACTTGGAACATAATTTCCTTATCTTTCCTTTTTGAGCATGATTAATTTTAATAATTATTTAATTAATTAGAATATTGCATACATTAATTAATCAACTGTATAATACAGCTCGTGAAAGAAGTTGGAGAGAAATGGATGGAGGAGGTGGGCGTTGCATGGAGCGAAGCCTATGATCACTTGGCCGCCGCCATCAAGGCTAAGATGATGAAACGACAACCGTCACAACATCCAGCACCCACCAATTAAATTAATTTATATATTAACTAATTAATAGTCTCTCAATTATTTGAATGTGTCATATCCAAATTCATATTATACTTGTTTATATTGTTGTACATTTTTATGTGTGTGTGCATGTGCATGCAAAAATTTTTCAAAAATTTTATTTTTGTCCTTGGTGCCTATTAAAAAAATAGCACAAATGTGAATCTTGCTTATTATTAATTTTTCTTATCCCTTTAAGTATACTTTTAATTCCAACCTAACTAATTCATTATCCTTGCTTTAAAATTTAAAGTTGTAACTTTTCTTACTTTGAAATTTAAATATTAATTAGATACGATTAAATTAATCAAACTTAAGAGTACTTTAAATATTCAAATCTTAACAAGGTGAAACAAATGTTGATTTTTTTATAATTTTAATAATCAATTTATTCATTTGAAATTTTCACTTTCTCAACTGATTGATAAAACCTAATTCTAGAGAGAGAGAGAGAGAGAGAGAGAGAGAGAGTCTATCCAATTATGAGCTGCCACGTCAATAGTCCAGATGCCACACGTGGCAGATGAACTACTCTTTTGGCTTTTCTGCTACTCCCAACTGTCAGCCAAAAGCAGACAAAGGCGGAGCTCATTTAGTACGGGGAAACAAGCTGGTTCATCCAATCATAAGATGCCACGTGCCGCCATGTGAACAAGTTGACTCTCTTGTGGGTTCCGCGCCTCCCGGACGGCTCGCTTTCGAAACCCCGCTTTAGAGAAGTTCATCCTAGCCCCCAATATTTCCGTATTCAAATTTCCACCCCCAAGAATTTAAATTAATTTCAGATAAGGCCAACCCAACTCCTAGCATTAACAAAAATTCAGTACCCTACGGACCCTACCTGGCTTTTAGCAGGAAATAGCTGCTGAAAAAAGTAGTTACATTGATTAATTTTAAAATCCCACCCACCCACTTTAATTTTTTAAAAAACTAATTTCCATTTTTCCCACCATTTCTAACTTTGGTTGCACTTATAAATCCAATGCAATGAATTTGGATCGGAGCATTTTGAATGGTAATTTTCAAACTCGAAATATTTTATATTTTTTGTGAATTAAAATTTTCACATTTTTTATGTTTTATTTTTTAATTTTGAGAAAAATATGATCTTTGATCCATTTAAAATGATCTATACTGTACAATAAAAGTTAACAATTTGAATTTAAAGGCTATCGTTTACATCTTCATTTTGATTTGATTGTCAATTTATGTTAACCAATATTGTGTTTTCTAAAATGTGATCATAAATAAGATGCATCAAATTGTGATGTTTGAAAAATATGTTTACATGTCTGAATGTAATTTTTTTTTTTGTTAATCTTAGATGGTTAAATTTAGAATTTTGTAAACTTAGAGAAAAATTATACAAGTTTACTTAAACATTATTTAAATTTATATGGATATAAATGAAAAGCTTTGCATTCTTGATCTCAAATTTAATGATTAAATTCACAATTGAAATTATAGGGGGGAAAAAGAAAAAAACCACAAGCATGAATTTAACTTCTTGCATGAGATATTTGTTTCACTTTGTTGTTAAAAAAAGGTATTTTTCAACAATGCGCAGTGGAATAAATATTATATAAAAAATCACACATACATACAACAAAATAAATGGTGAATACAAAATTATTCTATAACTATAGTAATGTAAAGAGAGTGAAGATAAGAACGATATGAAAAATTACGTGGTTTGGTAAAGTCTACATCCACGGGAGCAATCAGTAAAAGATTCACTATGAAAATCAAAGATACACACTCAATGATCTTCTTTCCTTCACTCACCCCTCTTTCATTCTCTTACATGTCAAAATATGCTCAGAAGAACATATATAACAAGTCATTGTAGATTTCTCTGTGAATCCCCAATCGTCACATCGTTCAAATTTAAAATTCAAATAACTTCTCGCAACCCAAATGCACTCGTCCACGAGTATATGAGATTTGTCGATGAGACAAAGAAGCCCACTCATTGATGAGTCTATACACTCGTCGACGTGTTTTCTGCTCTGAGATTTTCTAACTGTCGGTATCTACTTGTCGATAAGTCTTTTGTTGCTAGCACAAGAAGACTTCTCTCACATATTTTCCTTAATTTATTTGTGATCTTACTAAGTATAAGAGTCATACACAAATATAACACACTTCTTTCAGTTTCAATAAATTTGATTTTTTTAGGCATAGGGGAATTATGGTGAGGGCTTGGTGATAATATTAATACCTTCATTAAGAGTTTACTTTAATAAATTACTAGGGGCACATCAATGGACGAATGATTTTCACCATCTGAATTTAATGCCGCACCATAGTGTCTAAAGTGACACGATAGTACCTGACGTCTCTAAATAAAGTGATGCGATGAAACCGGAGTCCTTAGATTTTCAATATATATATTAATACCTTCCTTGGTTTCAAAGAAAAGACAAGTCTTCTTCACGGTTATTACCCCACCCTCCTTTTTAATAAATCATAACGTGGAAAGAAATTCAAAAGAAAATGGGGAGGAAATATAAATATCAATAAGTAAGAGGGGCAGGCTGTGAAACTGGCAAAAAGTCATAACGACAGCACGCACACGGCACATCTAATTTAACCAACAGATATCCGCTAACCATCTCTCTCGCCCTCTCTCTCTCTGTCTCTCTCTCTCTCTCTCATCTTGACTTTCAAGTACTCTCTGGTTCTACTGTAATTCCTTCTCTACTCTCTCTCTCTCTCTCTCTCCCCGATGGGCGCGTTGAAATCGGGAAGAAATTGACAGAGAGAAGACGGGAAGAAGGAAGATGTTCAGGTTGCACAAACACAAGCCTGACAAATCTGGCGAGAGGATTGATTTCAGCTTCTCCAGCTTTCAGGCTCTTCAGGTCTCTCTCTCTTTAAATCTTCTGTTCTATTGGCTATACCAGTTGAATTAAATAATGCATTTGTTCATGTATGCTTTTTTAATAAATGTTTGTTTGATTATTTTTTAACCTGAATTTCTCTTTTTAGCTATATTTATTCTTTTTCGTATCAACTGCGTGTTGAATTATGTATGTTTCTTTTTTCCTTCCTCTGCAAAATTTCCTTTCTCGACGTGCGCGCGAGATTAATCGATGAAATCTTGAAACTTGGAATTCATTTACCATTCAATGGAGAATGGCTGAAAAAGCTTGGGGATGGGATAGGGGAAATCCAGGTTTCAAACTTTTCCAATAAAAAAAGAATTGAGAAAAAAAATAGCAGGTAGTTCTCCAGAAACAATTAAAGCTAATGTGAGAGAGAACCATTAGATTAAAACATAAAAGGCCACTTTTTGGCCATGGCCGCCTGGGTCCAGAGGCAAATTAATCAGGCTCTGGCCTACTGGCTCTGCAGCTCCAGTCCAATCGGCGAAATTCCTTCTTGAGGTCTAAGGCCATTCACCCAAGAGAGGCATAATCTCTACTTGCTTGATTATATGGTTTATATGCATTCACCTCATGCACACAGTTCCGTTCTTTTAATTATTTTGTAAATTTTTGTTTGACTACACGAGTGACTGATTCATAACGTAGACCTTGTTTCTCTTCTTAGTTATAAAACACAGATGCACAATTTCTGTTCATAACCCATTACCATGTTCATGAATGTGCATTTGGTGAGTCCTTTAGATTTCTAGAAAGCTTTGTTTTGTCGCAGAAGACATGAGAAGAAAGAAGACAAAATTCATTTAAAACAAAACAAACTAAGCTGAAATGGTTTCCGCTAAAATTTAAAACGGATGAAAATCATCATAAAATAAAACAACTGAATTTTCACCCACAAGAAGGAAGGCGACACTATTTTAGTATCTTTTTTAAAATATGTTTCAAATTTAGATTCTTGGTAATGAACTCTCTCTCTCTCTCTCTCTCTCTCTCTCTCTCTCTCTCTCATTTCTTCTTTCTTTTTTGGGGTTTTGCTGCAACAATTGTGTGTGAATGCACATGTGGAAGTCCAACAACATAGCCCATTTTTTTATTAAAAAAAAATCCAGCTGAAACCCTAAGCATGAGGTCTCAATTGAAGTGCCATGCGGCACTTTTCCAGCAAGTATTTTCTTGTAATAGTGCTACGTAACTAGTTTAATATTCACATTTTGACCAATTTTATCTTTTTTTTTTTTAACATAATGATTCCAACCTCGCTTATTGTATTATACTTTCAAGGGTAAATTGCAGTAATGACCCTGCAGCATAGGTCCTAGAACTTCAATTTGATGCACTACTAATCATAAACTATGCGATTCAGTGCACGTTATCCTGCATCTAACATGTAATACAATTAAATTGAGATTTTGTTGACTGGGAAGTAGAAAAAAAAGAAGGATAGAACCCTTCTTCTCATGTGGAGGCATTCTCAACAAAGGGCTTTGAGCCTCTTTATCACAGAGGGTTTCGTTAGAGTGCAGGGAATGAAACTGACAATGTAAATTAAAATTTGTAATAAACAGGGAATGGAATTGTAAATGGTAACTTATTCAGATTATGATCTAAATTAGGAATGGAATTTGTAATGAAATTGAGAATGAAATTTGTAATGAAACTAGGAGTGGAAACAATCATAGAATTTGAAATGAAATTGTGAATAGAATTTTCCGTGAGAATAGGTCATTTATGTTTTATGGTATGATGTTGCCACATGTCGTGTGGAATGATTGTAGGGAATAAAATTGGGAATAGAAACTGGGAATGGAATAATGGAAACTGCCATAGATATGATTTAGACTAGGAATTCTTAGTTGCAAAATGGATCTGGCATCCTATGTTGCCAAAAAGGGTGTCAATTTGTATGTGGAAGTCTTGGTTCGCTTGTCTTCCGGTTGATACTCCTATTAAAGAAGTAGGTGTTCAGATGGCCTCTCGGTGTGATTGTTGTTCAAATGCCAAGATTGAATCTCTAGACCATGTGTTTTGCATGGGATCTTTTGCTCAGGAGGTATGGAAACAAGCAACAGTGGCATTGGGTGTTAGTTGTATGGCAACGAACACATGGAAAACTAGAGTTAATGTCTGGTTTAGTTGTGCAAGACGGGCCTCACAATTAGACATTTTGGTAGGTCTCATACCTAGTCTCATCATTTGGAGACTTTGGACTTGTCGATGTAGAGCCAGGATGGAATCAATTCATGATTCGGTGAGAAATGTGTGGCTTGATATTAAATATTGGTTGAGATCCATTTTGGACAAGTTAACTAAATGTGCACCTGTTTCTTGCACGGATATTGCAGTCCTTCGTGCTTTGGATATTCAAGTAAAAAATGTGAGGGTTTGTCTTCCTCATGTAGTCAAATGGTGTAAATTTGGGATAGGTTGGGTTAAGATGGATGGAAGCTGTAGAGGTAACCCAAGTAATTGTGGTGGTAGAGGCGTGATAAGAGATGAAAGAGGTTTATTTAAAGCAGTTTTTTCCTTATTACTGGGTTATGGAACCAATAATATGGCTGAATTGAAGTCGATTATTATAGGGATTAATCTTTGCAAAGATCCCGGATTTGATCAAGTGGAGATTGCATGTGACTTTACTTTGTTGGTTCAGTGGATAAATTTTGGGAAGTGTTCGGTTTGGAACTTATGGGAATTATGGGAAGAGCTTGTGCTAGCATTGAGAGGCATACAGTACAAAGTGGAACATGTTTACAGAGAAGCGAATAAAAGTGCAAATTTCTTTGCAAAGCAGGGTGAATCTGGTATATCTCGATCATATAGTTGCCAGGATGATCTTCCGCAGCAAGTCAGGGGATTGATTCGATTGGATTTGTTAGGATTTCCTTCCTTGCGCTCGTGATGCTTTGTGCTATCTTCCGGAGTTTTGTTTGTTTTCCACTTATATTTGTTTAGTTCTTATTTATTTGTTTGGTTGCTGGTCATTGGTTTATTGGTTTTGAATAAATTGGTTAACTTAGTTTTAGAGTCTTGGGGTTTGATTGTTGTCCCCAAGTCTCAAGGTTGGAACCACGATATTCCTCCACCATAAGTGAAGGGTATTCGAATAAAGATAGGAGGTGCCATTTTTTCAAAAAAAAAAGAAAGAAAAGATTTAGACTAGGAATAAAAAATGGTCAATGCATATGTGATTATTAACTTAGAGTTGCGAAATGAAATTTGGAATGGAAAACTTGGGCATGGAAACTGCTCAAATCTGTGCAATGAGGATCAAAGCCCTTTGTTGGGAATGCTTCCAATGGGAAGAAGGCTTCTTTCCTGCCTTTTCTTTGAACTTGGCTGATTTAGATGCTCAGTCTGCAAAAATACCAATTTGGTGTATTATGTGTCCAATGTGAGACAAGTCACATAGTTTAGGACTAGTGGTGCAACAAATTAAAGTTCCAAGACCTAAGTGCAATAATGATGATGGTTTCAGGACCATCAGTCCAATTCACCCTACTTTCAATTATGCTCGTCTATTAAGTTCAATGCAAAAGACCTTTCAATAGTCAAAATTAGCTTCATTTTTATGAAGATGAAATAGAGTCTATTCATTTTATTCTACTTGAGAATTAGCCCCTCATCTTTTGGACATGATACTGTTGGCTGACATTAATTTATAAGTCTACACTTTAAACTTATGGTAAACTCTTACTTGAGCTGCATTATGACCATGTAGCCTGTAATTACTTTTCTAGTATCTCTAGTTCTATATTCATCGTAACAGAACAGCTGCTTGTTAAATACATTTTAACATGGTTCTATTTGGAGATATGCTTATGGGACAATCCCTAAGCTTATAATTCAATATATACATTCCATGTGTGTTTTTTATTTTAATAATTGGAAAAGAAATTTCTCTCTCACTCCTCTAGTACTCCAGTCACATAAAGTGAATCTATGTTCAATTGCTAGTTTTCTTTCTTAAGCCACATATGCTGTGGATTTTCAAATTGTTAATCCTGATATACATTGTTGGCCCACATTCTAACAGTTTTGCTTTTGGGTAAAGTTCTAAACTAACATGGTATCAGAGCTTAGTTACCAGGAGGTCTTGGGTTCTAGTCTTGTTGCCTGTGTTTATTGTTTTGTTTGTTAGAATTATCTAATTCCATATAATTGGTGGTGTTTATCATTTTTTTATCTCTCCATGTGCTGTCGGACTGCATGTGCGGGTGAGTGTTAAGGCCTAATATGCATTGTTGGCCTACAACCTAACAACTTAAGCTTTTAGCTTTTAGCTTTTAGGTAAAGTGGTAATCTAACACAAATCATTCTTGGATGCTATATTTGTTCGTATGACACAGGAACACATAATAATTAGACCTAATTTTGATTTTGTCTGCATTCTGCCAAGATATGCATGCTGTGATAGTTGAACAATTTCAAACTGTCAAAAGGATCTTCTTTAGAATTTGAGTGATACTCTGAATCATTGAATGTGTATAAAGTTAGCTGTTCCATTTGAGCACACACTATATAGAATTCAGTTATGGCATGTCTTTACATTGAAGTGAAATCTAAGTTATTGTGTTGACTGTGCCACATTTGAGTTGTTGTTCCTCTATTTCATGTGATGTTGAATTAATTGTTAGCCAATTAACCTTGTGTTTATATCCAACTATCATTCTGTGTGATGTTGATATTTTCTTTGACATCAACTTCCAACATTCTTATCGGTCAAATTTGATGGGAAATGAAAGAAATGAGAATAAAAGGCCTAGAGAAAAGGAAGAAAATCTTCTCTGTCATGGAATCATTGCCAATGGAGAGAGATATTCAGAAGAAAACATGTGAAGATTGTAATTGAACTTGATCTTTTTCTGTCATTGTCATTTCACCGTCATTTTCTCCATTAGTTTTTGTACCTGCAGAATGACGAGCCAGAAAGTCACGGATGCAGATTGGGTTTGCAGGCAATTAATCAAAATAATAAGGACAAGAAGGCATAAAACTATTAGCATTGCACTTATTGATTCTATGGATAATCCTAAATAGAAGAAATTCTCACACTTTCTAGGGTTTGAAGCAATCAATTTGCAGGAAGCTTCATTCTAACTTTATATAGGACTCTTTCTTGTTTAACACTATTAAAAATTAATCTTAACAATCAAAATAAACTAATTTTAACAATATGAAACAGACTAGATAAAATAAAAGGAACTCTAGAAATGATGCAAAATAAAACCCTAAATGCCCCTAAAATAGGACATAATAAAATAAATGGCCAAAAATACCCTTGTGGACGGTACTCCTGGATGTTAACTATACTGCTACAGTGATTATGGTACATTATTGTTAACAGTTCTTACACTCAACTCCAGATCAATCCTCCACAATCATAACACTAAATCAAATCTTTTGGTTGATAAATTGCTGTTTTTTTCTTTTTCATTTTGCTTCTTTTCCCCAGTTGCATCATTCTCCCTGCTTGGCGAAAACTCATCCTCGAGTTTTGAAGCATGCCAGAATTGGATGCCTTGTTTTCTTGGATTGCATGCTTAGCACATGGTGACAGGGCTGACTTTGACACGGCTTCACATTCTTAATAGGAGCTAGGAGTGATGCACTGAAAATTGCTTGTCAACCATTCTATTGAACTTGCCAGTGGTCAATGGTTGGGATATGTCTTTTGGGAAGCACATTGGCTCTAACCTTTGAATCATGAACAATAACAATGAGCTAATTTACTGTGGTTTCTTGAAATCTTTCAGTGATCATAACGCCTTCCATTGCACTGGCTTTTCGTCTTCTACGAAATAAATGTGGCTGGCTGGAGAAATATCTGGCGCAGTAGCAGGCTTGTCAATCTCTGAATCTTTAATTCCTCTCCCCCTGCAGTGTCATGTACTTCGGCTTCTATTCTGAATTCCTTAATTTCCCATGTTTAGCACTTCAAAATCTCTACTGGAAAAACAGCTTCTTCTTTTGATTTTCAGCAAGCTGTTTGGAATCCTTTGCGGGAGGTACACATGATTTCAGCAGGCTATTTACACTTTGCTATGAAATTCTTTTGCTACCCAGGCTTCCATTTATTGCTGTTCTATCAGTTTTGTCTTCCCAAATTGCAGTTTTTGCAATGTAATTGTTAAAGCTTGAAGCTTGATATACATTGTTGGCCCACAACCTAACAGCTTAAACTTTTAGGTAAAGTGGTAATCTAACATGGTATCTGAGTTGGTTACCAGGAAGTCCTAGGTTCTAGTCACGTCGCCCGCATTTATTCTGTGGTATTTAAAAATTTATTATGTGCTTATCTCTCCATGTGCTGCTGGACTGCACGTGTGGGGGAGTGTTAAAGCTTGATATACATTTTTGGCCCACAACCTAACAGCTTAAGCTTTTAGGTAAAGTGGTAATCTAACAATAATATAGTGTCTAGGCCTTTTTAACATCTTGATTTGCCCCTTTAGCTTGCTTTGATGACTTTTCAGGTTGTTTGTGGGTACATTAGGTGTTCTTTTCAATGTCATCCAGTTCAATAGCATCCTCCAAGTCAACTAATTGTGCTAGAGACATCTATTTGAGTCCATTCCTAAATTGATCTAATCGTTCATTCATCCTCAATTTTTCCACATTTAATGGTTAGTTCTTCAAAAAATTCAGCATAATTAACCACTGTCATAGTACCTTAATCAAAACTATGGAATCATGATAAAGTTTATGCTTTTTCTCTATTTTGATGCACTTTTTCTGAAGGCACATCTTCAACATCTCCCAACATGTTATCTTAGATGTGAAGGATCTACCACGATATCTGAAGATAATGGTGAACCTGCTCTAATACTAAGTTGAAATAGGATGACCAGGCGAGAATTAGGGAAAATGATTTGGGGTTAGGATTGGGGAAGGAAATTTGGAATTGATGAAATGACGGATTCTAATATGGTTAGAGGCAATTAGTCAAAACAACAAAGATAAAAAGGCATAAAACTACTAGCATTGCACTTAGTCTAGGAATATCTCCTTGAAAGAAGAAAGCATCACACTTTCTTGGGCTTAAAGCCATAAATTTGCAGCAACACAATGATAATATTTCATTCTAATTCAGAAGAGAGTTAATACAGGACTTAAGTAAGACTTTTTTTTATTTAACTTGAATGATAACAATCTCAACCATCAAATTATACTAATCTTTACTGTTGCGATGTCTTTTAAAAGGGTCCAGCCAGAATGGCAAGGAGTGATAATAATAATAATGGTGGTTCGATGGAGTCGTCACTAACCTGTTATTTTCCTAGGTGTGATTAGTTCACCTAATTACTACTTATTGATTGGTCTCTAGACTAATCCTAAGGCCAAGAAACCAATAGTCTCGATCTGCTTTTACCAAAGTTAAGATTGGGAGTACGGTTATGTGAGGGGAAGGTATTAGCACATCCTACACGCCCATTCTATGAAAGGTACCTAATTAACTATAAATTACCTCAAATTAAATCAAATAGTCCTTAATTTACTCCTAAACAAACAAATAAACGTTAATTTAAAAAAAAAAAAAATGTAAAATCAAGTGTGAATTAGGAATGTCTAATAAAATCTCCAAAGGAGGGGATCTTATTAGATAAAACCCTCTTGGAACTAATATAGGTGAGGTTTGAAACACCTCTTTGCCCTTTTTTGTATCACTCGAGATGCACACACACACAAAATAAGATATATACAGATAATAAACATATAGAATGATAATAAAAATTCATCAAATTTGAACAAAAAGGATCTTTAAAACATTCTTAGATTTGCAAAAGAATTTAAATTTTTTTCTAGAATTTTTCAAGATTTTTCTTCAATTTTCAAGGATTTTAAAAGAATTTTCTCCATTTTATTTATTTTGATATTTTATTTTTTCCACCGTTTTGGTTCCCCAAGTCAAAAATGACTCAAAGAGATTTTTTTTCTTATTTTTTTTATTATAATTTTCCTACTTTTTTCCAATTTTTAAAAATTTTAAATTAATTTTTAAATTTGAAAATAAAATGAGCAGTCCAGGGGATGTTAGTCCAGTTCAACTGGTTTGAACCTGGTCAATGGGTTAACTTAAGTTGACTTAGGTCAAACCAAGTTGACCCAATTCAGGGAAGGGCTGCCACGTGTCATTCGCCAGTGGCGACATGTGGCTGCACGTGGTATTTCCTTTTTCTTTTTTTTTGAAATTTTGAAAGTGACACATGGCAAGGTGATGTTAGCGTGGTGTCACCCACCATGTGGCAAAATGTAGCTGGTGCAAAGAACTTAACATGGATTGTTAACGTGATAGTGATCCAGCCGTCTAGAGAAAACACACATTGGACGGCCAGAATCACGCCACATTGCCCCCCAAAAGCGCAATTTTGGTTATGCCACGTGTCACTATCTGTACGGGCCTATGGGGACACGTGTTCCTTTATTTATTTTTGATTTATTTTTCTTTTCTGTTCTTTTCTTTTGTATTAAAAATATGAGATTTATTCGCAAAATTAGAGTTAACGAAGTTAAGTTTGCACTAAAAAAGATAAAAAATGGGAAAACTATGGGACCAGATAACATCCCAATTGAAGTTTGGAAATGCTTAGGTGATAACGGAATTATATGGTTAATCAATTTATTTAATACAATTATAAAAATTAAGAAAATGTCAGATGAATGGAGGAATAGCACTTTGATACTTATATACAAAAATAAAGGAGATATTCAAAATTGTAATAACTATCGTAGAATTAAACTTATAAGTCATACGATGAAACTATGGGAAAGGGTAGTTGAACAAAGATTAAGGTTAGAAACAAAGGTCTCAGAAAATCAATTTGGTTTTATATCTGGGAGATCTACCACAAAAGCTATATATCTTTTAAGAAAATTAATGAAAAAGTTTACGGAAAAGAAGAGGGACTTGCATATGATATTTATTGACCTTAAGAAAGCATATGATAGGATATCTAGGGAAGTTTTATGGTGGGTTTTAGAAAAAAAGAGTGTATGTAGTAGGTATACTGATGTCATTAAGGATATGTACGATGGAGTAATGACTAGTGTAAGAACTATAGATGGGAAAACTAGAGAATTTTCAATCACCATAGGTGTATATCAAGGATTTGCTTCGAGTCCTTATCTTTTTGCTTTAGTGATGGACCAACTGACTAAGAGTGTTCAAAAGGAAATTCCATGGTGTATGTTGTTTGCAAATGATATTGTATTAATTGATGAAATTAGAGACAGAGTAGAAGCTGAGTTAGAATTATGAAGAGAAGCTTTGGAATCTAGAGGCTTTAAGATAAGTAGAAATAAGACAGAATATATGAAATGTTTTTTTAGTAATGATAGGAGGAATATTAAAGACAAAGTTAAATTTGATGACGAAGAAATAAATAACACTTGTAGATTTTGATACCTTGGATCTACTTTGCAAGCTGAAGGAAAAATTGAAGATGACGTAATGCATAGAGTTAAAGCAGGTTGGGTAAAATGGAGAAGTACTACAAGTGTGCTCTGTGATTGTAGAATACCCTTAAAATTAAAAGGGAAGTTTAATAGGACAGCTATAAGACCAACTATGCTATATGGATCGGAAGGTTGGGCGACGAAGAAACATAATATCCAAAATGTAAAAGTTGCCGAGATGAGAATGCTTAGATGGATGAGTGGTATAACATTGAAAGATAAATTAAGGAATGAACATATTTGCGGTAAGTTAGGTGTAGCTCCTATAGAAGATAAGATAAGGGAGGGGCGACTCAAATGGTATGGACAGTTGCAACGTAGGCCACATAGTGCACCAGTGAGGAAGAGTAAGTTAGTTATTGTGGGGGGCAGTAGAAGGGGTAAGGAACTAGGGGTGGACCTAAAATAACTTGGGAGGAGATAGTGAGTAGAGATTTAATATCCCTAAATCTATCAAAAGGAATGGTCTATGATCACATAAATTGGTGGAAAAAGATTCATGTAGCCGACCCCACCTAGTGGGATTTAAGGTTTGGTTTTGTTTTTGTTGTTCTTTTCTTTTCTGTTTCCCCAAATTCTCTCTCTCACTCACTCTCCTCTCTGCCTCTCTCCCTGTTTCACCCCAATCTCTCTCTCTCTGGCCACCATGGCCACGGGTAATCACAACCACTTTGTCAATGACCTCCGCCATCTCCGGCAAAGCCAAGGTAAGCTTCCTCACCTCTCTCTTTATTTCTTTCTCAAACCGCACTCTCTCTTATCTCTCGATCTCCTTTCTTTTTCCTTTTTTGATCACTTTCTTTCTTTCCCCAGATCTTTCTCTCTTTTTTCTTGATTTCTCTATCTCAGTCTGACTCTTTCTTCCTTTCTCTTTCTCACTCTAACTCTTTCTTTCTTTCTCAATCTGACTCTAACTCACACCTCTCTCTGTAGGTTGGATCAGAAGGTGACAAGTAGAGAGCATTGAGCTCTTTGCTAACAAACCCCAACCCCAAATCCAGACCCCTCACAGGTATTTTTTTCTTTTTAATTTTCTCTTTTTTTTTTTTTGGTGAATTCTGTTGTTTTTTCTCTTGGAATTCTTGAGTGTTTTCTATCAATTTCTTGGATTTTCTCACAGTTACCTGCGAGCCAAACAGGTTCTAGATTTGGGTTTGAGTTAACCTAGGCTAGGATTCAACTTGGGTTAGATAGGCTATGTGGTTGGTTAAGCCCAATTAGGTCTTGGGGTATTGGGTTTAATTAAATTGGGCTTGGCTAGGTAGTTTTTTGGTTGGCCCACTAATTTTGGGACTTGGGCTATTAGTTTTAGGCTAAATTGAACCAGAATCAATTGGGTCGTGGGGTTTTAGGGCTAAGGCAATGTCGACTTAGGTGAAATTGGGTCTTATGTTTTAAAGGGTTATTGGGCTAATGGGTCAATTGACCCAGGTCAAGGTTGACTTGGGTCTTGGGTAAATGGGCCAAACCCAGGTCCTTGGGCTCAGATCAGGTTCTCGAATTGGTTGACTTGGAGTTGTGTCAAATTGACCAAGGCCCTTGGGGTAGTTGGATATAGGTATTCGGATTTGGGTCTTCAAACCCAAGTTTGGGTTTTTGGATACAGGTATTTGAGTCTGACTTTCGGATTTTTAGGTAAAAAGTTCAAGGAAAAATTTGGGTTCTTTGTTTGGGGATTTTAGAATCCAATTCAAGTCTCTATTTGGGGAATTCCTTTGAGGTTCTTTTGATTAAAACTTTTCTTAGGCCATTCTATAGCTTTTTGAATTAATTATGAACAACTCAACCATAAATTTAAGGCTAACAATGATATCCAAGGAAAAAACAATACTAGCCTTTTAAATCTTTAAAAACCTCCCCTTTTGCTTGGTGCTTCTGCTCAAAGCTCCTCTCTGCCCTTCAACCCAAAATCTAAAGTGTCAATCCAAAATCCAAAACTCTTTGTGTCAACCTTCCAGCCTCTTGCACTCTTTATCTTTTTAGACCTTTCTCTTTTCTTTTTTTTTCCCAAACTTTTCAATCTTAACCTCGCAACCTTTTCTGTCGCTTTTTTTCCAGTATCCAAATCTTCTCTAATTTTTCTTCCCTATACCATTCTTTGAAGTGCTCTATTTATAGGCCAGAACGAAGACAACCAATTAAGCTTTGATTGATCAATCAATTTTAATTGATCAATTAAATTTAAAACTAATTTGATGATTAAGTTTGATTGATCAATCAATTTTAATTGATCAATAAAATTTAAAACCAATTAGTTTTTTTTTTTAATGCTGATTTATTTGTATTTACCAATCTACTTGAAACTCTCTTGTAGAGTGTGTGTGTGCATGTGTAAGCATGGAGGAACTAGCCCACTAGATTTTTTTATTTTTTTATTTTTTATATTTTCCATGTATTTATTTATATTCATTTTTTTAAAAATTGTACTATAATTTTTTGCTAAATAAGGCTCGGACAAAATGGGGTGTCTACATTTGCCATACAAACTGATTGGATAAAATAAAGGAAACTCTATAAATAATTCAAAATAAAGACCCAACATACCCCTAAGATAGGACCCGTAACAAATAAAATAACCCAAAAATACCTTATGGACAGTCCTCTTGAACGGTAATGCTCCATTGCTCTAGAAGAATGCTTTTGCTATAGTTCTATGAAGAGTTTTTTGAAACTCAACATTCATATCAACTCCTAGATCAATCCTCCACCGTTTTCCCACTAAATTAGATCTTCTAGTAGATACATTTGCTTTTCTTTTTTTTCTTTCCCCAAATTACATCACTTCTTTTATTTGTTTAGTTTGGATAAGAAAAAAGTATATTAATAGAGACAAAATGAGGACAACGAGAGGATAACAAGATGTCCTCCAAAGAGGAAAAGGAAAAAAGCACATAAATTACAATAAAGTTGTCCTCCAATCAAGATCGGACAAAAACAAATCCCAAATAAAAGCCAAAGAAGGGGGACTAGAAAGAGGCCAATAACACTACTCTATCCCATGATAGACTGGGAGAGATTGTGTGATCCTTGAATGTTCTCTCATTCCTCTCAATCCAAAGGATCCACAAAAATATAAAAAACTGAACTGTGCCATAAAGCTTCTCCTTTTGTGTTCTTGCCGAAGCCCCAATAACTTATGAGCAAAATGTACCCCACTGCTCAGGGCAGCACCCAAGCTGCTCGAAACATGAGAAGAGAGCATTCCAAAGATGGGTTGCCAGCCTACATTGAAGAAAGATGTGTGCATTCATTCAATTGTGCTCATGGTACATCAAGTACATATTAGGACTACGAACCTTGCAGGGTTTTCTTTTCTATAACAAATTGGGCGTGTTAATCCTATTAGGAGTCACAGTCCTGATGAACGTCTGAATCTTTATGGATCTCATTATTTTTTTGTAAAAAAGAATATTTCTTCGGCACACAATAATATCATGTAATGTAATCCTATTAAGGGTCAAGGTGATGTAGGACAAGAACTAAGACCTTGCGAAGATCCTTGCTAGAGAATAATTAAGAAGAGTTGGGTTAAGGAATTGTGGGGTTAAGTGAGTAGTTTATTATGTGTGTGTAGTATTAATTAGTATAGGATTATGTGTATTTGGGGGTTGTTTGTAATATTTGTGTAAAGTAGGGGTACATTTGTAATGTAATGTAGTTTTAGGGGTTTATGTGTAATTTCATGTAAAGAGGCTTTCTTATAAATAGTGTGTGAAAGTCATGTTGTAGGCAGTTGTTGATGAATTTGAATTGATGTGAACGTGAGTTTTCCTCCTGGTATCTCCTCTCTCCTCCCTTTCCCCTCCTCTTTCTAATTTATCCATGGCTGCAGAACTTTGATGCTGCCCCTGCATCACACAGTCCTGATGAAAGTCTAAATCTTAATGGATCTCTTTATTTTTGTAAAAAAGAATATTTCTTCAGCGAACAATAATATCATGTAATATACTCTAATAATTACTTCCGAGCTTCTTTCCTTTTGATCTGAGAAGCATGCTCATACACTTGTTAGCCTTCTACTAGCCATATCACTGAAATAAAATTTGTTTGAACTTCCATCCAAAATCAATCCTATTTAAGATCCATTCATCAGCTTCCCTAAAACCCATCTTAACTTCCTTTGCAGCTATTTTGTGGTCAATACATCAATCATTACAAACTACCTTTACAAAAGGAGGAAATATTATGTACATAAGGATTTGATCCACTTCAGAACTTTGCCAATGCTGGTCACTCCAGATCTGCACTAAATAGTAAATACAATTAATCAGTCATGGCTAATTTTTATTATGTTTGTGTTTTTCAGTTAGGTAGGTTATCTAACTCTCTTCTTTTCAGTGATGGAACTTGTTAAAGTTTGATATACATTGTTGGCCCACAACCTAATAGCTTAGGCTGTTAGGGAAAGTGGTAATCTAACATGGTATTAGGGCTTTTTTTTTTAAGAGGTCCTGAGTTCTAGTCTTGTTGCTCGCGTTTATTATGTGGGGTTTAAAATTATCATATTCCTTGTAATGGGTGTTATCTATCATGTGTGTATCTCTCCACGTGCTGTTGGGCTACATGTGCAGGGGAGTGTCAAAGCTTGGTATACATTGTTGGCCCACAACCTAATAGCTTAAGCTTTTTGGGTAAAGTGGTAATCTAATAGAACTCTCATGAACACTTAGTGTGGAGGGGGTTCTTGAGAAAGGAGGAGAGCCTTGTTGTGCACAAGTAATGGATGTTCTGCATTAGGGCCCAGAGTGGAGAGGTAGGGCCAATTTTCCAAGAAGCTCAAGCATGGATTGTGGCAGGTGAAGGTATTATGATGGATTTAGGGATTCCCTAAACTAGTGGGAATCTATAGTGGAGAGAATGAGCGAAAGAGAGGGCTTGATGGTTCGAGCATCCAAAAAAAAGGTCCTTGTGAAGAATAATTAGGGGGTATTTATAGAGAAGAGAAATTGTTGCACGGCATCATCTTCCAATAATAGATTGGTACATCACATCTAAATTAATGAAAAAAGATATATTATTTGAATGAATCAGTCAATGACACATTGTTCGAATGAGAAGAAAGAAAATAAACATGTGTCCTTATTGACACTTGGATGCTTAAGCAACTTAAGAAAAGGCTAAGGGGTAGGAACCCACTTAGCGACCTTTACTTGAGCCCACCAAGCCAAAAATCTCAAGAATATCCCAAGACTGAGATTGGTAGAGACCTAGTAACATTGTTAGGAACCTGTGAGCATCCAAAAAGATGTGACACCAGAAATTTAATGTGGTTCGGTCAATATCGACCTACGTCCACGGAGCACACACCAAATATTCACTATTTCGCTGGAAAATTACAATTCTCTCACTCTCTCTCCCTCTCTTCCTCCTCTTTCTCCTCTCTGCTCTCTGAGCTTCTCTCTTGTACCTATCTTGTATTCCTCAGCCCTCTATTTATAGGGCTGATATTTAAATTACAATTTAATCACAATTAAACATAAATGGGAAGTTACAAGGGAGAGATAAAATGGAGATTAATTTCACCGCGTGAGATTAATTTCACCGCATTCCAACTCAGCTCCAGCTTTTGGCTGTCTCCTGGCTCCAGCTATAACACACATTGTCTCAAGGGCTAATCCTTGCACGCAGTGTTAATATTGACCTCCTGTAAGAATGCAAACATGATATAATTAACTCTTAGTTTTATTAATATGTACATGCATGCTTGACATTGATCAATTCAACAGTCTTGGACAGTGGTAATTTTATGCATTTACAGATTTTTCAACAGAATTTTGAAGTTTAGATTGGATGACAGGCTATCCACAATTCCTAATGCTTTTTATCTTCTTTTCTCTACAATTGTATGTGCACTGACATCTTGTAATTTCAATTTTCTAGGGTTCTTTGTTATGTAATTATTTTGATAGTTTGCTTAAGCACATCAATTGCAGGTACCAAAAGGATGGGACAAGCTTTTCGTGTCTATTATCTCTGTGAAAACTGGGAAAACTATCACCAAGTCAGGGAAAGCATCTGTACGCAATGGGAATTGTCGATGGACAGATACTTTGTCAGAATCACTTTGGATTTCACGTGACAATGCTTCAACAGAGCTTGAGGATTGCCGCCTTAAGTTTGTTGTTGCCATGGTCTGGGTTTTGATTATATTTGATTAATTGTTTCCTATTCTTTGGTTGTTTTCGCCTTTCCGTTTCTGTTGACTAATAAGTTCTACTTCAAATTCCATGCTTATTGTAGGGATCGTCTAGATCTGGTATCCTTGGAGAGGCTACAGTTAATCTGGCAGGGTACATAAGTTCAAAAGTTTCTAATCCTGAATCATTGCACTTGAAAAAATGCAATCATGGAACAATTTTACAGGTGAGTCGTCTCCAATATCGCTAGTGATTGTTTGTAGTAACTGCTACCAGTTTTTGCAGCAGCATAGAGTTAATTTTTGAAATATGCTTATGCTAAGAGCATTAATATTTTTTTGGACGACGTTACTCATTTAATGTGTTTCTCTAGTGACAGCCTTAGGTTTTCATCCTCCTTTTCCCTTTCATGAAACTCTTCCTCTTCCATTTTAATTATATGCTATTTTAATTTAGTATCAAAACTATTCTCGCTATAATATGAGGCTTGAAAACTGTACCTATTGCACCAAATATAACATGTAAAGTGGGATTCCATTCTGTTACCAATAATGTTATGAATGTTACATTTGGTTTGCTGAATGGAATAAGGTTGAAATGGAATAACTAATCTATATGGATATGCTAGTTTACAGGGGAGAAAAAAAAGACCTTGCCGTTCTCATTAGGCAAACATCATGCAAAAGTTGGTGTTATGCCAATCAACATGGAATAATTAAGGGATAGACATTCCCACAGCGGGATTTGGGAATAGCCATTCCTTGTCTATTACATGTTTGTTGGTATAACATGTAATTTTGCATGGTCATTTTCCTTAGAATGGCATTACCTTTTTTTTTTTATCAGCTCACAGTCATTTTCATCATGTTGATTACAAGGGGAAAGTAAGCTGCTGATATTGCCATGAAGAAATTTATGAGATGATTCATGACTAGTCATTAGAAACCTCCCTATTTTTTTATTATCATTTTTCAACCTTAAAGTGTTTGTTTTCTAATCATGAATACGTATCTCCTCTTCTTAGTACTGATAGACTCCTTAATCTTTATCCAATCATGAGAGAGCACAAATGTGAAACCTTGGGGTCCAAATTTAGCATCAATACCAGTTTGTCTACATGTGGATGCATCTTTATGCGCACCTGCCACTCATTTACCTTTTTCACATGAATAATTAGTTGCTATCAAGCAGTTCAAGCACCTTATATATGTGGGCATAGAGACTCTGCAGCTTTCACTTATTCTCCCATAGTAAATGAAAATCTTATTTTCGGCATTCTGACCAAAGCTAACTAGGTCAGTGCTATGCATTTTAATGTTGGTAATGAAGCTAAACCTGAACCCATATAATTTTCCTTGGAGATGGAACATTCCTTCATCTTAATTTCTCCATTGCACTAATATTTGCCACAAAGTCAATCTTTGTATCTCAATTGGCTTGTCATTTCATTGTTCTTTTGTGTTCCCTGGAAGATGCCACTGCATGGTTATCTTGAGAAGTCAACTCTAGCAACAAAACTCCACAAAGCTTAAAGCATCCTTTGGGTTGGATCCACTAATGCTTCTTAGTTAATCAACTCTTTCCAGACGCATATATTTTTTTAACATACGCATTGTGCCACCTGACAATCTCAACTCTCAACCAATTGTGGTATTCTTGCCCTTGTAGCACATTTATCTAGAATGAAATCTCTCTTTCCCACATTAATAGGTCTTCTTTGCACATAAATGAACCACTCAAGAGGACTTTATCTTGTCCTGTCCTTGGTGGCATAGTTATCCTCAGAACATCCAATCAATTATTGCCAATAGGCTAATTCACTTGTCAATATCCCTGTTTTTTATTGTTTGTATTTTTTGCCTAGGGAAGTTCAAAATATTCTTGTTATATCCTTGTCAAATCTACTGGGATATTGGTTGACTTGATATCCTGGTAGAACTAATCATTCTTGTCTACTATTGAAATTCTCTCTTCCTAGAAATTAATCCTCACTAAAATCTCATTATTCCTTTGTCCACATAAAAATATTTCGTAGACATGGGATTTTGGTTCTCAATCACTTCATGGCATGGATATCCAGTTAGTCCAAAGACTTCCTACCAAAACTTCAGGTTGAAGTTCTGACACTTTTGGAAGCGGCACTAGTCTATGGAAGCTTCAGCTTTTAAAGTTTATAACAAAATGACACAAGTACTTGTTTTAAGTACTTTTACTAAGTACTTATTTTTTAAGACATTCCAAGTGGGGGCTAAATGTTTTAAAAAAGCATTTTTTATGTTTTAAACTACCGTTGTCCCATCCATTTGCTCCATTCTAATTTTCTCTAATATAGATTTGATAGCCATCATTCAAGTAGAAGTTCTTTAGTTTGGGAATATGGATTTTTTGCTTTTTTACCTGCCCATTAATGCAAATGCTTTCTATCATCTGCAGGTTAAAATTCAGTGCCTCACACCAAGAGCGAAACTCAGGTTTGCAGTTCAATCCACAATGTTACTCCTTCAACATTTTGAATTTTCTTGGTCGTAAAGAATCTCTGCTAATTCAGGCATGGACATTGGAAGGAAACAGTTTCATACATGGAAAATATCAATGCGACTTATGACGAGATTGAAAACGAATCTGATGTTTCTGATGGTGCATTTAGTAGAAGTGTCAGATCTTCCTCTAGTAATATCCTGGATGGCACATCTCATCAGGAAGAACTTTGTAGTAGGGTATGATCACTTACTGGTCTTGCAATGAGTTTTGTTGACGTTTGTTTCAATTTTAGCCCGTTTGCTTTTTCTTGTTAACAGTCATGCCTTTCTACAATCCCATATCTTATCCGCAAACCTTACTGAATCATGCAAATTACATAGTTGAATCTGTTAGTCTGTTAGTCTTTTGCATATGCTATTGTCATTTGTCACTAACTTAGCTTGTGCCCTGCTTTCTTTTGGCTGATAAATCCTCCTAATGCTACAGGGAACAAGTTTCTCAGCATTAGGTTCTCGTAATAGTTTTGATTCTATGGAGGGTTCTGCCTGGAGGGAAAGTTCTTCCCCTCGAAGTAACATAAGTGGGGTTATAAACAATAGGATTGGAAGACAAGATTCAGTTGACTCTCAGAATAGTGTTCCGTCTAGCACTTATTCTGTTGATGATCCTATCAACAACTTTTCTTTTAAATCAAAGGTCTTTTCAGGAAGTCAAATTCCAATTCCACGAGATGATTCTCCCCATTCTATTGCCACATCACCAATACAGAGTGCTAGTTCTTCGAAAGGGCTTCTAGAGACTGCAGAAGTTACAATTGTGGAGCTTCGTGCAGAAGCAAGGATGTGGGAACAAAATGCTCGGAAGTTGATGAATGATCTTGAAATGTTAAAGAAAGAATGCTCTGACCAATCAAAAAACCAAGCAAATCTAGAAATGAAGCTTTCAGCATCACAGGCAGAATGTAAAGGCTTGAAGGAGGAAGTTGAACGACTGAAAATATTATTGGAGGAATCAGTAGTGAAACAAGAAGCAACTGAGAATTTGAAGTTTCACACCAAAGATGTGAATGGTATACAGAAGGAATTGGAAGATGAGATAAAGTTTCAGAAGGAATCAAATGTGAATTTGTCTGTACAGCTAAAGAAAACCCAAGAGTCAAATGTTGAGCTCATTTCCATTCTTCAGGAGCTGGAAGACACCATTGAAAAACAGAAAATGGAGATAAATAATCTTCTAACACTGAAAGTGAAGTCTGAAGATATGGAGAAGTCCATCTGTGAACATGATGACAGTTCAAGTGCAAATCCTGCTGGAGAAGTTTTCACCAAGAAGATGATAAAGGCTGCTTCTGATTCAGACTTGGAAGGTAATATTGTTGAACATCCAGTAAGAGATTCACAAGCAGAGTTTAAACCAGAGAACAGGAACTTGGAGCCCCAGCTCCAGAAGTTGCAAGAAAGCATCCAATTTCTGGAAAAAGCCCTCGAGGAAAAAGATAGGGAGATAGAGCTCAAACAAGGTTTCAGAACTCAATCTCTATTGGATTGTGAAGCGAAATGGATGTGTAAGTTGGTGGCAAAAGAGCAAGAAATTATTATTTTGGAGAAAAAGCTATCCGAAGTTCTTGATGCTCAAGGTTCAAAGGAAATGAATTTTGAAAGGGGAGGGGATCACAACCTAAACGAAGAACTTAAAGCTTTAAAGGACAAGATGCAGGAGCTGGAGAGAGATTGCAATGAGCTTACAAATGAAAACCTGGAACTTCTGTTTAAGCTCAAAGAATCAAAAAAGGATCCTCTAACACGCAATAACTCTGATAATTTCTCATCCTCCTTATGTGCTTCTACTGATTGTCCCACTACCTTTGAATCTGAAATAACTGAACTCAAGTCCCAAATATATCAGCTTGAACAAGAGCTGAAGAAGAAGGAAATCTTTATTAAAGAACTAGCTGCCAACAGCATACAAAATCAATCCTTGGATCTTGAGAATAAGATTACTGACCTGGAGCTCCAATTGCAAGCTTTCAAGGATAAAGCTTGTTATATCAATGGTGAACTCCATGAATGTCGTGCCAAAGCAGAAGAGCGGGAAAATGTATTTGCTGCACTGCAACAACAGTTAGAATGTTTCCAGGGAAATAAAACCGAGACAGATCATTTTGTCCCTCTCTGTAGAAAATTTGAAAATTGTAAATCCCATGTTGCCACTGAATTGTCTAAGATTTTTTATGAGTTATGCAAACAGCTGCAACAATATTTAGCCAACATAAATAAGCAACAGTGTTCTCTTTGTTTTTCTGTGAATACGGGGGATATTCAGAGTTTCTATAATCCAGAGATCAGTGAAATCCAAGATCTGATGACTCAAAAAGAGCAAGCTGAAGCTATTTTGAGCAGTTTAATCCAGCTGAACAAGTTCTTTGAAGGAAAAGATGAACTTCAATGTAGTGAAGCTGATATCAAAGCAGCAGTTGCAGACTCAGATGAATTCCAAAACAAACTGGATGGTCATTTGAAAGAAAATCTTTGTTTTCCTATTGAAGTGCCAAAGAATTTCTATGTGGAACTGGAAACTAAATTTGCAGATCTAGGTAAAGAACTGTCGGGAAAAATTTCTGAGATACAAGAGCTTAGGGCTGACCATTCGTTGAAGGTAGAGGAGATAGAGGCCCTAAGGTGTTGCCAGAGGGAATTGGAAATTCAAATATCTGATCTTCAAAAGGAAAAAACAAAGTCGGAGGAAAATATGAAGATTCTGCTGAGACAAAGTCGCATCACCTCTGACTGTCTGGATAATGTACGGAATGATATGGTGGTGCTTAATAGCTATATGGATTCTCAGGTTTCTGCCAACAAGGTTCTTGAGAAGAAATCATTGGAACTAGAAAGTGGCAAAGATGAACTGGAGCTCCACTTATCCGAATTAGAAGAAGAAAATGTACAACTATCGGAACGGGTGTCTGGTTTGGAAGCTCAACTAAGATACTTGACTGATGATAAGGAGTCAAATCGTTTGGAGCTGCTAAATTCTGCCTCTCATGCCATGGAACTCCAGGATGAGATTAAAAGATTGGAAACTGAGATGGAAGAACAAAAATTTGACATGAAACAGAAGTTGCAGGACATGCAAAAGAGGTGGTTAGAAGCTCAGGAAGAGTGTGAGTATCTGAAGAGAGCAAATCCAAAATTACAATTGACAGCTGAAAGTCTTATTGAAGAGTGTAGTTTGCTTCAGGAGGTGAATGTAGAGCTAAGGAAGCGAAAAATGGAATCAGATGCGCACTGTACAGTCTTGGATGCTCAACTGAGAGAATCACATGAAAAATTTTCCAATATCTCAAAGAAAGCTGAAGCGTTAGAAGCAAAATTTTCTTCAATGCTGGAAGAAATTGCTTCAAAAGAGAGAATCCTGAGTTCACAACTAGATGCAGTTCTTTATGAACACAAAGAATACAAAGAGAAACTTGTCCTGGGAGAGAGCCTCTTAAATCAGATGTACCTGGAGAAGGCAGAAGAAGTTGAGAACCTTCAAAGAGAGGTAGCACACCTCACTGAGCAGATATCCGCAACTCATGATGAGAGGGAAAGAGCAGCTTCAAAAGCTGTGCTAGAAGTTTCTAGCTTATGGGCAGATAAATCAAAGCTGGAAGCTGCTTTTCAAGAAGTCCAAGGAAAACTCAAGTTGTGTGAGAAGAGACTTGCAACTCTCCAGATAGAATCTGAAAATAAGGTGCTACTGCTTATGGGTGAGCTCACTACCTCTCAACAGGATCATGAAATTTTGATGGCTAGCCACAAAAAACTTCTAGCATTGTTGGAGGATGCCAATTCTAATGAAGAGAGACTCAAAAGTACTGTTTGTGGGCTGGAGTTGAAACTTCAAGCTTCTGAGTATGAAAGGCTTCAACTGGAAGAACGAATTGCAGGCCTTAATGTTAAATTGCACAAAATACCAGTGCTCCAAGATGAAATCTTGGCTCTAAAGACTTCACTAAATGCTGCTAAATTTGAAAATGACGGGCTGGAAGCATCAGTTAAGTTATTATCCGGAGAGACTGAAGATTTGAAGGCTGAGAAGACTTCATATGTTCAGAAAATCTCGAGTATGCAGAAGACAATATCTGAATTAGAAGATTGCAGACACTATAAAGTTTCCCTTGAGGAGAAGATTCTGCGGCTAGAAGGGGATTTAATAGCAAGGGAAGCATTATGTGCCCAGGAAGCTGAATTGAAGAATGAGCTTGGCCGGTTGAAGATAACACATAGCCAATTTCAGCGAAAGATAAAAATTCTTGAGGAAGAGAAAGAAGAGTGCCTGAAGAGAGCTCAAGCCCTTGAAGAGAAGCTGAAACAGATAAAAGAAGGAAAACTAGGTCCAAGTGACTCCAGTGCTAAAGACTTTTACACTGAATCCAGCTGCACAAGTATTTCTGTCCTTGATGAGTTAAAGTTCTCAGAGGTTCGTGTTGTTTCATTGTAGTTTGATGTTTCTGGAATCAGTATATAACAGAATTTTTTTTTTTTTAGCTAAAAGTTTTAAATGAAATGTTTTATTTTATTATACAATATCATATTATCGCATACTATTATAATATTTACAATAATAGGTTATTATACTATTGATGATAGAGAGAAAGTATTATTTGTCATAATAATGTAAATAGTATTATATTAAAATATGGTATAATAATTATTAAAATGTTACGATATACTTAGTATGTTATAATACTTTAATAGTATTAAAATAATTGTTGCTAACAAGTATTATTAAATTATATTAAAATATTGTCAAAGTATGTTATAATAATTATTGTACTATAATAATCATAAGAATATTGGATAGTTATAATGTTTTTTCTAGAAGAAGATAAGAAAATATATTAGCTGAAAAGAGTGGGAAAACAGCAAGAGAACAATAAAAAACAATACAACTAGAAAAGAATAGGGCTCCCTCACTCTTTCTATATATATATATATATATATATATGTATATAAAGAATTGGGATTGATAAATGTAATGCATATATATCATGGGTGATTTTAGTTATTCGTTTTTGGCCTACTGTAATAGACATCCTAGTTCCATCCCTACAACAGGCAAAAACACCTACACATTAAGCAAAGCAAATGAACATTTTCAAACAATCTCCATTTATATACAAAAAGCCCTTGTTCTCCAAGTACAGTATTTTGACAAAGAATAGGGAGTCCTTTACCAGCAAGAATGGTCCATAAAGAAGAAAACTGAACCCAAAAAAGGAATTGGAGGCAAATCCTAATACTTTGGTATGCAAATCCTTTCAATTTGGTTATCATTAAATATGATCTATGCCTTCCCTTTCTTCCTTTTGATTCAGGTTGATGGTGGGCACTGTACTAGTGGAAGTTCTCAAGTTGCTGGTATTGATCCATTCTCAAAAATCCAGAATGAAATTGCTGAGGCATTGGGAGCGAATGACTTGTACAAAAAACAGCTTAATAGGTGAGCAAAAATTCTTAAACATTCTACCTTCATGCATTTTTTAAACCTCAATTCCATGCAATATACATGGTTTTCTCCTGTAATTTTGGCGGAAGGTATACCAGCCTTAAATCAGAACTGGAGAAAAAAATGAACCTACAACAGTGCTGGACTTCAATTGGTTTCAGTTTAAACCCTAGCCCATTGGGATAGAACATAGGATTTGCTACTTCATGTAAGGACTTGGTGGATGCTGAAAAGTTGGCAAGCCAATCTGAATACAGGTCCAACATATACTAGAATCATGCTTAAGTATGTATGGAGTACATGCCCAAAGATGTTTCGAAAATGCTAGTTTCCTATCATGCCAAACCAAAAATTGGTTTTTTTCAGTATTTCAAGATCTATGGATTTTTCCTACTTTCTTTTCAGGTTGTTGTCCGAGGGGAAAAACAGTGATCTAGATGCCCCAAAGAGTTTGCCAGTTTCAGACGATGCAGCAAGAAAAAAAGGAAGTGAGCACAAGGAATCATCGCTTGAGGAAGAGCTGAGAGACATTCGTGAGCGCTACTTTCGCATGAGCCTCAAGTATGCTGAGGTAGAGGCTCAGCGCGAGGATCTCGTCATGAAGCTCAAGGAAGTCAATAATGGAAGGAGCTGGTTTCCATAACTCACAGAGAATGGTGAGTCTCATCTTATATATTCTTTTTCCTAACACTTCGCATTCTTTCAAGATTCATAGCTCTAATTCAATTAACTAGAAGAAAATAAAATGTATATAGCATTTGGAGGATGAAAAAAGGCAATGAAAAAAAATTACCTGTAACAAAATTTAAATAGGTGAGTTGGCGATGTTGGGCGCAAGGCATGGTTGTCAGTATGTTAGATTATTAAAATGAAATTATAATTGTCGATTCCAGGCAAAATTACATGTAAAACCTCATCATCCCAAATGAGTTCTGTCATTGCTCTTACCATTTCTCCCAAAAGGCTGCCTGGTCCTTTTTTTTATATAAAATTTTTCCTTTCAAATGCATAATGCTCAAGACTGTCAGATCATAGTGCAATCTGCATATGCTCTGAAACGAACTTGCATGCATACTCTGTTATTTTAAAGATGTGAACTGGGAATTTCAAATCAATCCAGACCAGAATCAGCCAAAATTAGAATGGTGCTACATTACTACACTTCGCAGTTCGCAGCCAGATTCTTTTTATATCAATAATAATATATCCATTTAAAAGTGGGGATTATCATTTTGAATGGTTTAGTTATAAAATTTTTGAGGAACTGTGGCATGAACCCTTTCTTTTTCTTTTTTTTTTCCCTGTTCATGGTCGATGTGAAAAATTCACGCACGGAACCATTTTTCAAGAACATAATCTTAAGCAACTAAAATTTTTATGAATATTTTATTTTAATTATATTTGAATTAATGTGATTAATTTACTTTTATTTTAATCAAAATTTATGTGTAAACTAAATGATTGTATCCACAAAGATACTAACATGTTGGTAATAAGTTACCAAAACAATGGAAAATCATAAATTTTAGTTTTAATTTTTTTTGTTCTTGAAAATAGTTGAAAGTCGATGATAGAAATAAAAATTAACAAATAAACATGTTTTTAACTTGTTTGTTGAAAGGAAATTTAATATAAAATAAAAAAAAAATCAATAAACTAAGATACAAACAAAAAATACAAATATTCACGATTCACTAATAGGCTGAGACACGGATATATCGCTCTCTCAACCAACTTGTTTCCTCACTAGCTGATTTTAAAGTAATAAGCTCAGCTTTTATAGTTGAGTTAGTAATTATTATTTATTTTTTATATTTCCAACAAGTAGTAACATCACCTAAAGCAAAAATATAATCAGTGGTAAAGAGAGAATCACCCGACAAAGTAATACAATGTTCTCTACCCGGCTTGCTCGAAAATTTACTTAGTATTTCTACTACAAATGCAATATTAGGTCTAGTTAAATTAGTTGCATATCTCAAGCTATCAATAATGTTATTATATTCATTTTGATTAATCACTTTGTTTTCATTATCAATAGGAAATAAGTGATTGCTATTATCAAAAGGAGTATAAACATGTTTGCACTTATTATAGCCATATTTATTCAAAATTTTCTCAATATAATGCGACTAATCAACAAATATACCATCGCATGTTTTTATAATTTTCATGTCTAAAATAACATTAGCCTCTCTTAAATCTTTCATATCAAAATGTTTTTTTAGCATAGTTTTTGTTTTATTTATGACATGCAAATTCGAACAAAAAATGAGCAAGCCATCCGCACAGAGACTAACAACATGTAAATCTTCCCAAGATTTATAGTAGACACACTTGTCATTCATTTGTTTTATATTCATTCTTAATCATGTAGGAATCAAACTTTTCATACCACTGTTTTGGAAGTCATGTCCGCATTCCGAACTTTACCTGATCAGTGAGACCTAGGGGGAGGACGTTGATCCGTAGGTTTGGTGCCGCACTAGGGGGTCCAAAGGGCTTGTTGGTGGCTAGAGTTCCTATGTAATAAAAAAAAAAAAAAAAAACAATTTTCACATCCATTTGATGTATTTGTAGATTATAAATTGTAGCAATCGTAATTAACAATCTAATGGATATACTTTTAGAAACCGGAGAAAATGTATCAAAAATATCAAAATCTTCTTTTTGTTTAAAACATTTGGCTGCAAGATGAGTCTTATACTTGTTTATTGACCCATCCGGTTTAAATTTCTTTTAAAGGACCCATTTGCACCCTATGATTTTACAACCTGATGGTAAATCTACTAATTTCCATGTTTTATTGGATATTAGAGATTTCATCTCATTATTTACAGACTCTTTCCAAAAAATTGCATTAGGTGATGTTAATGCATCTTGTAAAGTAATTTGACTTTACTTTAAAACATTAAAAAAAAAAAGTAATCAAAACAAAAATCCTTTTCAACTCTAGCTCTCTTAATCCTAGGCTAAATCTCAAAATCTATTTTATTCTTTAAATTAGGAGTAGATGAGCTAGATTCCTAAACAACATCATCACTAACGTTTTGGCCCCCCACTGTCTCTAATCTTAAAAGGAAACTTCTTTTCATGAAAGATTGTATCCCTTGATTTAAAGATAAAATTATTCTCAATGTTTAAAAATTTATAGGTTGTACTATTATTAGCATATCCTGTTAGGACCTTGTGAGCAATAAACAAAACACCAGTAAATTGAGAGACACCAGAAATTTACGTGGTTCGATCTTGATCGACCTACGTCCATGGAGCACACCACAATCCACTACACAACCGGAAAAGAATACAATCTCTCAGACAGCTCTCTCCTCTTCTCTCGTCCTCACTCCTCTACACTCTCTCCTTCTTCTCTGTACATTAACCTCTCAACTGCTCTTCTCTATTTATAGATAACTGGAGTAAATTACAATAAATGAAATTGAGAAATTACAGTAAATCATCTTCAATTAATAGCCGCGGATTACAGCTATGTCGCGGACGCATCTCCAGCTTGCAGATCTGCAAATCACGGCTCACATGCGTCTCCTGGCTCTAGCTACACAACAATCTCCCACTTGGAGACGAAGACGCCTCCTCAACCAGTATCAATATATGAATAAATAATGTGCTCAAATTTGTCTTCGGGCATGAAGACCAATTGAAGTTGAACACAACTTCAGTTTCTCTGTAATCACCACCTTTGTTAACGTATCTATCGGATTCCTGCTACCTTGGATTTTTTCAAGTGTCAACACGCCGTCCTCTATCAGAGATCTGACGAAGTGATAATGCAGTCCAATATGTTTAGATCTGCAATGAAATGCAGAGTTTTATGCCAGATGTATCACACTCTAACTGTCACTATACAAAACATTCATCTCCTGCTTTAATCCAAGCTCTGTTAACAAACCCTGAAGCCAAATCATCTCTTTACTGGCTTCTGTCACTGCTACATACTCATCTTCTATAGTGGATAGAACAACAATCTTTTGTATTTGTGATACCCAACTAACAGTTGTTATGCCAACAATGAATATATACCCAGTGGTGCTTCTGCTATGATCAATTCACCTGCAAAATCAACATATACATACCCTTGAATTTTCAAATCGCTTTTGCCAAAACATAGGCACTTATCAATAGTACCACGAAGATATCTTAAAATCCACTTCACTGCTTCCTAATGAGTCTTCCCTGGATTTGACATATACTTGCTGACAGCTCCCACTGCTTGGCCAATATCTGGTCAGGTACCAACCATAGCATACATGAGACTTCCAATGACTAAGGCGTATGGTACCTTAGCCATGAAATCTTTTTCTTCATCTATTGGGGAGATTGATCCTTAGAGACATAAGTGACTTGCCAATGATGTATTTACAATTTTGGTGCTGCTTATGTTAAACCTCTGTAAAACACGACTGATGTACCCTGACTAAGATAATTGCAACGTTCCTTGTTGCTTATCTCTAGAGATGCGCATCCCAAGAATTTGCTTTACAGGACCCAAGTCTTTCATATCAAACTCTTTTGACAATTGCTGCTTCAATTTTTCAATCTCTTCAATATATGATCCTACGATTAGCATATCATCAACATATAACAATAGAATAATATAGCTAATACGATATCTCTTGAAGTAGCAACAGTGGTAGACATTGCACTTCTGAAAATTGTTTCTCTGCATACAGCTGTCAAATTTATTGTACCACTGCCTAAGAGCTTGTTTGAGACCATACAAACTCTTCTTTAATTTGCATACAAGATTATCTTTACCTTTAACTAAGAAACCTTCTAACTGTTGCATATAAATTTCCTCATCAAGATCACCGTGAAAAACTGTTATCTTCACGTCCAAATGCTCAAGATGTAAGCCCTCTGAGGCAACAATAACCCTAAAAAGGGTTATACAAGATTAATGGGGTGATTCTAAAAAAAATTAATTAATTAATTAATTAATTAATAGAATTTAAAAAAAAGAAAAAAATAATTAAAATTTATTTTTATTTTTATTTTTATTAATAAAATATCAGCTTTTTTCTTTTAGTTTTTTTTTTATTCTTTTCTTCTTCTTCTTCTTCTTCTTATTCTTCTTCTTCTTCTCTTCTTTTCCTGCGTGCGCAGGTTCTTTCTCTCTCCTCTCATTCTCTCTCCCTTTCTCCTCGATTTCATGGCGAATTTTTGTCTGATCAAAATTCGTAAGATACCGCTGGACTCCATTCTTCGCTGCCATCAATTTTACCAAAGCAGATCGGTAGTAGGAGCGACGTAGACGTATCTCCTGAGGTAAATAAATTTCTCCTTTTTCTTTAATTTCTTGCAAATCATAAGCCTGATTAACGAACGGACACCACCACGAGAATCTAGGGATGATTCTCTACAAGTCAAACGAGACAGAATTCTCGTAGGGTCATCGTGGGCAAAACCTCAAATTTGGGGTACGGGGGTTATTAAGGAGCTTATTTTTAATTAATTAGTATTAATTTAGAAATGCTAAAATATTGAGTATCTGGGGTTGAGGTAGGTTTTCCGAAATGTAGGGTTCGAGTGAGCGCCACAGGTGTAATTTTGGGACCCAAAAGAAAAAGAAGATGAAGTAAGTTTGAATGAGGAGGATTATGCACCTTCATATGATGAAATTGTGAATAGTTGTGTTAAATTGTTTGATGAATTACTTTTAATAAAAAGGACGAATACAAATGTTGAGAAAGAGTTTGCTTTGTCAAAACAAATAGAATTTTCTTTAAAAGAAGAAAATGAATCCCTTAAAAGGAAAAATGAAGAGTTTGTTTTATATTCTCAAAAAGAGCATGACATTTTGAAAGAAAAGATAGAAAATTTGAAAGGAAAATTTTCAAAATCCAAAGGCAAGGAACCTTGTCTTTGTTCTATCTTGAAGGAAGAAAATTACTCTTTAAAAAGGGAAAATGAGGAACTTATGGAAAAAGCTAAAAAAAACCATGAAATTCTTTAAGGGGAAGTAGGAATTTTGAAAAATAAAATTGAAAATATTTTGAAAGAAAATATTCTCTTGAAAAACAAAGTTGAAAATCATGGTAAAATCATAAAAGGAAAAGAAAACATAAATAAATCTTTGGAAGTTAAGAAAAATAATGTTTCTAAAAAGAATTCAAAATCCTCTTATAAATCATAAGGTTATGCCTCAACAAATAAAAATAATGCAAATAAGTCAAGACCCTCACATGAAAACAAGATTTGTCTATATTGTGAAAGAAATGGTCATGTTAGATATTTTTACCCATTTAGAGGAGTTAGAGGCAAAAAAAGAAAAATGGAATGGGTTGTGAGGAAAAATCCATTGGGACCCAAGGAGGAATGGGTACCAAAAGGAAACACATGAGCTCTTTGAATTGTTTCCTTAGGACCTAGGATTAGGAATTAGGTTTAGGTAGATTTAAACCCCACCTAAGTAAAAGTATTTAATGAGCGAAAAATCCCAAATTTTGAATTGTTTAAATTACTTTGTTGGGAACTTTTGAAAAACATGTCAATATTGATGAGTTCAAATTATAAAACCAATGTGATGTTTTAATTGTATATGTCATTATCAATTGGTTCCTTTTTGAAAATGTTGGCTATTATTTATGGGATAAATAGCATGTGCTCTAAGTTTATTAAATGGAAATACCTTATTTTTCTCATATAAGTTTCTAAGGTTTTGAATTTAAGTTCAAAGACATGCTATGATAGGTAAATCCATCTCTTATGGAAAAGAAATATATTTCTTAGTCACATAATTCCTTTTGATGATATATGCTCTTGTTTGAATACATAATAGAATATCTAAACATAGCATTCATGAATTGAGTTTTAGTAGAAATAATCATAACAACAAGTGGCATTCTAAAATGAAGCATTTATTTGTGATATTATATATTTGAGGAATACCTTCCCATTAATGGAAAATTAGGAGAACATGTCTCCTATTTTCTAAGAGCATTGTCAAATAAAGTCAAGTTAATTGGAAAGGTTTATTTTCCTCCTTCTACTTTATCTCATGCCATGATTCATGATTTACATCTTGTGTTAAATTAATTAACAAATCATGGGTTATATTTGCATGTTATCTTATGAGATATCTTAAAAGAAATTTTTTTTACTCATAAGATTCTTGTTAGGTTACAAGGGGTAATAATGTTTTAAATGCTTAAATAGTGTTTTGGGCTTAAAATTTTAAATTTTAGTATACATTATTATTATACTAAGAACCTTAGGAAAATCAAGCCAATATGAGAACTTTAGTCAAACATCCAATCTATTTCGCTTAATATATATATCATTATGATTGGTTATTATATGATTGTATTGGTTATTGCATACTTAAGTAAACCCCCTAAATGGACAAATGATCTTAACTAGTTAAATAATTTTTTAAATGCTATATACATATGTTTTTGTATGAATATCTTAAAATATAGCATATTTTGTCCATCATACAAAATTGAGCTTTTGCGAATTAATTATAGACTTTGCACATATAGCCCTAAACTCATCTTGAAGCTTAAATGATTAATATATTCAAAAGATCATAAAATTTTTGTGCTTGGGTTGTATAATTGAAGGGAAGTAGCAAATTTAAAGTTCATCCAATAAATACTTCAGTGTATTGTGCTTATTTTGGAAATATCTTTTTTTATATATATTGGATGCTTCATGTGAACTAAACGCTTACTATCCATTACTTTCTAAATGTTATATTATTTGATGAATAGTTTATATTGATTGAATATACTGAACTGCATGCTTGATTTGAACATAATCTACTTGGTCGATGCAGATTTGTGCATTGCATGCTGGTAGTTGACTAAGGTCTAGCATGTTGAATTCATTGATCTATTTTAGACATACATGCTAGTTAGTCAACTGAAATTATGACTTCATAAGACTTATTTTTTAAATTCTAAATACTTTTGAAAGTCTTATGCAGTATTAGTATGGTGACCGAGTTGAACTTAGTGTTTTAATCTTAAGTGGTCACTTAGACTGGTTCATGCACATTGTCATTAATGAATATTTATAAATGATGCATGATAAAAATATCGTTTGCATGAAGATTCATTGGTAATTATAAGTCTTTGCATGTTAAATGATCATGGCTTGAAATCCATTGCATGTGGGTTGAACTTTATGAATTTTTTGTAATGCGTGCTAAATAATTGAATAGGTAATGGTACATGTTGAATCCTAAACATTGTATGCTATATTGAAAAACATGCAAAATTTTCAATAATCCTTTGAATTTTCCTAGAATGCTCTAAATTATACACATGCTCTTTACCAAATTGTTTGGACACATTCACCATGCTTAAATTATAAGCATGAATATTTTGTGCTTATTTTGAAAATGTCCATTCTTGAATGATCATTGAATGATTGATATACAACAAATGGTTTAATTTCTGAATCATCATTCATGAGTTTGGAAGGAAGTTAATCTAGGCTTTTCTAATATTATGGTTTAGCACCCAAAATTTTGGTATATGTGTTTAGCACACACTCACCTCACCACCATGGAAGCTAGTTTTAATAGGCTCTTAGAGTATTTTTAAGATAAATGATTAGCACCTCTCTTTTTGATGATGATCAAAGGGGGAGAAGATATTTGAAGTTATCCTTGGCGATAAGATTTATGGTGTTATATATGTGAGGGAAAACATGATGTATGTGTGGGGAAAAATATGGAATGCATGTTAAAAGCTCAAATGAACATGAATTATTTTTATGCCTCATATGCATATAGTCAGGGGGAGCAAATTATAATTATCATTTAACAATATGCATAAATTAAGGGGGAGCGCATAAATTAAGGGGGAGCTTTAAAACATACCCCATATAGAACACCAATGGTTTGCCATCATCAAAAAGGGGAAGAATGTTAGCCTTAGAGACTACGTAAGCTTAATTGTCTTGTTTTGATGATAACAACTCATTAGTGGTTCTAAGTAAGATTATCTTTGCACAATAAGCCTCAGTAAGAACAAATACAATTGCAAAAATGAAGTAGATTCTTAACAGGTTACACATCATCAAAAAGGGGGAGAATGTTAGCCCTGTCAGTTACACTATCTTGGTTTATATGTTTTGATGATATTAACCTATTTGTTGTTTCTAGTATTTTCCATCCTTGCAGATCTTATCTAGTACAGGTACAAAGTGTCGGATACACGGAGGTACCAAATTAGAAGCAAAGATGAGGCCGAGTAGACATCAAATATAAAAATCGGAAGGACACAGACTTAGAAGCACTAAAGCACATCCCGGAGTTTTAATTGTGTATAAATTAATTATAATAAGGGTTGTGTTAGTGAGTGCGTATTGAAAATCTTGCAGTGGGTGTCTTGCATTATTTCTGAGTAAGAGTTAAGCCATTGCATAAGCATACTAGGACACATGAGCATATAGGATTTGCACAAAAATAACAAACTCACAATTCATAGTTTTCAAAGTAAAAATAAAGAGTTTGTCAAAATAATCCTATACTCAATTAAGTTTTCAAAATGGGACAAGTGTTAAGTAATATATGAGTTATAAACATTTTCAAAACTTGGTCCCAGTTTTATAAAACTAGCTCTACGTCCTAAAGTCCTAAAAGTCAAGCATATTTTCAATAAAGGACATACTAAGCATATAAGATATCGAAACGAGTTTTCAAATATGTTTTCATAAAACAAGATATCTTATATTTATGGGGAAACTCACTTGGACAAATTTTAATCTTCATTAGACTCAATATATTTCATATACTTTTGTCCAAGAATGTTTTAAGTCATTAAAACGCTTTTTGACAAGGAAAAACAAAGCAATCGTCACTACCGTAGTGCAGCCTTGAGTCCTGAACACCCTTTGGTATTTTGAGCATAACTTTTGCTAAAAAATTCCAAATGGGATGATCTTGGTGTCCCTGGAAAACTAAGACAAAATTCCACAACTTTTATGTTGATCACTTTTTTTGATTCAGGGACCTCATCGATGAATACAGGGGATTTGTCGACGAGTGCAGTGTAGGGTTAGTCGACGAGTGCAGGGCTTAGTCGACGAATTCAATGGGCAGAACCGCTCCAACGGGCGAAAAATGGCTAGTTTACCAAATAAAATAGTTTTTCTTCCCCCCAACAGCTAGTTAACGGCTCATTTGGCTCTTGGGCTATAAATACAAGTTATTAGACTTGTATTAATATGGTTTTGAGCATTGTTGATCATATTTGTGAAAAATATCATTTTATCCAAAACCTAAGCACTTTGCACTTTGCATTTTAGTTATTCTTCACGAGTGCTCAATCCTCTCTTGCTCACTTATCTTGTAAGATTCATTCCTTGAGAGAATAGAGTGAGGATTTGGTTGTGTTTCATATTGGCTCATTTAAGAAGCATTAAATTGTATTTTTAATCTCTTGTAAGGTTTTTTGTGAACCATTGTTGTAAGGTTCTTTGTATAACGACCCGAATTTAAAATGAAATTTAAATAATAAGAAAAGGGATATGGAAACCGGAAACAGAAGGAGGTCGTCGACTTCGTCGACAAATACAGGGGATTCATCGACAAATGCTTAAGAGAATTCGTCGACGAACACAGGGGCTCGTCGACGAGAAAATACCGAGAGGGGTTCTGAGATAGCCTGAATTTTGTCGACGAATACAGGGTCTCGTCGACGAAATTTGTGAAGAACTCGTCGACGAAGGTCGGGCTCGTCGACGAAATCCGCTGTTTTATATATATGAAAATCCGGATTTTAAAGCTTCTTTAAGAAGCTAACACACACACACTCTTTCTCTCTCTCTCCCCTTCGGCTCACTCTCTCTCTCCCTTCATTTTTGGGCTATTTTTACACCGGATCGACAATCCAAAGTCACCACAACGCTCCTGGCGGAGTTCTCTCCAAATCTGCTGGAGCGGATCGTGGGAGAAAGCTAGTTGGAAATCATCCCAAAGTTGAGGTAAGGCTTTTTAAGCCATATTTGGTCTTGCGCTCGTGATAAGAAATGTTGTGCGCATGAAAATACTAAAGTTTAATACCGGAGGTTTTCAGTTTCAAGGTATTGGTTAGGGAACCCCTCAAGTGTTAAACTTGAATGCTTTTGGGTAAAAACTTTCTACTCAATATTTGGGTTTTTGGCAAGTGAAGAAAATATTGTATGCTTCGAAATACTGAACGTTAATTCTGGGATTTTTCATTTTCAGGGTGTTGAGTTAAGAACCCTGCGGGTGTGGGGCAGTTTTATAAGGGGCTTTTTAGGAATCAGGTAAGGGGATAAACTAAACTAGTAATGTTTTGGAAAATGCTTATATATATATATATATATATATATATGTAGTTATCATTTGATTTATGGAAAATGTATATGATTATATATATATATATATATGTGTGTGTGTGTGTGTGTCTTATATTTGCAAAATACTGTGAAAATGATCGTATGTTGAATATGTGGAAAATCTACTGTGTGGCATGAGTAAAAATGTTGTGAAATGCTGTTTTCTAGGAATGTGAATAATATGGATTTTTATGATGGAAAACTGGCGTACGGGCCGAGATGTTTTCATATATATATATATATATATGGATGTGATTTGCCGGCGTATGGGCCGTGCTATGTGATTTGCTAGCATACGGGCCGTGCTATGTGGTTTGCCAGCGTACGGGTCGTGCTATGTGATTTGCCGGCGTACAGGCCGTGCTATGCTAAAATGTGTAATACCAGCGTACGGGCCGATGATTTTCATGATACACATATATATGTGAAATGATATGATTGATGTGAAAATGAATGATATGAGATATCTATGTATCATAATTTTAGTATATGTATATGATATCAGAACCTGGTTGGCTTGATTTAGGCTAGTACTTGCACGGTACCATTGCTATGTGTCCATGGTCCTCGTGATCATGATATCTGTATTAACGCCGCTATACGAAGTGGTGTGAGATTGGATGGTCGATGTGGTTATTTTAAGAAGTGTGCTGTTATCACCCCTGGTGTACAGACCAGTTTGGGTAGACCCATCGAACCTACATACTAGATTATTGACTTGGCAGTGGTCGGCCAACCATTGTCAGATCCCACCTTCGAGCCACACAACCCAGTCATGTGGGGGTAATACATGACAACAGTCAGTTAATCTACCAGGGATTGTTTTATGTTATTATTATGATATGAGATGAGATATTATGTGATGAAAATGTAGTATGTTCTGCCATGTTTTGAAATACATATGTTTTCCCAAATTTGGTAAATAATATTGAATATGTTATATATGATATATGTAGAACATGGATACTCATGTTGCCACACACTAGTATTAGTTTATTTTCCTTACTGAGAGGTGTCTCACCCCTAAATCTTATACACTTTTCAAGAGCCCCTGATAGGAGAGCGGGAAAAGCCCCGCTGATCTAGAGCAGTGTTTGCCCTCTTTGGAAGGGTAAGTTTTTGGTAGGGACAGTTAGGATTTTTGTGGGAATTGTCCCTAGATTTATTTTTGGGATGTATATATACTGAGAGATGGTGTTTGTAGTACTCTGGTATGATGTATCGCACATTATGACGAGATGTATATGATTTTTATACTTTCTGCTGCGTAGGCTTCTGCTATATGTTCTAATGTATCCCTGGTACCCACAAGTCCAGGTGGATTGTGACCTGCTGAGTTGTGATGTTTGATGTTGATATTATTATTAAAAAAAAATTGTGTAGAAAATGAGCGGGTCGTGACACTTTGTGAACCGAAGCGAAGGCTCTTGGTGAGCGCGGTAGGGGTTTGTTCCCGAGTGTAGGGATTTGTTCTCGAGTTGTAAAGCTTCTCCGTCGGTGAAGGAGTATCTTTAGTGGATTGTGGAATCCTTGGCTTGGTGCTAAGGCATGGACGTAGGCTTGGTGTCGAACCACGTAAAAATACCGATGTTGTTCTTTCTCTCCCTTACACTCTTTATTTTATATCTATGCATGATTTATATTTATATTACGATATAATTTCTGGAATCTTGCGAAGAGTTTTTATTTTGTATAAAAATACATATTCCACGAAAAGAGTCTATTCACCCCCCCTCTAGACTATATACTCCGGGTTGGGACTTCCAACATGATATATATTATTACGAGATGATGAAATGTGCACAGAAAATGATGAGAATATTTATATTGAAATGAATTGTGATATACTGGAATATGATTGATAAAATTCCAATACCACATAATGATTGCGGGTATGTGGTAGTAAACCCTGTTGGATGGTTATGATATTGAGTACGGTACCGTTGTTAGTGGTGTTAGTGCAACCACACGGACTCTTGGAGCGTGTGGCGTGACAGTCGACTGTGTCATTTTGTAGGGTTGTGGGCCTCCTGAGTCCAGATTAGGGTTATAGACCGGCCAGTCGTACTACAGACGCGATATATGATATGATACTTTGATCTAATCGGGTCGGCCAACAGCGGTTAGATCCAGCCTTCGGGCCGCACAACTTTGACCATGGGGGGAAGCATGGCGTGGATAGAAAGATCCTCAGGATGGCCATGAGTTACAGACGCGATGTTGGTATTTGATACCAAGGATATTCATGAGCCGGAAAATAAAATGGAAATGGAAAGTGAAAGAATGATAAAATTGGCTAAAATGAGAAATGAAAGAAAGAGTGAAAATTAAGAAACAAATAATGATACAATTGAGAAATGGAACGGTGTAAGTTAATAATATACATATTTGAGGCAAAGTGAAACTCTCTACCCGAGGGCTTACTAAGTAAGGTAAGTGCCCTGATAGGTATCAGATGTGGCCATACTCGGCTGCATAACGTGTTAGGGCAGAGGGAAGCTACCTGTATAGGCTGGTATTCTTCCCTATTCTCAAGAACTTCGCGGCTAAATTTTGTTGGAAATAATTGAATTTGAGAAATGGTTTCAAAGCTTATAAAAGCTTGTGTTGTATATCTATATGACTATGAGAATATATTTGTCAGTGTATTTTCTCAGATGAAATGTTATTTTGAAAAGTAGAGCATGTTCTAATTGAACTCATATGGCCACACACTGAAAATAATTTATTCTTTCTTACTGAGATGTGTCTCACCCAAATTATCTAATTTTTTTTTTTTTTTCAGGAAACAAGGATAGATCGGGTGATAGAACTCCGTGATCTCAGCTAGGACCCTTACACACAGGGTGAGTTTTGTGGACTAGGGGAGGTGTAATTCTCCTAAAGTTATGTTGTTTTTGAGGTTGTGATGGTAGAGTATATATTTGTATGTTTGTTGATACTCTGGGTATTGTATTATGGTAGTTAAGTATGTATTAACTTCCGCTATTAGGTTATATAAATAAAATAACTTTTTACCCCGTACCCAATGCAGGTCAGGTCGTACGAATAGTAGTAGGGTTGTTGACGTGACCGATTTGTGAATGTTTTGAATGACGTGTGATTATTTACTTATTATGGAGAAAAAAAATTGTACGAAAATCGGGGCGTCACAAATCTGATGGTTGTCAACTTCACAAATGGTGCAAAAATATCAGTATAGTCAATTTTCTGGTGTTTGGAGCAAAAAAGCCAAATTGGAGAAAATTCACAAAAAACAGTGCAAACTGCAGTGCAAAATTCTCAGAATTGAATTTTGAGGCCACCATCACGTTCATCTCGTCGGGATGAAGCTAACAGTGCAAACTGCAGCTCGAAAGGAGCCCAGACAACACCACATGCGCCAACACGCACCTCGCCAGAGTCGTCCGTGTCTTCACGCACCTTCATGCACCGGTGACCTACTGGCCACGCTCCCATACGCGCTCCATGCGTCTTCCTCACCTGGCCACTTCGACCCAACTCGGTAACCCACTCCAGACCCGGACCGTACCCAATCCGGAACCATACCCAGCAACTGACCAAATGACACGCAACATCCTCGTCAGTCGCCAAGTGGCAACCGCAGCAACTGACACGCCAGTGCTACCACGTCATCTGCCACGTTATCTAGTGGGACTCATAGAATTTGCTAGCAGATAGGCCCCACAGTGCCACGTCAGCAGTGGACCCCATACCCTGTTGTTGACCCTATGGGTCATACCCTATTTTGATTATGAAAAATACTCTAATATTTAATGGTTTGATGAGTTTGTGTGCAGGACCAATTAAACGTATCATATGGTGTACGCACATGGATTTGTAGAAGACGAAGACTCAAAATGTGTATTCATTGTAATTTATATTTATCATATTGAGTCTGTAATAGTAAATAGGAATGATCTGTGATAATTAATGTCTTGGGTGTTAGACTCTGGAGCTTCATTTCATGCCACTTGCAGTAGAGATTGCCTAGAGGAGTATACACCAGGTGATTTCGGTAAAGTATACCTTGGCAATGGTCAACCTTGCAACATAGCCGGCAAGTGAACAATGAAGATCAAGATGAACATATCAATATGGAAGCTAAGAGATGTTAGATATATTCCAGACCCAAGGAAGAACTTGATCTCAGTTGGTCATCTGGCAGATGAAGGATATAACACAAACTTCATTGGTAATGAATGGAAGATTTCGAAGGGTGCACTGACGATTGCACGAGGTAAGAAAAGTGGCACTCTTTATGTAACTCCTAATGTATGCATGTCTATTACAATTGCTACACGAAATGATGATAGCAACATTTGACATCAACGACTCGGACACCTGACTCGAAAAGTTGAGTGATTTACAGCCAGTGAAGATTGACATATGTGAGGATTGCATATTTGGGAAACAGAAGAGGGTCAGTTTTCAGACGAACGCCAGTAGCCCAAAGAAGGAGAGACTTGACTAGTCCATTCGGATGTATGGAGACCAACGACCATTTTATCCACAAGTTGGAAGCAGTACTTCGTGACATTTATTGACGATCATTCTCGAAAGGTATGGGTTTACTTCCTGAAGTGTAAATTTGATGTTTTTTATGCTTTTAAGATTTGGAAAGCAATGGTAGAAAATGAAACTGGTTTGAAAATCAAGAAGCTGAGAAGCGATAATGGTGGTGAGTATGATGACACCGAATTTAAGAAATTCTGCTATGAGCATGGTATCAGAATGGAAAGAACTGTGCCAGGTACGCCTCAGCATAACGACGTAGCCGAGCGAATGAGCAGAACGTTGACAGAAAAAGCCAAAAGCATGTGTATGTCGTTAGACTTACCAAAGATGTTTTGGGCAGAAGCAGTCAACACAGCAGCTTACTTGATTAATAAGAGTCCATCAGTACCATTGGATTATAGTCTACCAGAAGAAGTATGGAGCGGTAAAAAGGTAAGACTTTCACATTTAAGAGTTTTTTGTTGTATTGCATATGTACATATCAATGATCATGTTAGGAATAAGTTTTTCCTCTTATTGAGCGTTGTCTCATTCCAGTGATTTAACATTTTTTAGATGATCCAGGTAGGCGAGCAAATTAGGCTCGCAGATAGAGAGATCTTTTGTACTGCCCTATTTATAGGGTAAGTGTATTTAAGGGATTGTATTTTTGAGTAGATGATACTAGAGTGATGTGTAAATATGTATGTATGGTTTGGAAACACTGAATTCTGGTATTGTAAATATGGGTGTATGATTTTATGTTTTCCGCTGCATAAGTGTGTCAATTTGTGTACAGGGATACCTCAGTGTCCATCTAGGGGCCTAAGATGTTATAGCAAGTATTATAGGGGTATTAGAGTAATTTATATATGGAAAAAAATGGTGTAATTTTTGGGTCGTTACATAGCGTCTCCTCCAACGATGGCGACGGTGGGTGGTAGACGGCGACGGTAAGGTAAAGTCAACAACGGTAGGTGAGGATTGACGACGAAGATGAGTCCAAGCAAGGGAGGAGCGACCAAATTGGGGTTGACGGCAGCTATGGTTGATGGCGGCTTTGGTAGGGGCTGAAGTTGCATCATGCTTTCAAACATATATATGAACAGTAAACGATAGTTGTATGAGCGCGTCTTCAGAACCTAGACTGTGACGGCAACAACAACGGGTTCTTGGAGGCGGTAGACCTGGTGAGGTTGGCGCAAGGAAGCGATGAAGAGGAGAGGAGGAGGGGACTGAGGGAGGCGTTTCGGATGTTCGAGATGATGTCGTCTACATTGTAGCAGGAGGAGGAGGAAGCTAAGCGACAAGACGGTAAGAGCAAGGCAATTCAGGTGAGGACTTGGTTGCTAGGGCAATGGCAAGGGGGAACTGACTCAGTTGAGGCCACGAGGGCTTAGGTGACGGCAAGGGGCCAAGGGCGAGCGAGTTGACTAGAAGTTTGGAACTCTAGAGGCTGCCGTTGGAGATTGGAAATTGGAATAAATGCACTATTTGGTTCTTTAGGGAATACTAACCAAATAAAGGTGGTCACCCTTTATTTGATCAAAAACACAATCATGCCCTTAAAACAATTAACACAATTAGGAAAAAAAAAGTCAAGGAACTTTGTTCATTGATTTCATTAAAAGGTACTCCATACATCAAGCAAAATACATTTTTACTGCATCTGAATTGATAGGGTGTGGTAGATCATCTCCATCCATACCAGCTAGCAGAAAAATCTCCTTCTAAAAAGGTCCTTTTTACAACATATGGTCCTTCATAATTCGGAGTCTATTTTTCATGAGGATTATTTTGGATCGTCGACATTCTCTTCCAAAATAACTCATTTATTTAAAAAAATTATTGGTGACACACTGTTTCACTAAGCACCAATTAGGATGTTTTTTCTTTCATGTTTTCATCTATTTTTTCATGTTTTCCATTTTCCCCCATTGAATGGATTCTCAAAACCAATTATCAATTCCAGGTCCTTCGGACTAGCAAAACCATTCCCTGTATCACTACACGAAACACCAGCAAGAACAAGCAAAATTCGACAAAAAATGAAAGTCAAAGGGGGATGTGATGAGATGAGACTAAAATACATTTTATTCATTAAAACTTAAAATAATTTGAACAAAAAAATATATAGGGCGTTGTCCTTTTATGGAAAAGAATGAAGGACTTTGCCAATTCCACCACCCCTAGGTTCATAAGCACACATCATTTATTTAATCTAGCTTTTCGCCCTCATTTCTGTATCACGTTGTTCCACTGCCAAAGTTGAAAATCAGTCAATCTTCCAATCCAGCATGGAATTCTATTAAATGATCATCCTTTTCTTTCTGGCATTACCTTCTCCATAAGGATGATCTTGTATTGCTTACACCTTCCCATCTTTGTTTTTGTTCATTTCTTCCTTCACAGTTCCCTGCCCAATACTTGAGTTACTCATCCTTCTCATCTTAAATAGCCCTTCAATTCTTTCTCCGGTGATTACCAAATTTGTACAATTATGGGGAGTGTTTCTGATAAGATGACCAAAATATAGATCTTTGAGGGTGTTGACAAATAAATAAATTGCTTCCCTATCCTCAACTGGAGGATGAGCCTGTGCTACCTTTTCCCTCGATCGGTAAGCAGATTCTTTAAATGATTCACTCATCTTCTTCTCCATATTCTACAAATTCAACCTATCTAAAGCTATCTTAATCACATGCCTATATTGGGTAATAAAAACATGAGCTAGATCCTTGCAGGTGCGAATCTTTGCTCGGTCCAGCTGAATATACCATTTGATAGTTGCCCAGTTAAACTATCTTGAAAACAATGGATGAGCAACTTATCATTATCTGAATGCACAACATTTTCTGACAATACATCCTTAAATGAGTCAATGGACATTTGGACCCACTAAACTTCTCAAAATCCGGGACTTTGAACTTTGGGGGTAAAATCACATTGAGCACCAAACAAAGATTAAAAGCATCCACCGAACCAAACATGTTTGTTCCCTCCACAGCTAGCAAACGTTCTTCAAATACTTCATATTTATGAATCACTTTCGAACTAGGGGTTTGCTCTTTAGTCAATTCCCTAGGTATTCCCCTTCCTTCGTTATTAGGATTTATGATTGGTGGTGCTTGTGCATTCCCTATCAATTGAAATCCTAGGACCGGTGCCATTGGGATAAATGAGTGCGAGCTTGGTCCTGAACCAGTTGACAAATTCACTGGTTGTGATGATGCATGTTCACTAACAGTTAGGGGTGAGCAAAATTCGGTGAAAACCGAATTAACCGAATTAACCGGCCGAAATTGGTTGGTTCGGTTCAGGTAAAAATCCCGGTTCGGTCTGTTCGGTCATAATTCTAAAAAATTTCGGTTAATCGGTTTTGGTTCGATTAAGGGTAAAAAAAATTTCGGTTAACCGAATTAACCGAATTACTAATTAATTAGATTTTAAATATAATTTATGAATATAAATTTTGCTTATGTAAGTGCATTAAGGAGTTTAATTAACCTATTTGGATTCTTTGTTCTATGGTAAAATATTATTTTCATTAATAAAATTAATATATAAGGTATTTAATTAAGTTGGATTTGGTTTTAAAAAAATTTATAATTGTATTATATTTCTAACAATTAATTTTAAATGATTTCGGTTAAAATCGGTTAACCGAATTACCCGAATGGGCAATTCGGTCGGGGTCGGTTCGGTGTCTTTCGTCAATTCGGTCGGTTCAGTTAATGGTTTATATTAACCGAATTTTTCGGTTAATTCGGTTAATTACCCGAATTTAACCGAACCGACCGTTTGCTCACCCCTACTAACAGTTGTAAATCCTAGTGGAAATAGAGGATCTTCTTCAACTACGGGTTATGGAGATTGCACAGTTTTCCCCTTGCTCATTGTAGTGAGTATCTCCATTAATTTATTCATTTGAACTTTCATCTCCTGAACATCTTGACGAATCTCCTCATGACTTTGCTCAAGTCCCCTCATGCGGCTTTCCAAATGCTCTCCTCTAACTCTAACTTTCTATATAGTATTATAGGGATATATAGAGATTACCTTGTTCTATTCAATGTTGGAAACTTTGAAATTTAGTTCTACCACTCTGACACATTGGTTTTACAGAAAACTAAAATATGAGCAGTGACCCATTGGCAATGGCTATGCATGGATGACTATGCATGAAATGCATAAATGCAATGTAGCTTAAAAAAACCACTTTTCCAAAATTCTTAGAAAAACCACATCGCCTAAGAAATATCCCAAATCAAACCAACTCTTGATATACAATCCTCTAAGTTTAAGAATTAAGTTATCCTCCTCGACTTATTGATACATTTCTTTCCTTTACTGACTCCTATGAAGTGTCTCATCTGCTAAACATTCATCTCCTAATAGATTTTTCCTCAATTAAGAATTCCTTCATGTAGCCCTATGTAGTAATCCAGAAAAAAAAAAATAGAATAAATAAATAAATAAATAAATAATTATTAATTGATTAATTAATTAATTAAATATTATTAAGGAAATTAATTAAAAGAATAAACAAATAAAAGGAATAGTGTGGGAAAAAATTGAAATAAGGATATATATTAAGTTTTATATATATATATATATATATATATATATATAAAGTTATTATATAATAAGGTATAAAGTAAAGGAAAAGGGGAAAAAAAAAAGCTTAGTGCCTAAGCTTCCTGGGACAAAGCAAAAGACGGAAGGAAAAAAAAAAAAAAAATTTCACACGCAGCAGAACATAAACGAAAAAGAAGGGAAAAAAATAAAAGAAAACTCTCAAGCTCTCCACTTCTCTCTCTACAATTTCGCGGTGGATTCTCGCCCAATTGAAAATCTGAAAATACCACTAGACTCTATTATCCGCCATCGACATTTCTACCAAAGTGAATTTGTTGTAGGAGTAATGTAGGCATATCTCCTTGAGTAAGGCAAATTCTTATTCTTACCTCAATTTTTCTTAAATTTTAAGTCAAATGGGCGATCAGACACTACCACGAGAATCTAGGGATGATTCTCTACAAGTCTAGCGGAGCAGATTTCTTGTGGGATCGTTGTAGAAATAGCCCCAAAATTAGGATAAATTGGTCATTTAGAAATTAATTGTTATTTAATTATTATAAATTAGGAAAGGTTAAAATAATATTTTATTGGGGATGATTTGATTGAATCAGGGTTCGGGTGAACGTTGCGGGTATAATTTTGGGAACCCTACAAGCGTGGTTTAGGAAATCAGGTAAGGGGGAATAAAATTATATCAATATTTTACTAAGGTGAACTGGTTATTTACGAACATATAAAATTTGTTATTTATCTATATGATTTTTTTTAGAACAACTTGAGTATTGGAATATGATGATTTTGTTTAAGGTTTATATTTGGGATAATTGCATATAATATTAAATTTGTGTGGCATGATAACAATTTTTTCCTAATAAATTGAATATGAATTACCGTGACATTTGGGTTTGCATGTGGGGATGTTTGGAATGATTATGACATGATGAATGAATTGTTATGTTTGACTTCTGTGTGGAAATGTATTGATCTGTTTGGTAGTTTCTTAGTATCAGTGCAAAGAGATGCTACTTGTATGGGCAGATAGACATCCCGATCCTTGGAAACCCTCGCCTTTAAAATAATAAAGATGTGTATACTGACGGCGAGATAATTCTTCACCTGAGGGTTTACTGAGTAAGGTGAGTGCTCTGGTAGGTAGTTTTTAGTATCACAGCAGAGAGAAGCTACTTGTATGGGCGAATAATCTTCCCTATCCTCGGGGACCTTCGCCTGCATAAAAATTATGTACTTGTGCATATTAGATGAGTGTATGATATTAGATGTCAGTGATGTTATTAATGATACGTTTTCTCAGTTGTTATTGATGTTATATGAGAAACAGTTTATTTTGATATATAAATATTAAAACTCATTTGTCACACACTGTTATAATTTATTTCACGCTTACTGAGAAGTATCTCACCCTAGTGGATTAACAATTTTTTAGGTTCTTCTGGAGATCGGGCTTGAAGGCCTAGGCTGGGATTGTTTTTGGTGGGTTTTTTTTGGGTATTGTGAGATATTGATATATATATATATACAAATATATTTGTACTGGATTATGTTTTAAATGATGGTTGTGGATACGGATATCTGAATGTTGTAGTGTCTATTTTTGGGTTGTTATATAGAACTCTGGTATTTATTTGAGGTTATTTATTTATATTATGTTGCGTGTATGTCAATTATGGTATCAGATACAGGTGATTGGAACACGTGGTACTCAGGCCCCACTTGGCAGGTTCGGGGTGTCACACCCTACCTTTTCTTATAGCGACATTGTTTTTTTGAACCTCCATTTCTATTAAGGTAAGATCTGGGAACTAAAAGTCCCATTTAAGGAGTGGGAACCACTTGAGGACATGACGGTTGGAAATTTGGGAGGGTTAATTTACTTAATGCACCAACTTGACCTGATTGCCCCTAGTTCCTTCCTCAATCACCTCAATTCTTTCAATTCAACTACTTTTTTGATAACTTTGTTGGACTTAAAAATCTTGTGAACCTCTATTTCTTCTTCATTGTATGTCACTACTAGGTTGTCCATAAGGTGATTTGGGGCTTATCCAAAATTTTGGTTAAGTAGTGTGTATGTCTAAAATGGATGCAGAATGCAGGAAACAACACAAAGGAACTCAAAACTATATACAACAAAAGACTTGACTACGTCATGTGAAGAAAGACGAAACTCCTGTCCCAACCTCGCGTAGATTTATCATTTACAGGTTTTCATCAAGGCTCTATCCTAAGGGAGGAAGCTAGAATTAAATATGTGTGGTTCAAACTCTATTCCTTATCAATAATAGGTGAATGTCCCATATCCTTACCCAATAAGCTTGGATAAAGTACAAACTGAGTGGAGTGGTTCGCGCACCTTCAAAAACCCTGTCTCATGGGAGCTAACGATACTACACCACTATCTATTCCTAAAGGGTAAAGCCCAGTAGGAAGCTCGTGAAAATGTGTGCTTACATCAATTTTTAAAGCCTATCCCATAATCCCAACATATCATCAAACCTTACACATGCTTATCCATTCATTCACAACATGCATACAAAAATTATATATATACAGGTAAAATATTCACAAGTATGCAACAATTATTCATATTTACAAATAAAATATCATGGAATAATCAAAAAGACAATTAAATTCATATTTGGGATAATTCATAATGAGTTACTGGCTCAACTCTCTAAGTCCTTAACGGAGGCACCAAACTGTCGCAATGTCCCCGGAGAAAGGTCTAGAATGGCGAAGAATAATAATATTATATAAGTTAGATGGAGTCGCCACTAACATGTTATTTACCTAGGTGCAGTTAGTTCTCCTAATTACTACTTGTTGATTGGTCTCTAGACTAAACTTAGGCCAAGGAACTAGTAGTCTCAGTCTACATTTACCAGAATTGAGATCGAGAGTTCAGTTATGCAAGAGTAAGGTACTAGTACCCCCTGCACACCCATTTTACGAATGGTACCTAATTAATCATGAATTATCTCTAAATTGAATCTAATGGTATTTAATTAACTCATTTAAAATAAACAAACAAACAAATAAATAAACAAATAAATAAATAAATATTTAAAAGGAGAATAAAATTGATAGTGCGATTTACGAATGTCTAATAAGACCTTCAAATGATGGGATCTTGTTAGATAAATCCCCCTTAGAACTAATATAGGTGAGGTCAAAAATACCTTTTTACCCTTTACTTAATCATTGGGATGCACACAAATAAAAAAAGGATATATACAGATAATAATAAAAAAATAATCAAATTTGAGAAAAAAAAAAAAAAAAGTCCTTAAAATATTCCTAGATTTTTTCAAAATTTTGTAGAACTTTTCTGAAAATTTTCTTACATTTTTCCAAAACTTCTTGAGATTTTTAAAGACTTTTCTTTATTTTTTGGTATTTTTATTTTGTTTCATTTTTTTATATTTGATTCAAAATAACTCAAACAAATTTTTTTTTTTTTGTTTTTTCTAATTTTTAAATTTTTCTAATTTTTTAAATATTTTACTTTTATTTTTTTTAGTTCACAGTGCTAACGTCACATATCACGTGCCAACCTTCCTATTTATTTTTTCTTTTTGAATTTTTAGCAATAAAGTGACGTTGGCATGACGTCATCCGCCATGTGGCAGTTTTTGACTAGCTCTAAATATTTGCTACAAATTGCTGACGTGGCAACAATCTAGTCGTGCATAGATACCCTTTTTTTCTTTCTCCTCATTTCTTCCGTTTCTTTCCTTTGTTCTTTCTCTCCTTTCTCTCTCTTTCTCTTTCTTCTTCTGTGCTCGTAGATCTCTCCTCTTCTCTTTCTTCCTCCTCCATCTTCGTCTTTTCTTCTTCTCTATACTTTCTTTTCTCTCACCGTTTTTGTTTTTATCTTTCTTTCTTTCTCTCATCGATTTTGTTTCTCTCTGATATCCCCCTTCTTCTTCTTCTTCTTCTTCTTCTTCTCTATTCTTCTTACTTTCTCTCTGATTCTCTCGCAAAATCTCTCCCTCTCACTTTTTTTTTCTCTAATCTAACCTCTCTCTTTTCTTTTCTTTTTTCCTTCTTATAGCTCTAGACAAATGAAGGAAATATGAGTAAGGGACTTCGAGTTTCCTCGCTTCCAAACTCAAAAATGACTCAAACTTTCGAAAGATAAGTTCCTGGTTCCCTCATTTTCATTTTCTTCTTTTTAATTTTCTGATTTGTTTAAATTTTCTTGGGAAAATTTCCCCATTTTTTCTTGTTAAACAAACAACCACTAAATTAGATTTTTGGACTTGAATTGATTTGATTCCATTTGCTTAACCGGATAACATTCGGTTTAGGCAGTGGGCTTGAACCTAATTTGGGCATTATGTTTAGGCAAATTAACTAGGCTTGGCCAAGTTCAATTTGGGATGCTAGGCTTTGGCAAATTAACTGGACCAAACTAAACTAAATTTAGGTACTAGACTTGAACTAGTTAATTGGGCTAAGCCTAGCTCAGCTTGGGCATTAGGCTAAGTGTTGGGTCAACTATCAATGGACCCAGGTCCAATTTGGACCTAAGTTTTGGGTCAATGGGTCGGATCCAATCCAATGGGTCATGAGTTATGGGCCAATGGATCGGATATGGATCAGTGGGTCGAATCCAGTCCAATGTGTCAGATCTAGATCAAGGATTATGGGCATTCAAGTTGAATTATTCACACTATTTCCTATTTAAAATGCTAAACATATAATTTAAAATTCAATATTTTATTGGAAATTAACAAAGAAACTGGTACTCACCTCTCTCTGAGCTGTTTCTTTCAACAATCCTTTCTTCCCCTTTGCCTAAATTCTTTTTGAAGTCTTCAAAATTCCTTATCTCAAAACCCTTCACTCTGTAACTAGAAAGTCTTTGCGTTCCCTTGATTCCAAAATTCTAGTTCTGAAGTTTCAAATCTTCTGAATTCCTTTTACTGCAATATGTTCCCCAATTCTTCAATTCTCTAGCAACTCTCTCAATTTTGAATTCACTCTAAATTGCTTGAATTTTATGATTGTATCTAGCTGTCTCTTAATCCAACCTCCTACTCCCAGGTGTCTACAAAACTATCCCAACAACCTGATCCAAAAACTCCTACCTAAATGTACTAGCAGTAGCTCAAACCCCTTGCTTTCCTTCCGGACGCTAGGATGCTACTTACCGCTACCTAAAGGACCTAAAAAACATTGTACGTACATTCGGGGTGAGACACCTCTCAGTAAGGAAGAAAACAGTTGATATCAGTGTGTGACATACTAGTGTTATTTTACATACTTCATAACACTATACATAAGATGCAGTTTGAAACAATTCATACAGTTTCATACAATTCCATACAGTTCCAGTATTTTCAGAAAACCATTCCAGTTCATACGATATCCAAAACATACATACATACATACATACATACATACGGTCAGTGTCGTCACACTAGTTCGCGACTACACAAGGTCACCTCGTCTTACAGTGATTACATTGCTACATACGCAACTACGCTGCGACGATCAAGGCCCAATAGTGATTACATTGCTCTATACGCAATTACAAAAGGTCACCTAGTCTCACATCGATTACATTGCTACACACGCAATTACAATGCGACAACTCAGGCCCAATAGTGATTACATTGCTCCATACGCAACTACACAAGGTCACCTAGTCTCACAGCGATTACATTACTACACATGCAACTATGAAGTGACGACTCAGACCCCCAGTGATTACATTGCCACATACGCAACTACACAAGGTCACCCAGTCTCACCAAAATTACATTGCCACATGCACAACTACGCTGCGACGACCTAGGCCCACAGTGATTACATTGCTACATATGGTGTAGAACACACCATTCGGTGACCGGCCGGATCATACTGGTGATATTTCACACCCCGTATATAGAGCCGACCACTCTCGCTCACGGTAGGTAACCGATACATGACTGTTTTACAGATCCCTGAAATCATTTTGGAACTCACATTCCTATACATTTCAACGTACGTAATAAGTTGTCACATAGCTGTTTTACAAATATTTGGAACAAATACATACAACCATACATACCACACTTATTTGGTTTACGGCAAATCATATCATTTACAATTTCAAGTATACAATTTATGCAAATATAAATTACGATCACCTCAATAATACAGTTTTAACACAACTAACAGATTTCCAAACAAAATAGAGATGATACCCAAAATCCCCAACTTTCTCAAAAAATTGTAACCCGAAAATTCCGCATTTTTACCCGATAAATTTTCCCAAATAAGTAGTCAAAACATACATACGATTGTAGCCTACAGGCTTACCGATCCTGGTTTCGAAAATGAACTGACATAAATAGAATCCCCTTATCTTAACCCGAATTCCAACTATGAACTCTATGATTCTCAAAACTATGAACCGGGACTCCAAAACCTACAAACCACAGTACAGTTTATGCTTACAATCCATACTACTACACATATACCGAATCAGAAATGAAAATCGAGTCTTACCTCGATTTTAGCCCAAAACCTGAAATCCTCCGAAACGAGATTCTGATCCGCTAGAAATGTAGAGAATCCTTCACTGATCCTCGCAGTAACTTCGGATTTGCGATTCAGGCGACAAACGACGAAGCAATCAAGGAGAGAGAGAGAGAGCTTCAAATCCTAGAAAGAGAGAGAGAGAGAGAGGAAATCCATAGCCAAGAAGAAACTACAAATATCCTTATAAAGACCTTTGACCCGAGGGGATTTCGTCGATGAGATGGCATCCTCGTCGACGAGGTCTTTAGAAATTTCGTCGATGAGATAGCGATTTCATCGACGAATCCTGATATTTCCAACTTTCCAAACCTCTCAGCTTTTTCTCGTCGACGAGCCTCTGAATTTCGTTGACGAGAAGCCTTCTACCTTCGTCGATGAATTATGGCCTCGTCGACGAAGTCTGTGCTAATTCCATTTTTACCCCTCTTTTACATACTTAACCCCTATATCATGGTTCGGGTTCTTACAGTCATTTCTTTGTTTTACTTAATTTTGATATAAAATGAGTGATTTAATCTACAAAAGTTAATTCTAAATAAAACTAATGTAGCAGTAGGTTGCTTCAACAATTTAAAGGTATAAATTCTAATTTTTAGTTTTCAGAAATAAGGATAAAAATTAGGGAAAAAGATACTAATAATTAATTAACCTCCCTAAGATTTATCAAAAAGACACAAACCTTCCTTAACATTTCAAAAATTTTATAGATCCATTTTGAGGTTAGGAAAAAGGACACACGCCTTCCTAAGATCTCAAAAAAAATTTCAGACCTTCCCTATGGTTTATCAAAAAGATGCAAACATCCTTTTATATTTGGCAAAAAGACATAGTTATAAAACAGTACGTGTCCCAAAAATCAAATATCAAAACAACGTCAATAGGACATTTGAAACCTTAGTGAAGATTCATGTTTTTTTTATTAAATTTAGCGGAAGTCTATATTATTTTATCAAACATGAAAGATTAATATTTTTTACCTTAAAAAATAATAATACAAACAAATATATTATAAAAGCTTATTTCTTTATAATGACGAAATAAAAATAAAAAAATAAAATGTAGAAATGATACCATATGCCCCATAAAATAACTCAGAAATTTCTCAAGTTATAAATTATTTTTCATTTAATAATTGTTGTAAATTTTTTAATAACATGTTTCCCCTTGTTAAGTCCATGACTGATCATTTTTTCGCTTGCATAAACGTCAATGAAATTCAAATTTTTAAAATTTTTAAAATTATGGATAAATTATTAAATGATATTTTAAGACATTTTTAATTTTCAATTTAATTGGAAAGGGAAGTTGAAGGCTAAATTCAAATATTTTTAAGAACTTCTTTGTTAGTATTGGTCACACTTTGTTTTACTTTCCTCTTCATTCAAACTTTGATTAATTAATCTTTATGAAAAAATTGGAATACCAATACTCATTTTTATTAGCATCATTCGTAATGTACAAAACTTTTATATATATAATAAGATCTCTTGGAATTCCAATTACCATAAGCCACACTAAATTGAATATCTTTTTATCAAGTAATATGATGCTATTTTTAATAAGGAAAATACAAAAAGATAATGGATAAATTAAAATTTAAAATGTAGTTTTTTCAAATATGATTTTATTTAGATGGAAGTTGATCAACTTTTTCCTTGAAAAATCTTGTTAAAATTTTATCATTTGTTTACAAGCCTTGTATTGTACATGTAAGTTTTTGATAGAAGTGGCTTAGATTCGATTTCTTGACAATTGATAAAACTATATATCAGTCCAACTGCTAATGGGGCTTCTTACAATTGCTGATTTTCAAATTTTACATGGAGTTATTGTTCTTTACAAGTCTCTTTTTTATCATCATTTGTTTTAGACTAAATGATTAACGATTTTTATCTAATTTAGTTCTTGCATTAATTTTCACTCTCTATCATTATCTTCATTATTTATGAAAAACAAACAAAAATAGTTGATTGATACTTTTTTCATTTGTTATTAATTGAATCACTAAGTGTTGAAAGGTTCAAACTTTTTAACAACCAAAAAAATAAATGTAAATTAACTAAGTTTAGCAAAAATAAAAGGTTATAAGAGATTGAGTGTTGTCATTAAAATCCACTAGACCTAATATGTGACAATTTAAAAACTTAAAGAAGGGGCTATGGAGGATTCAGTATATATTCCAAGTTTTTTTCCAATAAGTTAAGATTGGATAAAGAAAGAAGCTAGAGATATAAGCTTAGATAACAGTAATGTAATTGAGAGTGTGTCCTAGCTAGACTTACCTTTCTCATTCTATATAAGTCTTACCATTTGGCTTAAAATACCACTCTTTAAATAGGAAATTTATTCATTATTACTTATGAGGGGATTACAAAATTCAACCTGTGACGCCCCGATTTTCGTACAATTTTTTTTTAATAAATAAATAATCACGTCATAAATCCACAACATCCACAAATCGGTCACGTCAACAATTTTAGTACTATTCATACAACTCGACCCGCATTGGGTACCGGGTAAAAAGTATTTTATTATATTCAACCTAACAGCAGAAGACAATATACACATATTAGTTAAAATACAATATCCAGAGTATCAACATACATACAAATATTCACACTACCTTCCCATACTAAAAATTACTATTCAACTCTAAGGGAAATTACATCTCCCCTAGTCCAAAAACTCACCCTGTGTATCAGGGTCTCAGCTCCCTACTATCACGGAGCTCTATCACCCAACCGGTCTCTGTTCCCTGAAAAATTTAGATAAATTGGGTGAGACACATCTCAGTAAGAAGGAATAAATTATTTACAGTGTGTGGCCAAATGAGTACAATTATAATACACTTTACTTTTCAAATCACCATTTCATTTGAGAAAATACATTGATATTCACATACACATAATCATATAGATATACAACACAAGCTTTTATAAGCTTAAAAATCATTTATCAAATTCAATGATTTCCAACACATATTTACACGCGAAGTTCCTGAGAATAGGGAAGATTACCCGCCCATACAGGTAGCTTCCCTCTGCCTTAACACGTTATGCAGCCGGGTATAGCCACATCTGATACCCATCAGGGCACTCACCTTACTCAGTAAGCCCTCAGGCGGAGAATTTCACTTCGCCTTAATTATTTATATTATTAACTCATACTGTTCCATTTCTCAATTTTATCATTCTTTATTTCTCAATTTCCATTCTTTCTTTCATTTCTCATTTTAGCCAATTTTATCATTCTTTCACTTTTCATTTCCACTTTACTTTCCAGCTCATGAGTATCCTCAGTATCAAATACCAACATCGCGTCTGTAACTCATGGCCACCCTAAGGATCTATCTATACACGTCATGCTTCCCCCAATGGTCAAGGTTATGCGACCCGAAGGCTGGATCTAACCGCGGTTGACCGACCTGGTTAGATCAAATATCATATCACATATCGCGTCTGTAGTACGACTGGCCGGCCTAATACCCTGATCCGGACTCAGGGGGCCCAGCAACCCTACACAATGGCACAGTCGACTGTCACGCCACACGCTCCAAGAGTCCGTGTGGTTGTACTAACACCACTCGCAACGGTACCGTGCTAAATATCATAACCATCCAATAGGGTTTACCACCATATACCCACAATCATTATGCGGTATTGGTATTTCATCAATTATATTCCAGTATATCACAATTCAGTTCAATATAAATATTCTCATCATTTTCTGTGCACATTTCATCATCTCGTAATATCATATATCACATTTCATATATTTTTCACATTTTCCCAAAATACTCATTTCTCATGCAAATAATTTACCCTCACAAATAAATACCACATTTCATTATTTTCCAATATCAATAATTCACAAAATCCCATTTTCCAGGCAAAACATTTCTACTCATATAATAATACCATATTACATTATTTTTCACTAATAAGATCAGTAATTCTCATTTCAATATTTTCTCAGAAATTACGCATTATTATATTTTACACTCCAAAATATCACAATTTACAATTACTCAAATGCCACACAATTTATCTAATATTTATATCATAATAATTTTCAGACAAAATATCATATGCTCAATTTCACATATTCATTCAAATAATAATTCTAAAAATACTGTTATAATTTATTCCCCTTACCTGGCTTACTGAGAATCTCGCTAGAATCCAAAATTTCACGCCCTTGGCGCCCGAAATTTAACTCCTGCAATTTATATTTTCCCCAGATTAATTAATCTATTTCTCCAAAATAATACCCATCTAGCCTTCCTTAGACCCAATATACCTCAAATTAATATTCAAACTATTATTTAATATCCCCACTTAATTTTCTAAATTTTGCCTGTGGATCCCAAAATTACACCGCGGCGCTCACCCGGGTCCTAAATTTCAGAAATCCTACTTCAGTTCCAAATGCTTAATATTTTAGCATTTCTAAATTAATGCTAACTAATTAAAAATAAGCCCCTTAATAATCGCCACACCCCAAATTTGGGGTTTTGGCCCGACACCCCCACGAGAATTCCGTCCCACTAGACTTGTAGAGAATCATCCCTAGATTCTCGTGGTGGTGTCCGTTCATCAATTGGGCTTATATTTTGCGAGAAATTAAAGAAAAAGGAGAAAATGGCTTACCCCAGGGAATACGCTTACGCCGCTCCTACCACCGATCTGCTCCAGTAGAAATGACGGCAACGGCGAATGGAGTCCAGTGGTATCTTCGGATTTTCGATCGGGCGAAAATCCACCACGAAATCGAGGAGAGAGAGAGAGAGAGAGAACGTGAGAGAGAGAGAGAGAGAGAGAGAGAGAGAGAGAGAGAGAGAGTGTTCAGAGCTGCGCTACAGTAGGAGAAAAAAAGAAAAGAAAGAAAGAAGAAGAAGAAGAAGAAGAAGAATCAATTAAAATTGAATCTCCTAAAGCTTCTAGCAAGCTTCAAGAGGAGGATAATAATAATAATAATAATAATAATAATAATAATATATTTAATTAATATTAATAATATATTTTATTAATAAAAATAAAAATAAATTTTAATTAATTTAATTTTTTTTCTTTTTCTTTTAAATCTAATTAATTAATTAGTTAATTAATTTATTATTATTTTTTTTAATTTTTAATTTTTAATTTTTTTGAAATCACTTCACTAATCTTCTATAACCCTTTTTGGGGTTATTACACAACCTCTTGATGCCATTAGATTTATATATGTCATTTTTACTTATAAGGTAACATAGGGTTCCTATACAAAATACCCAATTATCTCCTTCCATAGGAAGTTCATATTGCTCTCCTATCATATGTCCCCACTTCTATAGCTCAAAGAGTGAGTACCTCAATGGTTGTGAGTGTGTTTTTGTAGCCCTATTTTTAATAATTGATTATTTGAGAACTTATTTCACAATAGAGTAACCCTAGCAACACAAACTGAAAAAATTCCTATAAATATAATATAGAGGAGGATCCTTGCTCCATGCATCTTAATGAGTCCACTAACTCTTCAAGTTGAGGTGTTCCTCAATAGTTTACACCAAGGTCATCTATGTCTTCCATGATCCTGCCTAAATGCTTCTTGGTAATTGGCATCGAGGTGTCCTTGGGCCTTTGTTTAGGTTCACAACTCACTCCTAATTGGTCATTAGTAGGAGGTAGTGTAACGGTTTCAGACCCAACTCTGGTGAGATATTGTCTGCTTTGACCCATTAACCTCACAGATTTATCCTATAAAAGACATCTTACATTATTGGAGTTCAAATCATCCTTATAAACCCAAACACTTCCTAATATACATCTGATGTGAGACCGTGACAAATAGCTGTTGGGCTTCTCCTCTTAAGTTGTTGTGCATCATAGTCTTTAGCACCGAGGTGGCTATTAGGCCTCTTTTCTTAAAGTTGCTTTGTACCTTCATATTTAGAACTAAGGTGCTCCTTAGTCTTTAGCAACGGGATGGCCATTAGACCTTTTCTTCTAATTTTTGCATATCCCTAGTCCTTAGCATCGAGGAAGCCATTAATGGCCTCCATTTGCATGATCTTCATCTTTTATGTTGAGGTGGTCATTATTACTATCTTCTTTTTTCCTTTTTTTTTTTCTTCATGCCTCAATCCTAAGCACCAAGGTGCTCCTCAATTTTTCCACGAAGGTGGCAACTAAGCCTTGATCTTTCTTGCACCTTAATCCTTAGCATTGAGCTGCTCCTTGACTTTTTCCACTTAGGTGTCGATTGGACCTTTTTTCAATGGTTTTGAGGTTAGCCCCTCATGTCATAGCCATGACAATGATCACCTTATCTTTTAAGTTTACCGCCTTTGGTCTTGTGACCAAGCCTTTTCTTTCAAGAGTATTTCTTAGGGTTTCTTCAAACGATCTAAGGAGATACCCTATGAAACTAAAACCAAACTCCAAGGACCTGCCTTATTGGATCATAAATACTAAGTCCTTTGGCAACCTTATAGGAAATGGAGAGAGAGAGAGAGAGAGAGAGAGAGAGAGAGAGAGAGAGAGAGAGAGAGAGAGAGAGCATCTCAACTTTAAGGCCCAAGGAGGCCCAACAACAACCAAAAAAGACATAGGGGACACCTCAACTCTCCAGGCCAAGGAGAAACTCAACTCCAAGGTTCAAGGAGGCTTAACCAAAAAATGATGTGGGAGGACCATAGTTCCAAGGCCAAAGGAGGCCTAACAATTAAAAAAAAATAGAAAAAGAAAGATTAATTGATTCCTAAGCTAGAAATTTATATATTTTCAAGATTAGGAGTGAAGGATATTCGATAAGAGCACAATTTATATATATCCTATCAGCTGAAGGGGCATCCCAAAGGATATTATACCTAAAATCCATGAATGTTATTTAGCAGCAATCTTTTATTGCTGGTCAATTAACCTCTCAAACTAATGTTGAACATTATGAAGGTGTAGATAATGTACCCATAATGTCAAGTGTCACTCCTCATCAATTTGAGACATTTATTATCTTGAAGAAACTTATAAAAATACCAAGGAGCTATATGATAAGTTGATAAGAGCACAAGATATACATCACATATAATTAAGGCTAGATAATATGTGTTGACAAGTCAAGTCAAAAGACAAATGCCATAAGGTTGTATACCATATACTAGGAAACACGCCCTAAGACCATAAATACACATCAGGCCGTACCACAAAGTCAAACAATATATATAGGCCCTCGGGCTACAAGCTAGTAATATTGATATGTTACTTGTACCTAGACAATCTCTGTAAGTTAAATCCATCATACTCCACTTCATGTCACTAAACTACTTAAGCATCAAAACGACCCCCAAGGTCATCATACTCATTAAAGGTCTACCATAAACTGAAATTTGAGGCATATTTTGTTGTCAACAATGAGCTATATATTTGACCTTTAAACTTCATCTTTATTTTGAAACTAATGATTGGACTATTTTGATTAGTATTATTGAAACATATATTCTATATTGGTGGGCTTATATATTAGGTTTTTGAATTATAATTTTGAATGAGAACACAAAGATCAATTGCTAAACTAGTTAAGAAAATAATCCTCAGTATTTACAACATACCATTTATCGCAAGAAAATATTACAATATTTTTAACGGCAAAGCAATGCATGATCCCTTAATTGGCAGGGAACCTAATTCGTAAGTACTAGCATTTCCAACTAATTATTAAGACTCCGTTTTAGTTAAGGATTTTGTATGAGCATAAAATATTATTAAAAATATATTTTTTCTAATATGAGTAAAAATTAAGAAAAATCAAATTGAATTCTTACCATATATTCTGTTTTTTTTTTTTTTTTCTCTCTCTCTTTCTCTTTCTTTCATCACCAATATGGAAAAAAATAGATTCCATTATTTTTTCTATTTTCACTAATGTTTTTCAAACAGAAATGAAATACTATTATGCACCTCATAAAAAAGAAAAAATCTTATATATTCTCTAAAATAACATTACACAAATAAACAAGGAAATTTTCTAGAAAGAATGGCAGTAAAAGTACACTATCCTCATACTCAGCTCGAACATATATATTGTAAAACTCTTGTTTCGTATATATAAATATGGGGAGCTAGGGTTTTGAGGGAGTCCCAAAGGCATACTGCATTCACGCAGGCAGCTAGCAGAGAGAACAGAAGAAGCTCATAATTTGTAGGGGTGGGCAGTGGCTGCCTCGATTTGGCACGAGGGAAATTCGGCCCTTGTCTTACTCTTTCAGACTTTCACCCTTTTGGGTACCGTGTTTATCTCGTGGGTTGGGCTGCCTTTTTCAAAACCAGAGAGAGAGAGAGAGAGAGAGAGAGAGAGAGAGAGGGAGGAGAGGGGTACCTTTCTGACAGCCAAGTTGTAAAACCCATAAACCCTAAAAAATGCAAATATATTTATAACAAAATAAAATGATTAATTAAAAAAAAAAAACCCATTTTCTTAATTAACTATATATCATGCATGGTGTAGGCATAAGAAGCAAGAGTGTGAATTGAAAGGATGGAGGAAGGGAGGAGGATCCTCGCTAGGGGACATAACTCATTTCCGAAGGAAATGATTAATTCAGCTGCTTCAAAAGCATTTGGAGTCAAATTTCCTTGTCCGTGATAGCTCCAAGAATGATAATTTTGATCCGTTTGCATTTTCGGTGTTGATGATATCAGAAACAGTACTGGCAGATCCGAGAGGCCAGGGGGTTCCCCCCCCCGCCCAATCCCTCCTCGTTTTAAATTATAATCTTTTTTCTTGACTGAAAATCCTTAATTTCACATTCACTTTTTTTTTGAATTTCTAAATATTAATATGTTCGTGGTATGAAAAGACCAGATTATGTTGGGAGCCTCATTAATCAAATAAATCATGAAGCTAAATTAAACAGTAATATTAAGTAAACACCATTAAAGTACTGTTAGTTTTCTTATCAACATGCATGCATGCACTCACGCCCATTCCAACAGCCAACCTACCTTTTCACTTCTCTCATTTTCTTATTCACCCATGTGAAGAGCATATGCCACAGGCCATTACACATTTCTTTTATTGATTAATTAATTATTTAATAGCACAAGCCTATTATCCATTCAATATAATATTGATTGAATAATTCGAATGTCGGAGCCCAGAGCCAATCATGTCATACATTAACATAAAAAAACAAAAAAATTGAATTAAAATTTCTAATTCTATGTTTGGAGTAGGGGATTGATTTATATCTTAATTTAAACATAGTATAAAATTGTATTAATTTTTTAAATTTCAATCTCAAAATTTATGCTTCGAAACACTATTTAAATTTATCCCCGATTTGGTACAGCTTGATTGGGCCCAGAGGATTCAACCAGGTTTAAATTCCTAATCATCAAAACTAAATATATGTGTGGAGAGAGAGAGAGAGAGAGAGAGAGAGAGAGAGAGAGAGAGAGTCCACTTACTTTTGTGTCGTTTCTCTTCTCACAAGGCATGAAAAGGGGCACTGAAGCAAGTTAAAACCATGATTAGAGTTCCCCTTAATAACAGGAGAAGCTATCTATCTACACTCAACTTTTGCTTTCTCTCAAAGTCAAGATAATAGAAAGTATTGTTGGTAATCGACTGCATTCTAATGTTTTTATATATATAGTTAATCTGATGATATGCCCTGTGAAGCCCCAATTTTCATACAATTTTTTTTCATAAATAATAATAACTAAATTACATGTCATCGATAACATCTATAAATCGGTCACGTCAACAATCCTACTATCATTCATACGACCCAACCCGCACTAGGTATCGGGTAAAAAGTTATTTTATTTATAAAACCTAACAACGGAAGACAGTATATTCATATCATTCAAAATATTAATATCCAGAGTACTAATATACATATTTACACAATACTATCTCATATCCAAAAACGATACAACCCTAGGGAATCACACCTCCCTAATCCAAACTCACCCTGTATATCAGGGTTCCAGCTTCCTACTATTACGAAGCTTTATCACCCAATCTGTTTCTGTTCCCTAAAAAATTTAGATAAATTAGATGAGACACATCTCAGTAAGAAGGAATAAATTATTTACAATGTGTGATCATATGAGTTCAGTTATAACATGCTTTACTTTTCAAAATAACATTTCATCTAAGAAAATACACTGGCAAATATATTCTCATAGTCATATAGACATACAACACAAGCTTTTATAAACTTTGAAATCATTTCTCAAATTCAATTTTTTCCAACAAAATTTACTCGCGAAATTCCTGAGAATAGGGAAGATTACCCGTCCATACAGGTAGCTTCCCGCTGCCCTAACACGTTATGCAGTCAGATATGACCACATCTAATACCTATCAGGACACTCACCTTACTCAGTAAGCCCTCAGGCGGAGAGTTTCACTTCGCCTCAATTATTTATGTCATTAACTCACCTAGTTCATTTCTCATATTTAATATTATTTATTTCTGAATTTTCATTCTTTCTTTCATTTCTTATTTTAGCCAATTTTATCATTATTTTACTTTCCATTTTCATTTTACTTTCCGACTCATGAGTATCCGTGGTATCAAATACCAACATCACGTCTGTAACTCATGGCCATCTTAAGGATCTTTCTATCCACGTCATGCTTCCCCCCATGGTCAAGGTTGTGCGGCCCGAAGGCAAGATCTAATCGCGATTGGTCGACCCAGTTAGATCAAATATCATATCACATATCGCGTCTGTAGTACGACTAGCCGACCTATAACCCTGATCCGGACTCAGGGGGCCCAACAACCCTACAAAATGGCTCAGTTGACTGTCATGCCACACTCTCTAAAAGTCCGTGTGGTTACACTAACACCACTAGCAACTGTACCATACTCAATATCATACCCATAATTATTATGCAGTATTAACATTTCATCAATCATATTTCAGTATATCACAATTCAGTTCAACATAAATATTCTCATCATTTTCTGTACACATTTCATCTTCTCGTAATAATATATATCATATTTCACGTATTTTCACATTTTTCTAAAATACTCATACTAGTAATTTGTACAAACTCATTTCTCATGCAAATAAGTTCCGCTCACATATAAATACCACATTTTATTATTTTTCACTAATCACATCAATCATTCTCATTTCAATATTTTCTCAGAAAATACTCATCATTATATTTCACATTTTTCAACTCATGTCATGTGCCACACAGTTTTCATCTAATATTCATAATATATTAATTTCATATTCCAAAGCATAAAAAATTAATATTACTCAACTGCCACACAATTTTTCTGATATTTATATCATAATAATTTTCAATCAAAATATAATATGCTCATTTTCACATATTAATTCACACAGTAATTCTAAAAATATTATTATAATTTATTCCCCTTACCTAACTTACTAAGAGTCTTGTTAGAACCCAAATCCTACGCCTTTGGCGCCCGAAATTTAACACCTGCAATTTACATTTTTTTCCAGATTAATTAATTCATTTTCCCAAAATACTACCCATCTAACCTTCCCTAGGCACCATGTACTTCAAATTAACATTTAAACCAATATTTGACATCCTCACTTAATTTTTTGAATTTTATCCGTGGGTCCCAAAATTACACCCGCGGTGCTCATCCGGACCTTAAATTTTGAAAATTCTACTTCAACTTCAGATGCTCAACATTTTAGTATTTCTAAATTAATATTAATTAATTAAAAATAAGCCCCTTAATAACCCCCTTACCCTAAATTTGGGATTTTTCCCACGACGACCTCACGAGAATTTCGTCCCGTTAGACTTATAGAGAATCATCCCTAGATTCTCGTGGTGGTATCCGTTCGTCAATCAGACTTATAATTTGCAAGAAATTAAAGAAAAGAGGGAAATTGACTTACTTCAAGAGATACGTCTATGCCGCTCCTACCATCGATCTGCTCCGGTAGAAATGACGGCAGCTGAAAATGGAGTCCAACAATATCTTACGATTTTCGATCGGCAAAAAATCTACCACGTAACTGAGGAGAGAGGGAGAGAGAATGAGAGGAGAGAGAGAGAGAGAGAGTACTTTAGGGGGGGCGGCCTGCCTGCGCAAGATCTCTTCTGAAGGCACCTGAAGTTTCAAGTGATTCAACATATATATATAAAAAATTAATATTAATAATAATATATTTTATTAATAAAAATAAAAATAAATTTTAATTATTTTTTCCTTTTTTTATAAATCTGATTAATTAATTAATTAATTAAAATTTTTTTTTTTTGGAATCACTTTACTAATCTTCTATATCCCTTTTTGGGGTTATTACATGCCCGCTAGCTCCACACATGCATGGTTTCACAAAGTATGCCATATGTATATATAATCATAATTAAAAACAATAATTAATGTTTCAATTGATTGATTAGCATTACTTAATTAAATCTTATCAGCTTGTCCGCCCATGATTTTGATGCCATATAGTACTACGACTATATATTCATATGTATATACGTGGCATTGACGGTGGGGCAAGGCCGTGTGTGTGTGTGTGTGTATATCTATTTATTTAGTGTTTGATATATTAATTATACAAAATATCAAGAGAATTTGGAGAAATAAAATTAAAAAATAAATAAAAATGCCCACCTAGCCACCCTAATGCCGTATCATATTGATATTTTGTATAATTAACATATCGAATACTAAATAAGCTAGCAAGTGAAAATTTGGTCTGCTCTAGCCCTTGTGAGAGAACTTGTGCTTAGCACTTTCTAAACTTATGACTTGAAAAATTAACAGTACTATGGTGTGGTATTATTGTTAATGAATTTAATACGTAGTAAAGGAATTAAGTTTAAGGCAAATTAGGAGGATTCAAACTCTTTCACAAAATTATGAATATAAGATTAGTAAGGCATTTTATAAGAAATGTAATAAAAGAAATTTGATAATTATAGATAAGCTAATTATATAGCAGCCTAAATGAAATGTGTAGATTAGCTAAGATCTATTTATTTAGAGTCATCAATGTAAAATAAGGAACATGTCATATTGAATTACTTTGAAATATGAGAAGACAATAAATGCATCCAATATTTGTTATTCTTACTTAAATGACATGCTCGTTTAATTTTCATAATACGTAACAAACAAAAGGGAGAGTTCAATACTCTTACCCCACCCCCTCTGCCTTACCTAAGCATGTTCATAATAAGAGAAAGAGGTAATTGTTGAGAATAAAGACAGATCCAATCTACCTAACTTTAAGCCAGATTGGAGTAAGCGGAGCTCTTAGGCAGTCGGCTCGAATTGAGCTAAACACCGAAGTAGTCAGCTCGGATTGAGTTAAATGATTCTGACCTCGGCTCAGATTGAGCCGATTACCATAAACTGCAACTCGGATTGACCCAAAAGGTGAACATAATGGCTCGAATTGAGTTTAGTAGTATAGAGATCGACTCAGATCGAGCTGATTATTGTAGAGATTGGCTTGGATTGAATCGAAAGACAAACACATCGACTCAAATTAAGCTGAAATGTGTGCACAGTCGGCTTGGATTAAGCCAAATAGTGAGCACGTCTACTCAGATCAAGCCGATTAATGAGGAAGTTGACTCAAACTGAGTTCAACAGTGTGAATATCAGCTTAGATTGCATTGAGTCATAGAATAATCGGCTCAGATCAAGCCGAATATCCACTCACCGACTCTGATTGATTCAGATAGCAAAGTGCTCGGCTCAGAAATAGCCATCAGCTTGTATTCATCTAAAGGATCTAGTGGCCTACTCGGATTTAGCTAGATGCATGGCATAACAGCCACCTCGATTTGAGTTTACCATCGGCTTGGGTAATTCCAAAGCAACGTGGTTTCGGCTCAAATTAAGTCAGATTGTTCTATAATCAGCTCAATTGAACCGAAGTAACCTCTTGATTAGCACAGATCAGGCTGATAGGTTCTGTGACTGGGGAGGGCTAGGAGCCCTATAGCTTGCTCCAGTTAAGCTAAATCACTTGGAGTCAGGTTCAAATTACAAATCTCGAATAAAAGAAAATCAATTATATCGTACAAGTGTGTGCTATCAAGTCGATCGAAGATAAATATTACGGTTTGTTGACCTGATTGGTCACACCCAGTTTTGATTATGACAAATACTTTTGGTACTAATGGTTGTTGTAATGACCCAAATAAAATGGTAGTTAAATGATAAAAGAAAAGGGATATGGAACCTGGAAACAGAAGGAGGCCGTCGACTTCGTCGACGAATGCTTCATGTTCGTCGATGACATTGAACTTTGGGAGGGAAAACAGAAAGAAGGGATGCTGCCAAGTTTCGTCGACGAACATAGGGTTTCATCAACGAGAAAATATCGATAGGGGTTCTAAGGCAGCTTGAATTTCGTCGACGAATACAGGGTCTCGTCGATGAAATTTGTGAAGGACTCGTCAATGAAGGTCGGGCTCATCGATGAATTTCGTTGTCCTATAAATATGGAAATTTGGAAGTTTAAAGCTTCTTTAAGAAGCTAACTTTTTTCCCTCTCTCTCCCCTTCGGTCGTCTCCCTTTCTTTCGTCGATTTCGGGCAAGATCTTCACTGGATCGACAATCCGAAGTCATCACGACACTCTTGGCGGAGTTCTCTCCGAATCTGTTAGAGCGGATCATCAGTGAAAGTAAGGAGGAAACCATCACAAATCTAAGGTAAGGCTTTATACTCAATTTTTGGATTTGTGACAGTTGAGAGAAGTGTTGTACGCGTTAAAATATTAAAGTTTAATACTGAGAGTTTTCATTTCCACGGGTGTTGATTGGGAACGTTGGGAATCATCCCTAAGTTGAGGTAAGGCTTTTAAGCCGAATTTGACTTAATGGTAGTTGTAAGAAATGTTATACACGTTGAAATACTAAAGTTTAATTCTGTGAGTTTTCATTTTCAGGGTGTTGAGTTAGGAACCCTGTGGGGGCAGGGAAGACTTTCTTAGGGGCTGTTCAGGAACCAGGTAAAGGGATAAACTAAGCTAGTTTCTGTTTTTAAGAAAATGCTTATATATATACTTATCATTTTATTTATGGAAAACGTATATGTTTATATATATATGTTTTATATTTGCAAAATACTGTGAAAATGATCGTATGTTGAATATGTGGAAAATCTGTTGTATAGCATGAGTAAAAATGTTGTGAAATACTGTTTTCTAGGAATGTGGATGGTACGGATTTGGATTTTTATGATAGAAAACCGGCGTACGAGCTGAGATTTTTATGTGATTGCCGGCGTACGGGCCGTGCTATGTGATGTGATTTGCCGGCGTACGGGCCGTGCTATGAGATGTGATTTGCCAGCGTACGGGTCATGCTATGTGATTATGGTTTGCCAGCGTACGGGCTGTGCTATATGTAGCTGGTGTACGGGTCGAGCTATGATAAAATGTGTAATACCGACGTACAGACCGATGATTTTCATGATACACGTATATATGTGAAATGATATGATTGATGTAAAAATAAATGATGTGAGATATTTATGTATCACAGTTTTAGTATATGTATATGATATAAGAACCTGGTTGGCTTGATTTAAGCTAACACTTGCACGGTACTGTTGCTATGTGTCTATGGTCCTCGTGATCATGATATCTATGTTAATGCCCCTGTACGGAGTGGTGTGAGATTTTAATGGTCGATGTGGTTATTTTCAAGAAGTGTGCGGTTATCGCCCCTAGTGTACGGACCAATCTAGGTAGACACATCGGACCTACAGACTAGACTATCGACTTGGCAGTGGTCGGCCAACCATTGTCAGGTCCCGCCTTCGGGCTACATAACCCAGTCATGCGGGGGTAATACATGACAACAACCAGCTAACCCACCAGGATGGTTTTTATGTTATTATTATTATCATGATATGAGATGAGAAATGTTTATGAAAATGCAGTATGTTCTGTCATGTTTTGATATACATATGTTTTCCCATATTTGATAAACAGTATTGAATATGTTATGTATGGTATATGTAGAACACGATATACTCATGTTGTCACACACTAGTATTAGTTTATTTCCCTTAGTGAGAGGTGTCTCACCCCTAAATCTTATTAACTTTTCAGGAACCCCGAATAGGAGAGCGGAAAAAGCCCCGCAGAATTAGTGTTGTTTATCTGCCCTCTGCGAAGGGTAAGTTTTTGGTAGGGACAGTTAGGTTTTTGTGGGAATTGTCCCTAGATTCCATTTTTGGGATGTATATACGGAGAGATAGTGATTGTAGTACTCTGGTATGTTGTATTGCACATTATGATGAGATGTATATGATTATATACTTTCTGCTGCGTAGGCCTCTGCTGTATGTTCGGTTATATCCCTGGTACCCACGGAACCAGGTGGATGGTGACCTACTGAGTTGGAGTGTATGATGTTGATTTTATTATTATAAAAAATTTTATGTGGAAAATATGCAGGTCGTTACAGTTGTATTGAGAATTGCATGCAAGTTCACCTTGTGCACACTTCAGGACTAAAAGACTTATCATGATGACGTGCGGTGTTTGTGCCGATGAATGAAGAATCGTGTGCTGCATTTGTATTTATTATTCAATTTCTTCATTCTGGGATTTAATTTTATTATGGACTGTACACTCATATGACTTGTAATAATTTGCATCATGCATGATAGGTAGGTATGCTCAAATCAACCTTAGTTGGACTTTAGGTACCTACACGAACCATAGAAAGATCTTAGGGAAAACCTTTCGGTCGACCGACACCGGATTTTTTCGGTGTCTTCAAAAGGACCTAAAAATGATCCTAGGACACACACATTTGCACTTGCATGCATTAGGAACTTGAATAATGTAAATGGTTGTTGAAACAGGGCTGAAATGCACACGTTGTGCACTTTCAGTCGACCGGCCAACACAGTTCATTTTGGCCTGGTCGACCGAACTAGACCTAAGTCAACTGTTAACCAAGGTCCTGGTTGACTGAACCAACTCAGTTCAAATCCCTCGATCAACTGAAACCCCCTAGGGTCAAATGTTTGACCATCTGGTCGACCGAGACAAAAATGAACTCCAACTACCTGGTCGACCGAGGGTCCTCGGGAAAAATCCCAACAGTCTGGTTGACCGAACCTCAAAAAAGTGAAAAATCGCCCACTTTCGGTCGATCGAGCCTTCAGTTCAAAAACCTCCTGGTTGACCGAACCATATGAGACCTGGTCGACCGAAACTGTTCTGGTCGACCGAACCTCTCGGGTTGCCCTGATTTTTACCACAGTTAAATATTTTTTAAACAGGATTAAACTAATTAAAAGGTCATTAAATTTTCCTAATAATTCCTAATAGGTCCCCAACGGTCAAAAATACCTCCTTGCCTGTATATACCCATTCATTTATCATTATTAGCAAGGGATTAGAAAACTTGATTAGACAAAAATTCTCTCAACACCTAAAATCCTTTATTAGCCAAATAATACTTCCAAACACTCACATAGTCCTCATTCTTGATTTCTACAAGCATTGTGAGTATCTTCTAAAGCTATTGTGTTTGATCTTTATAGCTAAAACTCTCAGTTACATTATTGTCTGATTGATTTTCTATGAGAGTTTAGCATCAAGGTTTTTCCACCAATTTCATTTGATAAATTTAGTGTGAAAAGTTTTGAGGGTTGTAGTTCTTGCATTGTTGTTGCAAGTTACCTAAATCTAGATTTTGTGTGCAAAAATATTTTTCAAGAGCTAGTACTTCGAACAACTCTAGTGTGCTTTAAATATTAGAATATTGTATTGAGTTTGTTTGTTTGAACTTGCTTAGCATATTTTGAAACCCTGATCTGATATTGTATTATTCACATAGTGTGTTTCAAATATTGTTTGAGTATACACTCTAGATCTGAACTAAAAGCTTATACGTGACTGAGTGTTTAGCACACCTTAGAGCACTGAGCATATTTACATATCATTCGTGCTTGCATTATTGATTGAGCTGTATTGGTGCACACATCTGCTTTTCTAGAATCATATTTCTGTGTACAAATTTTATACGCATCTATTGTATTTCCAGGCACGGGCCTGAAGAGGGAGACTAGCCCTGGAATAGTCGCTAGGGGTGAGCATAATTCGGTTAAAACCGAATTAACCGAATTAACCGGCCGAAATTAACCGGTTCGGTTCGGGTCAAAAAGTCAGTTCGATCGGTTCGGTTAAAATTGTATGAAATCTCGGTTAATCGGGTTCGGTTCGGTTAACGGTTTAAAAAACATCGGTTAACCGATTAACCGAAATTTTAATATACTTTATTATATATTAATAATAAGGTGGGGCGGGCCGGCGGGGTGGGTAGGCGACTCGGGCTTGGCCCGCTTGGGGTTTGGGGCCTGGGCCTGGTGGGAAAAGGCTTCGTGCGCCGTGCGGGCCATGCGGTGCCTTCCAGGCCTCCGACCTAGCGGCCTTCGCTGAGTTCGCTCATTTCACTCCGTGATCCATCACACTCCACAGATACACACACAGACTTACACTCACAGTGGGGAATCGGGGATTTAGGGATTAGAGACTTAGAGAGTTAGAGTTACTGAGTTAGGGTTTATCATCGCGAAGCTCTGTTCCTCAGTTTCTCTGTGGTCTGCCCGACTCTGCCGAGTGCTGATCTGCCCCGCAGGCCGTAGCTCTCCTCTCCTGCCTAGCTACCTCTCCACTTTTGAAGCCTCCCGTCTCGGTCCTCAAAGTCACTCCTCAGCGTGACAGCGTCTCGTCGTGCAAAGCCGCAGCCACCGCCCACCGGCCCGCCACCTCGCCGTGCAAAGCCGAACCCCAGTGGCAGTAAGTCAGTAACTCTTCCTCTCCTCCTCCTCCACCTGGACCTCCTCCTCCTCGGCTCCTCCTCTTCTTCTTCTTCTTCTTCCACTTTTATTATTATATTTATGTGCATTTTTTGGGTTTGTATTTATCAACATATTTGCTGCTTCATTTTTAATTTCCAGTAGAAATTATTAGAAGGTTTAGAATGGAAAATGTGATTTGTCTTTGAAGTTGATTTTGCATTTAGGATGAGTATTTCAGTTTTAGTGTAAATAGTTAGGACCTTCAGATTATTCAAGAAATTTGGTTTTGTGTTTATTAATGAATTCAGGCATTCAGCTTCAAAATATTTAATGGATGCTCCCAAACACCACCTTAGAGCCGTGAAAATTAGGTAAAATCTGAAAAAAATTTATCCTAGTTATTGGTTAGTTTTATTGGAATGCATTATTTAGTGCTTAAAAATTTTAAATCTTAAAAGTTCAATGAGAACATATTTCATTGAAACATTATCAAGTGTCTGCTTCCATTTTATTTTGTGGAAAGACGTTGTATTGTAATTTTATTATCTTTTAGCCAGAAATAAATGATGCAAATTCATTAAAATGTTATTCACAACAAATGCATCGATTAAATTTCAGTGGGATGATCAACGCGTGCTCATTGCATGCATTTTTAATAATTGAAACCCAGAACCACATTTTTTGAGTTTTTTGCATATAATTGCCACTTGCTAAGTTATGAATATGAATGCAATAGGTAAGCATATTGTAATATGTAAAAGTTTTTAAGGTAAGAAAGCTTTATGTTGTGATTACTGATTAGAGTATTTTTAAAAAAAAAATTGGATTAGTACTTTTCTATGATGGACTTTACCATTCTTTTTTTTTTTTTTCAGATATTAAAGGGAAAATGAGCAATGACTTGCCTATAGAGGTGGAGGTGCCAAACTTGGAAGATGCAATAATGACGCAAGCTAATTCCCAACATCAGCCTTCAAATCCCAGTATGACAAGTGAGAGTGCTACTAATCCTCCTACTCAATCAAATGAAAAAGTTAGGAAGAGAATAAGACCAAGATCTGAAGTGTGGGATCACTTCACTAAATTTGTGACGGAGTCTGGTGAAATTAAGGGTAAGTGTCATTATTGTCATATTGATTACTGTGCTGATCCTAAAAAGAATGGTACGGGCACACTTAGATATCATATGGTTAGATGTGCACAAAATCCACATGTTGAAGAAACAAAACAGACACAATTAAATTATCAACCAGCCTTAAAAAATGCAGAGGGCTCAGAGGCAACTCTTACAAATTGGAAATTTGACCAAGAGGCAATTCGAAAGGCATTATCTTACATGCTTACTGTTGATGAATTGCCTTTTAAATTTGTAGAGAATATGGGATTCAAACATCTTATGAAAGTTGCATGCCCTCGTTTTCGAATTCCATCAAGATGGACAATTTCTAGGGATTGTTATGACCTTTACATGGAAGAGAGGTTAAAGTTGAAAAAGTTTTTGAAAACCTCCTCTCAAAGGGTTAGTTTCACAACTGATACATGGACTTCTTTGCAAAAGGTCAATTATATGTGTTTGACTGCACACTTTGTAGATAATGATTGGAAATTGAACAAAAAGATCCTTAACTTTTGTCCAATTTATAGTCATAAAGGTGAAGAGATAGGTATGGCCATTGAGAGGTGTTTGCTTGACTGGGGAGTTGATAATGTGTTTACAATGACTGTAGATAATGCAAGTTCAAATGACGTTGCAATTGCCTACATAAAAAGAAAAGTTTCAAATTGGAGAAAAGACATTTGTGGAGGCAAATTCTTGCACATGAGGTGCATTGCACATATAATTAACCTAGTTGTGCAAGATGGTTTGAAAGAAATGGGGGATTCAGTTGCTCGTGTTAGAGACGCAGTCAGATATGTTAGGCATTCACCTGCTAGGTTGAAAAATTTCAAGCGTTGCGCAGAAGTAGAAAAAGTAGAATGCAAAAAGATGTTATGCCTAGATGTTAGCACTCGATGGAATTCTACTTATTTGATGCTAGACACGGCTCAAAGATATGAAATGGCTTTTGAAAGGTTTAGGGATGAAGATCCTTCATTTAGAATTGAGCTTGAGACTAGGAATGGCATACCAAGTAGTTTTGATTGGGAACAAGTTAGAAAATTTGTAATGTTTTTGGAACACTTCTATGAACTCACTATACGAGTTTCAGGTTCTTCGTATGTTACAAGTAATACCTTTTTTGATGAAATTAGTGGGATTGATTGTCTTCTAAAAGAGTGGGAAAATAGTGATGACCTAGAGTTGAGTTTAATGAGCATGAAAATGAAGGATAAATACAACAAGTACTGGGGAAACATTGACAAAATGAATATGTTGATTTTTGTTGCATCTGTTCTTGACCCTAGACGTAAGTTGGGATTTGTGCAATATGCTCTTTCTACTATGTATGAAGGCGACAAAGGTTTATTAGTGGGGAAAAAGGTACAGGATACAACAATGGAATTGTTTGCTGAGTATAAAAAGTTGTCACAATCTAAAAATGAAGAATCAAACAGAAGTGAAACTTCAAGCTCGACTTGCTCCACAGCCTCCACTGGTCAAGGTGAAGCAGTAGAACGAAAGTTCAAAGTTTTGTATCAAAAGTACAAGACTCAAATTGGAGGTGGAGATAATAAATTAGAGTTGGATAGGTATTTGGGGGAGGATTGTGAAGAGGACGTGGAGGGTTTTGATATTTTGGAGTGGTGGAGGTTAAATAGTCAAAGGTTTCCCGTCCTTTCACATATGGTTCGTGATGTTTTAGCAGTTCCCATCTCTACAGTTGCTTCAGAGTCTGCTTTTAGCACAGGGTGGCGTGTTCTCGATGCCTTTAGGAGTTCTTTGACTCCTAAAATTGTTCAAGCTCTTATCTGTACACAAGATTGGATTCGGGGTTCACATACTCCAATTAAGGTTGAAGAAGACATAGATGACCTTGAAAATCTAGAAAAAGGTAATATTATATTTATATATTGTCAAAAATTTTCAGTTGTTCATTGAATGATTAATTATTACAACTTACAAGTGCTTCTATACAATTTTTTAGAGTTGTCAAAGGTTGCATTGGAGTCCACAATTGGTGAATAAGACAAACAAAGAAAGACAAAGGGTTGGTTTCATACTTTCATATTGAGATTATGCTTTAGTGTTTTGTCATATAAATTACATGCTATCAATTATCATTATTTTGGTTTGTTGCAGACTTACAGGTGAAATAAGTAGAGAAATTGTGCTTTGTATTTTGCAATGTAAGAAGCTGAAAAGTGGGAGTTTCTAATACAAGAAGCCATGAAATTGTAGCTGTCACTTGTCAGCTGATGTATGAAGCATTGAAGTCCTAGTTTTTTATTTTAATTTTTTAGAAACAATTTATATTTTATGTTTGTTTTTTATTTTTATTTTGCACAACTATTTACATTGGTCTGTAATATAATATTACTAACTTTGTACTCTTGAACTCAAATCCAAGTAGATACTGCAGACCTTTAAATTTCATGTTTGGTCTGTGATTATATTTTTTTATGAAGATTTTCTAGATTGTTTTGGTATGCAGATGATTTTATTTTTACATTTATTAGATTTTATGTAAACAGGGTTCTATACTTCTATTTTTACATTGATTATATTTTATCTAAACAGGGATAAGACACCTAGTTGACTAGTTGTGAGCCACTGATGGTGTCATTATAGATTTTTTTTTCTTCAAAATTAAGAGTTTCTTAATTCAGATGACGGTGGGTAACCCTATCCGGCTACCCCCAATTCACTCCACCCCACTTTTTTTTTTTTTCTTCTATTGAATTTTGGGATTGTCTCGCTTAATTTGCCTTTAGTTTAAACTTGTGCAAAATACAGATTATTTGTTTCCATTATTCATATCACTATTTTACTAGTTCCGTGAAGAGCGTATTTTTACTTTCCCAGGTCCTTTGAAGCTTCATCTGGCCATACCTAGTTATCACCTTTGGTCATTTAAAAAGGTAGAGATGCAGGAGCTGCAAAAGAAGAGATTTTACCAGTAAGCCAAACAACAATTATGGTACAAAGAGGAATTTGCACAAATGGTGAAAAATCCAAGTTTCAATACATGGGTAGATGATAAAAGTCAGTATCAATAATAATAGTAGCAGTAGAAGTAGTAGTAGTAGTAAGTGCCAGAGATGTCTTGAAGGAGTGAACAGGTTATGTGCCAGGGCTTCCACTGGGAGCGTGAGATTTGGCATCATACCCCACTAGTCAAACAGTTAATAATTTTTATCAAAAGAAAAGTGCATAAGATAAGATTGTCTTGATCTAGTCAAATGGACAATCCTAGGAGTAGTCCACAATAAAGCTCTGCTAACATGCAAGTTTTACAGACCAGGAATTAGATCATCCTCCAAAAAGTGACATTATATTCTATACCCTTTTCTCTCTTCAATTAATTGGTAGATATAGTTTTTAGAGTATCTTTTGAACTCTATATAATCCAACCAAAAAATTGCCAGCTTCTTGAAAGAAATTTCTAAGGCTTCATTTGCAACTGTTAGCCTCTTGAAATATATATATATATATAAAAATCATTTTCTGCAAATTTTTGCGATCATGGACCATTTCTTTTGAAATATTAAATCCTTAATCACTATTTTCTCCCAAATTATACTCGTCATTATTATTATTATTATTATTATTATTATTATTATTATTATTATTTTATTGTTGTTTTTCTTATTTTGGGTTCTTTGTTCTATGGTAAAATATCATTTTTATTAATAAAATTAATAAATAAGGTATTTAATTAAGCTGGATTTGGTTTTTTTATTTTTTTGTATAATTATCAATTTTAAATAAAATCGGTTAAAATCGGTTAACATCGGTTAACCGAATTACCCGTTCGGGTAATTCGGTCGGTTAAGGTTCGGTTTGGTCGGTTAATTCGGTTAATTAGCCGAATTTGGCCGAACCGACCATTTGCTCACCCCTAATAGTCGCGGATTGGCTTAGACCCGGTTAGGAAAGTTAGGTGTGTCGTCCTGTTAAGGCGTGTAAGTTGAGGTCAGCCCCGCTAATTAACCTAATTAAGGTTGAGATCAGCCCTGTGATAATTTGACCTGGTTGTAATCGGTGCCGCTCCACCCTTAAGTGAGCTATTAGTGGAATCCTCGGGTTTGCGAGTTAGAGACGGGGACGTAGGCACAATTGGTCGAACCTTGATAACATATCGTGCGTGTTCTTTACATTTTCGCAATTTACTTACTGCATGTGTATGTTATATTGTGAATGATTAGGTTTACATTTGCATAGACAGACTCTAGGATAAGTAATACTGTTTATCTAGTTTAACCTAGGCAATAAATTTTAAATTTCCAATTCACCTCCTCTCTTAGGATTGCACCAAAGCTAACACGGTTTAAACAAATAAATAAATCAAGACTTCATATATATTCCTAATTAAGGGTGTAAACGAGTCAAGCTAACTTGCAAGCTACTCATACTTGACTCGTCCCATAATTCCACTCAACTCAATTCTACTCAAGTTCGAGTCGACTTTGAGTTCAATAATATATCACTCAAGTCAAGTTTCAAGTCTAATCGAACTTTTCAATTTTATTATTTTTATATTATATAGATATATATAATATTTTATAATAATATTTAACATTATATATGCATTAAACATATATTTAATATTAACTTATAATCAACTCAAGCTTAACAGAGTCTAACTCGAGTTTTATGAACTTATAATCGAGCCAAGTTTAAGTTTAAAAATTATGAGATCGATCGAGTTCAAGTCAAATTTCGAACTCAATATTTTCGAGTCGAGTTTGAGTTTTTTACTGTGACTTGACTCTAACACGCCCCTACTCCTCACTCATACTCTCTCTTTATCACTCTTCGAAGGATTTAAACTTAATATCAACATAAAGGAATTTTTGAAAATACCATTTACCAGAAAAAAATAAAATAATGTGGAAACTCCTCGACTCTTCAAATACACGCATAGGAGAGAAATTGGACGACAAGCTGCACGTTGCCCTATTGATTTGTACGAGAATGGTACCCTGGATCAGGGCTATTGAAAGCATTATTCCAATTTACAGAGTACTAATGTTTAATTTCTTCCCATATATGTTTGTCCCATTCGTATGTTTTTGAATAATAATTAATCATTCATGCTTTGGATCTATCATAGGAATGTTCCTTATAAAATTATGAATGCATGGGGGGCCATCGGCCATGTGCCCCCTCCTCTCCTCTTGCATGCCGACATATGGCGCAGCTTCCTCTCCATCCACCTATTAATATTTATTAATTACGTGCATCCATCCATCTCTGCCTGCATTATTTTGTGTGCGCGTTTTTAATTATATATTTTTAACTTCTATCTATGATCTATAGGAATTTTTTTTTAAAAAAAAATTATGATTGAATTATGTAATTTTTTGTTTTTAGAGTCTTACGGGTTTTGGTCTAGTCAAATTTGCTCAAGCAGTAAGGATGAAATTAGGCTTTGATGACCTCAAAATCTCAAGTTCGATTCTCCACCTATGATTTACCTAGTGAATTATCAGGAATGTGTCAGTAGACGGACAAAGTCCCAAGTTCGATTCATCCCATTAGTTTGTCGTCGCCTAGGTAGATGTGAAGGGCTTACTCAAATTGGAGTTCTAGATCATATATATATATATATATGGAATGTCTAATCACTATGAGTTATTTTTTATTTTAATCAATTGCATGCTTTAAATAGGAAAATATATACTTAATTGACTTATTTATTTTATGTATTTATTTAATCTTTTTGAAAATTTAGATAAGGACTTGTGATGTGAAGAAAAAAGAAGAGGGTAGAAGAGAACACGATAATTTGTCATTTATTTAGGTTGTTTTAATATCTAAGTGTCTAAAATGGTAAACTCAAGATTTATAGTTTAAAATAGAAATTTACTTTGTCTTAGACTCTTTTTATTCAAATTATTTAGACACTATTATGTCTATCTAATACATTGACTTCAAGATTTTCATTATAGACTTTTCATATTCAAATAATTGTAACGGCTAGGATGGACTATAATTATGAGAAAGAGACCATAAGATAAAGAAATAAAAGTACAACTACATATATAGTCAAATATTCAATAGCTAGAGCCCCAACGAGCATGGCGTGGTGGAAAGGTATCAACACGTAAGAAGAAATATCGGGAATTTAATTCCAAATAGATATACTCACGGAACCAGCGGTACCTATGGATAATAAGAGTTTACTCTGTAAGTCAACAGAGATCGTGGATGATGAGAGTTCGCTATGTGAGCCAATAGAAACAGTGGATGGTGAGAGTTCTCTATGAGTCAACGGGAACCGTGGATAGTAATGGAGATGCGTCCCGAGGGTCAGGTTGGTTGAACATACAATTGATGCACGCAAATCGTGTTCGCATCCGGACTTTGCCCTGATTAGCGAGACCTGGGGGCGGAGGACGCTGATCCGTAGGTTTGATGCCGCACCAAGGGGTCCGAAGGGCTCGTTGGTGGCTAGAGTTCCTATGTAATAAAATATATATATATATATATATATATATATATATTCAATAGCTAGGCTTTCTTTTAAACTTCACAATAAAATAAAATCTATGCATAGTGGATGATTAAAATCAATGGTCTAGTAGATTTTTATTTTTATTTTTTCCATTGGAGGCCTAAGTTGAAGTTAAACTACACAATGGAGCTAACTTAAATTTTGAATTTAAGATCACAAACATAAAGTTATCAAGGTTTGACCGTGGTTATCTCTTAGAAGATATATCGTAAATTATGCTAGTTGATTAACTTCAACTTATATAGTATTGACAATGCGGCTCTCTTAGAAGATATATCGTAAATTATGCTAGATGATTAACTTCAACTTATATAATATTGACGAGTTTGAATAAATATTCAAGAAGTCTACATATGCAGGTTTAGGAGAAAAAAATCAATCTACGAAGTTTAATTTATATTCTACATGAATTAGAAATTGAAATTCAATAAATTAATTGAAGTTGCAATATTTTAATCAAAATTAATTATCTAAATTATTTTACTAAAAAATTCAGCAACCTTGAATGTTTTAACTAGCCTTCACCATGATCAATTGAAGTACAAATTGAAAAAAAGTGTAATATTACATCTCTAATTGGATGAAGAATTCTTTTTACATGAACCTAATAAATATATATTTATATAATCTCTTAAATACGGAATGAATGAAGAAATCTAAAATGCGATATAAGTAAAAAAAGAAATTAAAACAAAAGAACCTTCAAATAGAATTCTACAAAGTATACTGTGTAAAATGAATGGATAATAAACCCTAATAGAGAGAGAGAGAGAGAGAGAGAGAGAGAGAGAGGAAATTTGATGGAATCGGTATGAAGCAATAGCAGTATTACAGAAGGACAATAATGATAAGTGTCCATGAACATCCAGACAAGGGCATGGTTGGACTATATTTTTTTTCTTAAAAAAAAAACCAGTGCCAGAGTGTGTCTCTGCAAGTTAGGTCATCTGTCATTTCCCACCTTTATCTCTATTCTCTAAGCACCTAGGCGCACGCAGGCTGTCACCGCCACCCCCATCCCTCAAATCACTCATCCCCCCTCTAGGGTTTCATCAAAACTCCATTCCCTAATATGGAGGTGGTCTACTATGCCAATGCCATTGGTCAGAAATGGTGGCGTGTCTGTGGAAATTGGGAAACACAAAACACTTCTCAATTTTCATTTCCACATGTTTGCTGGATTTCTGGGTCTCACGGGTGTATCAGGATGAAGTTGATGATCATGCAGACACTGATTTTTAATTAAAAATATTATCTATAAATTTAAAGTTTTATTTTTGACAAGTCTTTGTTATTACAATCTCTCAATTGAGATTAATGTTTTAAGTCCACATAAGTGAATAGTGCTAGAAGGATGGAAATGTTAATTATCTTTGTAGATTAATTGAATTTCTTAAGAATTTTACATATGCAAATCAGGCGTGCTAGCTAAATAGACATCAATTATCAACTTTCGACATTACTTTTCTAGTATAGGGAATATGTTGTTTCTGCTTCTTCTTTACTACTACATGGCTCTTTAGAGTCCGTTTGAATCTTTACTACTACATGGCTCTTTAGAGTCCGTTTGAATCAAGGAATTGGCGCCGAAAAAAGAAAAGAAAAGAAAGAAAATTTATTTTCTTTTATATCTTCTTTATCTATTAAATACTATCAAAAATTTTATATATATATATATATATATATAATGTCATAAATATTTCAATCCATGCATATATATCTAATCCTCCCTGAATCCGCTTTTGCAATTAATTAAACAAAACAAAATTACAAGAAACATTCATAGAATGAATCAGAACTCATTAGGCCATGTCATGTTCCTTTTGTCATCACATGGGACGAGGGCTGTATAACTGTGACCTCTCAGTATGTCTAGTTAAATCAATTCGGATGAACAATAAGTTTTCAATTCTCACTTTAATGACGATACATACATCTTGCCGCTCTCTTAACTATTAGATATACTCACTGTATTCATTGAAATCAGTACGATTTCACTATATTAAAATACAAATATCGCGAAATCATTTGTCCTCTGCTCTCTCTCTCTCTCTCTCTCTCTCTCTCTCTCTCTAAGATTAATCAAGAGCACCATTGAGAAGAGTAAAGTCGAGTGTTTCAGCTAACAAAGGGGGTGTCTTTTGGGTGTGTAGGTCTGATTGGTTGGTTGCAAATGATTTTTCAGAAATGGAACTCATAAATGGGGACTACTGCTAGCTATGTGCTGCATGGGGCTGGGGTGGGGTTGGCCAAAAAAGTGACCTATCAATTAAGAAAGCTGTTTCGTTCATATATATATATATATATATATATATATGCGTCCTAAATGGACTGCATTGCAGTACGAAGAGGGAAAAAAGATCGGATAATTTTGAGCTTGTGATGTGTTTTTCCTTTTTGGTCATTTGGAGGGCTCTGTTTGTCTTGCTCTATAATGCTTTGGCACTCACCAATTAGATTTGTCAAAGATACTATGGCCTACACACATTACATATTATAAATATATTATAATGGAGCAACATCACTTGTTCCATCATTCTGCATATTAATAATTAATCTCTCTTTCTCTGTCTCTTATCTTAAAAGGACAGAGACACATTAGCAGATGAAATTTCATGATTGGCCATTCATTCCCTCTTAAGATTTTTGCAGAAGGGTGTCTTTGAAATTCTGGAAGAAGGTGAATAGGGTGAATTTGTGACATACATAAAAATATTGATGGAGTGGTAGTTTGCATGTAAGTGAACCCGACTATTATGGTAATTATAGGGTAACACCCTAGAATAAGTCACAACCTAATGTGATAATTGTTGCTGCCAAGAATCGAATGGTATTTGTTAAATCGTCTTTCGACCACGATCATCTGAAAAGAATCAAATAAGAATTGTATGACCCAAAGGGTACTCCGGAAGATCACTCTAATGCCTAAATTAAAAAATGAGAGGTTCAGATTGCAACAATAAGTGAAGAGTAAGTAAAAATAAGATGCTTACCTCATCCAGAGATCTCCTTTTTATAGTGATGGAGGCAAACCTTCCTTCAACTTAGTATTTACAAGTGTATTATTATGTTTAGGGGGGTTATAGATAACTTAAGAGCAATTATGTAGGATATCAATAGTGATTTTGTAACTGTATCGGGGGATTACGGATAACTCAAGCACGATTATGTGAGGTATCAATGGTGGTTTTATAACTGTATCCCCTCATGAATAAGTCTACTAATCTTGGGTGTATTAGTTGCCCCCCTCATTTACTCTCGAATATTTGAAAAAAAATTCTTTTATTTGAGAGTGTTTCGAGGTCCACTACACGAGCATCCGACATAATCTGAATCGGTCCCCAAGCGTTCCAACTTAGTATAACCAACTACGAGGCTTCATAACTTTCCCAGATTACAGAACCTATTAGCTCGATCCGAGCCGATGTCTTCATTGTCCAGCTCAATCCGAGAAGATATCTTCACTCTCTGGCTCAATTCAAGCCGATATCTTCACTTATCGGCTCAATTAGAGTCGATGCCTTCACTGTCCGACTCAATCCAAGTCGATGTCTTCACTGTACAACCCAATCCGAACTGACATCTCCATTGTTCAACTCAATTTGAACCGATGTCTCCATTGTTCAACTCAAACTGAGCTAACTTCTTCCTTCAAGCTGAGGTCTACATTATTTGGCTCAATCTATGCCGATCTCTCCATTATCAGGCTCAATCCGAGTAGAAATCTTCACATATTGGCTCAATTAGAGTTGACATATTCACTATTTGGCTCAATCTAAGCCAATGCCTTCACTGCTCAACTCAATTCAAGCCGAGAGCTTCACTATCCGGCTCAATCCAAGCTGATGTCTTCAATGCCTCATGAGCAGTACTCATCAAATGGGTCATTAATGGTGGGTCGTGCTCACTCCTGAAAAGTAAGGTGTAGTACTAAAAGGGGGGTGAATTAGATGTTTAAAATTTTCTTTGAACTCTTTTTATAAATTCCCAACTTATAATAAGTTTAGTAATCACACAAGGATGATTTGAATCACAATATCAGCTAGGAATCAATAATCACTTTTAAAACTTTATGAATTGAGTATATTGATCTTGCAGCAATTTTAACTTAATACCCAAATAATAAGCCAATCTCAAATCACAAGTTAGTCAATTAAATGAAGTATGAATTTCAATTACAATATCAATTGAAAACCAAATTTACTTTTAAATCTTAATTAGAAAGTATATTAACATGATCTTGCAACAATTTAAATCCACATCCAATCAATCAATCAATCAATAAGCCAACACAATCCACAAGTTACTTAAATAATATATGAATTACAGTAGTGCTTTCAAGATTCAAACTTTGTTATCAATTAGGTTTCTTGATCAATGTTCTTCCTTTAATCAAGATTTCCATAAACGATTAATCAACGTACTCCCTTTAAGGTTTCCGCAAAAGATCAATCAACATACTCCCTTTAATTAAAAGTTTTCCTCAATCTCAACATCAATTTAATTTCCAGCACTTAAATAAATATCCACGCAATTTATATATGCAGAAAATAAAGAGTAGGGAAGGGAGTGAGACTGAGTTTTTTACAAGGTTCGGCTATACCCGCCTACGTCCTCGCCTTAGGCGACACACCTAAGGATTCCACTATACCACTCCTTTACGGGTAGGAGCAACCTTACAACACTCCTTAAATAGGTTGGAGCCCTCCTCTTCAAGCGATACCCCACGCTAGCTACAACGATTCAATAGTCCTAAACCATCAAGAAAACAAGAAAGAACTTCTTACGTATAAGAATTACTCTCAAAAAGTGCAGATTAGTACAAGTTATAGCACAACTAAGAATACTTCAATTTAAATATCAATGAAGAATAGAATTAAAACTCAGAGATTATATCACCAGGATCTTTCTTTGGATTAATCAAACTCAGAGTTTTATGCTAAAAGATCGATGAAAAATAGCCTAGCAAATCTCAATAAAACTCCACCAAGTATGTGAGCAAGAGAGCTTTTGGAGTATGAAAGTTGTATGTTTGATTACTATTATGAATTCTTGGTAAGATTTGATTTGTGAAATCATGTATTTATAGGCTTAAGAATTCATATTTTCGTGTTGCCCAAGTTACTTAGAGTGTTTCCCAAGTTTTTACAAAGTTTGGAGCACAAGCAACTTAATTTGAAAACATTTAAAAGTTGTTTTAAAATAGTTGTTACGAACGTCAGTCGCCTAAATTCATCAAGGTCAGTCGCCTGAACTTTAAATACAGCGTATTATCACAGTCAGAATAGGGTCAAGCGCCTGAACTCACAAGGGTCAGTCGCCTGTGCCTATACTGTCTTCCCATTTTAATTAAGCAAAATTGTCAGTCACCTGACCAGACAAGGGTTAGTCGCCTAGGCAGTTAAAACATTGCTTTTTAAACCTTATTTCCAAAAACTCTTAGCAACTTGTTTTGATACTTTTGAAAGATATTTTCAAGAATTTTCAAAATAAGATCTCTAGGTCCATGATTAACCCTAATAAGCTTTAAAGCATTCATTTTGATATTTAGTTGAAGTACTTACACAAGATTTTCTTAAGACTTTAAAACATTCTAAACTTAAAGTTTTTATGTATATGTTTGCTTTCAGTCCATTTTATCTTGAGCTTCAATATCCTTAAAGCTTCCACAAGATTTTTCTGTCTTTGACCTTTTAAGCTTCCTTTTGTTCACTTGTTGTGGAGTATGAGCTTTTAATAATCACTTGTGATCTTGGACTCTTAATACTTGAACTTTTGAACTTCATATACTTGATTTTCTGAAACATCATTACTTAAACCACAACATGTTAAATTTACCTTGATTTGTTATCATCAAAATAAGATTTGAAAGTCATGTTAGGCCAACAACTCCTTTGTTGCCTTATGAGTTGGGCTCATCAAATGGGCAATTCTTCGAGGCCTCATGAGTGGTGTTCATCAAATAGGTCATTACTTGTGAGTTGTGTTCACTCCTTTGTTGCCTCATGAACTGTGTTTATCAAATGGGCAGATCTTTAGGGCCTCATGAGCGGTGCTCATCAGATGGGCCATTTCTGGTGAGCTTTACTCACTCCTTTGTGGTCTCATGAGTTCTACTCATCAAATGGACAGGTCTTTAGGGCCTCATGAGCCGTGCTCATTAGATGGGATATTACTAGTGAGTTGTGCTCATCAAATGGGCATGTCTTCAAAGTCCTATGAGTGATGCTTATCATATAGGTCATTACTAATGAGTTGTGCTAACTCCTTTACTGCCTCATGAGTTGTGCTCATCAAATGGGCAGGTCTTTAGGGCCTCATGAGTCGTGCTCATCTTATGGGTTGTTGTTGGTCTAAGAATGTCAATTCGCGCCATTGGGATTCACATGATTGGGATTCGTGCCATTGGGGTTCGCACGCCATGAATCTATAAGTTGCTTCCTTCCCCTTCTTAGTCGTTTCATCCAAGTCTCTCAGACTCTTCCTTTTTAGATCAATCCGACTCCTTGCGGTCATGACTTCTTCTAGATTAATGTATTTATGGGCTCATGTGACCAGTTCTGCTATATTGGTTGGGGGTTTTTTCCCAAAGAGTTTAAGAAGTCCCCTGATTGAAAAGCTATTGTCAGAGCTGCTATCACTACCCTATGATCCAGGTTTCGAATTTCTAAAGTAACGTTGACAAAGCGGGGCATGAACTCCTTAAGTGTCTCCTTTTTCCCTTATACAAGCCTCATCAGATAAGCTGAAGTTTTCGCCATTTTCTGATTGCTAACAAAATGCCCCAACAAACTGCTGCTCATTTTCAAAAAAGGATCCAATAAAGTCAGGTTTTAGGGTTCGGTACCACACCCTGGCATTTCCCTTTAGGTTGGCTGCAAATGCTCAACCCACGATTGCATCGGGCACACCTTGCAATTGCATTAACACCTTAAAGGAGTCAAAGTGGTGCAAATGATCAGTCAAGTCATCATACCCTTCAATACTTAGCATTTTGAACATACTTGGCAAAGGGATCTCCATGACCTCTTGGGTAAATGGAGGGTTTGAAGATTTGGTTGATGATTCCCCCACAGAGGGAAAGTTGTGTACTTTCTTCACCAGATTTTCCAATTAGTCAATTTTTTTAAAATTTTCCTCCAGTTCACGAGACCACTGTTCATAGATGTAACGACCTGCTATATATTCAATTTTTTTTTATCTGTAAATTATATATCATCTGTCTGAAATACTACTAGTAACATCCTAGGCCCAAAGAAGTACTGGGGAATACTCTGTACATCATACAACACTAGGCAGCGGTAAACAAAACTGGAAACTGCTATATATAATACAACATACCAAAAAACTATAGAACTCTGAAATATATTTACAATGCAAAATACCCAGTGACGACTCTATGATCTGAAAACTATCCCAAAACACTATTATCCCAAAATACCTACCCTTCCCACAAGGGCAGCTCAAGTCAACCTCTACCCGCGAGCCTGATCTGCTTGCCTAGTTGGATCTCTTGAAAAATGGTAAGTCACTGGGATAAGACAACGCTCAGTAAGTGGAAATATGCTATTGGTAGTGTGTGGCGGCTGAGTTAAATAGTCAAAATACTGAAATAATACTGTAATCTGAGAAAACTGAAAAACTGTACAAAATATATCTATCTATCATGTAATCTTTAAAATATGACTGTGTATCTGAGTTTGCTATCTGAAGGTACTGCAAGTATAATAATATAAATTGCTACTGTGTGATATATCTGTACATAGGAAATTTTATTATACCCTGGGATCTGTATATCATAATATATCCCCTCATGATAGGGTTGTGCGGCTCGTAGGCTGGACTTACTCTGGTCGGCCCTCCAAATAAGTCAATCTCTATCCTCCGCCAATCTGTAATGATTTATGTAGATCCTGACCTACTGCAATCACTTCGGTCAACGGAGTCATGTGGTTGCACATGTCTGAAACTAACAACAGTATCGTGCTCTGCGGTAATTATATCTGTCTGTAATTTTCCCAGGGATCTGATATCATGTAATATTGTATACATATATAAATATATACTCATCTTATTGTTTTTAACATGATTTCAAAAACAACCATAACACTGTAATTCTGAATTGTATTAACTGAGATATTTGACTAAAATATATATATATATATATATATATATATTATCTGTCTGTAACATCTATGTTTTCTGTCTGTACTATCTGTAATATCTATATATAATATTTGTATACTCTATATATAATATCTGTATGCTCTGTATATAATATTTGTGTGTTCCGTATATAATATTCGTGTGCTCTGTATATAATATCTGTATACTCTGTATATCTACTGTAGCATCTTGATGCTATCACTGTATAATCTGTCTGAATAAACTGTCTGAGTGTTATGGTTTAGAAATCATGTTTTCTCAAAAATGATGTAAGTCTCATTTATTTCTAATATTCTAAAATATCTGTATAACTGTAATATTGTAAAACCTATACATATTGTACTGTAATAAACTCATGTCATACATTTGAATAAACGTAGTCTCATGCTCAATTTCTATAATTCTGTTATAAAATAATATTCATAATTCTCTGGAAAAATAATCTGATATACATGCTTGAAACACTCATTCATAATATTTTGTATACATATTAAAAATTGCTAGCATAGCATATTTCCATTACCTTAACTCTAAAAAGCCCCTACCAAATTCTGGCCCTATACCCGCAGGGTTCCTAACTCAACATCCTGAAAATAATATCCCCCAAAACAAAACATCAGTATTTTCCTACCTACAATATTTCTTATAACTACAAGGAATGCATAACCTGAATAAATTATCTTACCCTGAATTTGAGATGAATTTCAAACCAACTTTCCCCACGATCTGCTCTGGCAGACTTACAGAGAACTTCGTCATGAGCCTCGTGGTTGCCTCAGATCTTCAATCCAGCGAGAAATGGGGCCAGAATCAAAGAGATAAGGGGAGGGGGTTGTAGAAGAGAGAGAGAGAGAGAGAAGAGTTTTGCGCTGAAAATTTGATTAAAATCCGAGTTTCAACTATTTATAGGGCTGGATTCGTCGACGAGACACGTCACCTCGTCGATAAGTTTCAGTCTATTTTAAATCCTCTCTCAGTATCTTCTCGTCGACGAAACCCGTCCTCATTGACGAACTCCTCTTATATCCTTGTTGACGAATCCCCTATGTTCGTCAACGAGATGCTGAAAAAATTCTTCGGGTTATTACAATAAATGCCCACACTATTTCCAACTTCTACCTTCTTTACTGGATCTAAAGCCTTCACAGCAACTTCTTATGGGGCAGTTGTCTTCCTATCAAACACTGCTTCTATCTTGTTAGCCTCCAAACCATGCTCCACATGATCCCTTTTTTTTTTATGCAAGATCATAGTGAACATGTTTTCTACCCTTTTCTGGAAGACTAGAAAGTCACTCAGTGGCACACTTGGGTTATCTATTGGAGTGGAATGAATTGACTGGGGCGATTGATTTCCCCAAGCGAGTTCTAACTTGGAATTATGTGATGTGGTCATGGTCAAAGATAAAAAACCTCCCAAGGATTCCCACAGACGGCACCAATTGTTGCTACCAAGAATGGAATGGATTTTGTTAAACCATCCTTCAACCGTAATCACCTAGAAGGAATCAAACAAGAATGGCTTTGAGGACCAAAGGTGTACTCCAAGGGATCACTCCGATGCCTAAGTTAGGGAATGGGAGGTTCAGATTGCAACAGTAAATGAAGAGTGAGTGAGAATAATATGTTTACCTCCTCTATGGATCCCCTTTTTATAGTGATGGAGGCAAACCCTCCTTTAACTTATTATTTACAAATGTGTTGTTATGTTCAGGGGTTATAGATAACTTAAGGACGATTATGTAGGATATGAATAGTGATTTTGTAACCATATCAAGGGGTTACGGTAACTCAAGTGCATTGGTGGTTTTGTAATTGTATCCCCTCATGAATATGTTAACTAATTTTGGATGTATCAATAATTACTTTAAATAATTATCATAATAGGCAATCCCAGTGGCAAGCACACATCAAGGGGTCATATGATACCAACTTGGTATCATACATACCTATTAAAAATAAAAATAAAACCAACAGCATCGCATATTAATACAATGACCCATATTCTACCTATGTTTGGAAAAACTTTCAATATTTGTTTATGTTGAATTTGAATAATGTATAATATAAAATTATATTAAAACTTATTCAAATCTACCTAAATTCAAATTCAATTCAGCATCAAAATAACCTAACGCAATTTTAATTTTTAAGAAAGGTTAAACCCATACTTTCTAATTCAAGATTTAAGGATATGTAATGTCTGTGAGTAATTTTGAATGATTCACAAAGATGCAAGCTGTTCATGAAAGAGAGTGTGACAATCTCTAACTAGTTCAACGTGGACAACACCCGCCTCATTTCTAAGCCCTGGTATAATATTGCCATTACCTATGCTTGACAACTTGGAGAGGACTTGAGGTGAATTCTAAGTTTCATACCATATGTTGCTAACGGAATATTAATTACTTGCTGATTATTATTTGACAAATAAAGTTCACTCCAGTAGTTTCCTTAGGCACCCTCCAGAAAAATCAAATCACTTCCGCCATCTTTTGAGAAATAATATAAGCTATTTATTTTAAATATTTTTTTTATTAGAAAACAAATTAGAACTAAAATGGAGAGAAGAAAGTTAAATAAGTTAAAAAAAAAATATCTAAATGCGATTCAATGATGGTGATGCAGCCAGCATGAAGTATTTTATTCCTATTTTTGTTCTTAGTTCATGATATTTTTTTTTTAAATTATATCTTCAAGATTCTAGATTATATATTTGAAATTCTAGGTTATCATCCAAGCGCCACATCTAGATGATACCATCTAACCAATAGGAAAAAAATAGTAACCAAAAATACACCATCAGATCATGCATCTCTCTTGATCAATTGGCTCTATCTTGGAAACATAGAACACCACCACCTAACAATTCCCAAAAAGCATACTCAAAAGATCTAACCATGCCATAGATCTAGAATTCATGGGAGTGACCGAATGCAAAGCAAAATCTCAAATAGCAGATTAAAAGAATAAATGCAATAATAATCTCCAACTTATTGAATTGTGTTCTTAAGGAATTAGACCGACTGCCGAACAGCAAAACCATATCCCTGCTTTCTTACACTGCTGTGCACGGGCAATCAAATTAAATTTCCTGCCCTCGTAGCAATTATGTTTTGATGTTTTACCCCTCTAGTTAAATTGCTGTTTTCATCCAAGTAAAGGACTAAAAGGGCTCTGAATGAAAATTCTAGGGCAGCATAAACTACAATAACTTCTCACAATTCATTAATAGACGCAAATTAAAGCATACAAAATATACACGGGATTGAAGATAAAGGCCGATGGCATACCAAGACAGTGACACAACTCACACAGAAGCACAAACCACCGCCCTCCCAAGTGTCAAATCTCACCAGTTCCAAGAGGTTGCCTTGAGGTGTCACCTGAAGCCCATGCCTTGTAGTCCTTTACTAGCTGAATTGACAATGTCCGCAAAACCAAATTCAGTAAAAAAAAAAAAAAAATCACACATTGACACACACAATGTCCCCAGAAAAAATTATTTAGTAATCAGAAAAAGAAAAAAAAAATTCGCACACACACAATAGATTAAAAGATGTTGGGGAGAGCTACGCAGGATGTGAACCAAATGTGCTGCAAAGATAATTGCGTCAGTCCAAAGTTGAGTAAACTGGTGCCCTTGGTGAAATACTGTGGGGGAGGAATACCAGCCACTTTACCTAATAGCTTAAGTTGTTATGTTGTGAACAAACTGTGTATATCAAGCCTTAACATCTTAGTTAATCCTCCTCCAGATCACCTATTAATAATATCACTCTATCCTAATCCTTCATATCTACTGTAATATTTTAATTTTGAAGCATGATCATCCCAACCCATTTCTGCACTCATTTTTCTCGTGTACTAAAGTATACAGTTAGTATTTGTTGTCTACTGAAGTATATATCCCTATTTTCAAAAACTCCTTGTGTTTTCCCATAACCATGTATAAAAATCTAATTTGAAAAAAGCTTAAATGACACAAATGGGTAAAACAGCAGTCCTGAATACACAAACAATTGCTGCTTCAGAAGCCCCTTTATTACAGCCTGGTTGTTTCAACATGCAATTCTTCCTACAGCTGAGGCAACACAAATTTTTGAGAAAAAAATTTATCATGAGACCAAGACCTTATGAGGGACGAATATACTAGAAAAGAGGTAGGGGGAAGGGGGAAATGTATGAAGAGTTTGAAAAACTACACATGCAACAACTCACGCCTAAAGCTTTAAAGCCATCAACATTAGCAACTTGTAAGTTCAGCCGGAGACTCATAAGCCACCTTGATGAAAGACTGATTCACATGAGAGAAACAGCAAGAAAATAATAGAGAACAAGAGAAAACAAAATAAATTAAATGAAAAATAAATAAGAAAAATTAAAGAGAAGAAAATTAAAGTAAACCTCAAAATTTGTAGTTCAATTCTCAAGAATGCAAACTAACCCCCATGTGTACCCATCAAGCCTTTATACAGGCTTTTCTCATAAAACTAAATAAAGAATGCAGTTTGGGGAACAAATAAATCCCTAAAAAGTACAAAATTAAATCCAAAAATCAAAATCTTAAATTAAGCATATGCCTGTGGTAAGCATGAAGATCCTGCCAAGTGCTACCCTTATCATTTCCACCATGGGTGGGAAAACAAGTCACTAGCAACGAAAAAGATGTTTACTGCTACATTTTGTGAACTAATCTCAATAACCTTCTTGCTACATGCAACATGTTCGTCCTCTACAATATTTCAACACAATCTGTCAATGAGGACAGACGAAGAGAAGGAAGAACAGGAACTTAAAATAATGGAGCAATTCCACAAGGATAGAGAGATGCATGCACAAAAAGAGGCTAAAAGGTGCCTCAGTAAGGACTAACACTCTTTATCAAGTTTTAGTTTTAAGTAGAAAAGCCTCGACACCCAAACAACAAAAAATGCAAGAGAAGGACCAAACACATTGGCATCAACTAAAACAAATGAGCAGGCATCAGGTGGCAAGGGAATAAGGTCAATAGGGTGTCAAGGCAACAACTATGAACAATCACAAAAGGACACTCTCAGAAGACAAATTCACTAATTTATTATATGTGCCATGGTAGGCAACAACAAATCCTAGGTTTAAGGCTCATCCCCAGTATGCACCTGAGCCACCCAAACTACAATCAACCACTTCAGTTTGGCTATCAATATAGGATGACAAGAAATTGAAAATTTTAACCAAGTGCCAAACAATTTCTGCAAGGTCTTCCGAAAATAGTTAAGAAACTGTGCATCCCTACTAGAGGCTATTCAAGTGAGAATCTGCAAGACCCATGATAACCTGACAGTGCCAAGGAATGGAGTGGTGTTAACTCATAAGGCAAGGTGTTAGGGTCTTGGAGTTTGCGACCCTAACACATGGTATTGGTATGTGATTATTGATTTGGAAAGAAGGTCAATAATCATTACTTCTTGACGAGTAAATTGTTTTTTAATTAAACAATCAGCCCTTAACAAGATCGCTTTTTCACATGGGAAGCTACTCTTGGAAAGATCCTTACGATAGACAATTGTCAAAAAAAGCCTCTCTTGTCAATAGATGTTTTTATGACTAGAGCAGGAGGAATCGGTCGACCACGTCCTTCTGCATTGTTAATGGCCAAGAAATTGTGGAGTCAGCCATATACATTGTAAAACAAAAAGGGTCACATATCGAGTAGCAGTTGAACTATTGGCTTGGAAAACGATCAGATTCAGTAAGGAAGAAATTCTCTCTCCCTCAATCCCCTTGCTATTTTTTAGGTGGTGTGGAGAAAGGAATGCAAGAGCCTTTGAAGGAACTATTTCTCCTATTCAAGTTATTATGAACCATTAGATCCCTTTGCACCTAGGTGGCATCCCCTTAATGCCTCTTTTTAATACACTTTTTGTTTGCTGATAAAAAAATTATCATTTGGGATAAATATCTAAAACCTAAATAATTCAACAGTGAATGATTTATACTAACCACCCACCAGGAACTCCTTACGGGGATCTTTATTTAATTAGTCAGTACTCAGCAGAGCAACTTGTGTCTTGAAGTGAACCAATATTTAAAGGGTGACAACATAAAGTGCACCACAAAACAATTTTAAAATAACCTTGGGTGAGCAATTCATTTGGCCAAGGAAATGATGGAAGGATTATGTTGACCCTTCGACCTTAAAACTAAAACTGATAAATTAATCAGGTGATGAATCGCGCAAAATGAAAAAAGCAATTTATGGTGACTAGATTCATTTATTGTAGAAACCCTCAAATATGCTCATGATGTCTTACAAATCAGACTACTTTTTCCTTATTTCTAAAAGGCAGGCCCACTCTTGGACATACAAATTCATAACGAGTACCTTTTTCCCATCCCCGAACGTGTTTCTCACTAGGGGTCATTAAATCCCCCATGAATTCCCTTTTCTCCTTATCTAAGGTTTCCATTATTAGGGTCAAAAATCCCTAAGGACTACCTTTTCCCTTCTATATAAGTTTCTAAGCGGTCCAGTCTTCGGGTATATAAATTATAATTAATATATTTTCTTTTCTACAGCATCCAATCCTGGACTCATATAACCCAAAGGCAACCGTTTCCCTTTCCTTTATAGGATCCATTTACAAGAGTCTTTTCCAAAAATAATATTATTTTAATAAAAAACATTTTAAAATAATGTGATTTAAAGTTTATTTCCTCAATGATGTGCCTGAAAATCTCGCTGCATGATCCAGCAATTTTTGAATAAATACTCGCTTGATGATCCAGTGAGTTTTACCTGGCCACACCTGCCAGTGCCATTCTTCCCCTGTTTTTTCTTCTCCCCGCGAAAAAAAACCCCGCCGAACCCCTCTTTGACCTCATTTACCATAAAAATTTCCTTTCAAGTCATTATTTTTCCCCTATAAATGCCATGGCCAGAGGAGAAGAACACCACAACCTATCCCACCAATTAACAATCTGTTTACATTTAATCTCTTTATTTATTTATTATCAATTCAGTTTTTTTAAGAACAAAATTTCCAACAACCCACAGGGAACTCTTTATGGGGATCCTTATTTACTTGGTCAATGGAAATGCCATGGCCGGAGGAGAAGAACACCACAACCTATCCCACCAATTAACAATCTGTTTACATTTAATCTCTTTATTTATTTATTATCAATTCAGTTTTTTTAAGAACAAAATTTCCAACAACCCACAGGGAACTCTTTATGGGGATCTTTATTTACTTGGTCAATGGAGCAAGTTGGCTCATAAAGTGAACCAATATTTAGTAAACGATAAAGGGTAAAGATATTAACTGCACCTCAAAACAACTTTAAAATAACCTTCGGTAAGCAAATCATTTGGCTAAGAAGGATTACGCTGACCCTTTGGCCTTAAAGCCAGAATAGATAGATTAATTAGGTGGCTGACAAGAAATATTAAAACACATAAACTCTAAAAGGCATTTTTCAAAAATCAAAAGAACAAATAACAAGTATTTTTTTTTAAATTGAAAAATGAAAAATGAGAATAATATGGAAAAAAAATTTATAAATCAGATTAAAAAAACTATAAACACAAAATATATAAAATAAAATAAAATAAAACATCCTAGAAAAATTAAAACAGATATAAAGTTCAGGAATTTCCAATAAAAGTCAAAAAGGAAATAATATATAAAATATAAAAAATATAAAACTAAAAAATAGGAAGAGAATATGATAGAAAATAATAACCAAAAATATAAGAAAATAATTACAAAATATTTGTTAAAATAGCATATATTAAATACTCTAAAAAATTTCAAAAAAAACTAAAGAAAGAAAAAAAAAAAAAAAAAAAGTCTTCTCCGAAAACGCAAACCAACAAGGTGTTCTTTAAAAATTGAAAAATAAATTATTTTTCTTTAGAAGTTGAAAATTTGAAATTTAGAATGATATTTAAAAAAAAAAAAAAAAGTGGAAAGAAAAAAAACATATAAACCCAAAAAACAGGAAGAAAATAAAATTAAAAAACTCTAGGAATAATCAAAAATATGAACTTACACTTTGTTTGGAAGCATGAATTTCAAACCTTCAATTTGGATTTGAGTATATTTGGACAAATTTTAATACAATTTTGTATTAAATCTTACACAAATCAAAATCCAAGATGTTTCCAAACATAGGATTAAGGAATTTTCAAAAAACTGAAAAAGGAAAAAATAAAAAAAAAAGAAAAATATATAAATTTAAAACATACAAAATAAAAACAGAAAATCAAGGAAAATAAATACCCAAAATAAAAAAATACACTTCACACAAAACCTTCTTCTTGCCACCTCACACCTTAGTTGTCAAATTGAGATTCGAATCATGAATCAAAATTCCAATTTAGAGAATCGAAATATGTACAACAAAATAAAACAGCAAAACACATTAAAATTTAAACAAATATGGATCAATCATGTTGTTAAATGGAATGACGCTTACCATTGAAACAAGTTTTGGAGGTCTGAATCCTACCACAATCTATTTA